>NC_083416.1:79132020-79438895 GCF_020745735.1 Hemiscyllium ocellatum | reverse complement strand
CTCCAACCTCTCACCCTCGCAATGTGCAGCCCTCCACTCCCTTCGCTCCAACCCGGACCTTACTATCAAACCAGCAGACAAGGGAGGCGTGGTGGTAGTTTAGCGTACCAACCTTTATGTTGCTGAGGCTAAACGCCAGCTCACAGACACCTCCTCCTACTGCCCCCTTGACCATGAACCCACCTCCCACCACCAAACCATCATCTCCTAGACCATCCATAACCTTATCACCTCAGGGGATCTCCCATCCACCGCCTCCAACCTCATAGTCCCACAACCCACACCTCCCATTTCTAGCTCCTGCCCAAACTCCACAAACCTGACTGCCCCGGCCGACCCATTGTCTCAGCCTGCTGCTGCCCCACCGAACTCATCTCTGCATACCTCGACACGGTCCTGTCCCCCTTACCTCGACATGGTCCTGTCCCCCTTAGTCCAAGAACTCCCCACCTATGTTCGGGACACCACCCATGCCCTCCACGTCCTCCATGATTTTCGCTTCTCCGGCCCCCAATGCCTTACCTTCACCATTGACATCCAGTCCCTATACACCCCCATCCTCCATCACGAAGGCCTCAAAGCCCCCCCGCTTCTTCCTTTCCCGCCGACCCAACCAGTACCCTTCCACTGACACCGTCCTTTGACTGACTGAACTGGTCCTCACTCTGAACAACTTCTCTTTCCAATCCTCCCACTTCCTCCAAACCAAAGGAGTAGCCATGGGCACCTGCATGGGCCCCAGCTATGCCTGCCTCCTTGTCAGATATGTGGAGCAGTCCATCGTCCGCAGGTATACTGGAACCATCCCCCCACCTTTTCCTCCGCTACATCGATGACTGTATTGGCGCTACCTCTTGCTCCCACGAGGAGGTTGAACAGTTCGTCCACTTTACTAACATCTTCCACTCTGACCTCAAATTTACCTGGACTGTCCCAGACTCCTCCCTCCCCTTCCTATACCTCTCCATTTCTATCTCGGCCGACTGACTCAACACGGACATTTATTATAAACCGACCGACTCCCACAGCTATCTAGATTACACCTCCTCTTACCCTGCCCCTGTAAAAACGCCATCCCATAGTCCCAATTCCTTTGCCTCCACCGCATCTGATCCCAGAAGGACTAGTTCCAATACCGTACAGCCCAGATGGCCTCCTTCTTCAAAGACCGCAATTTCCCCTCAGATGTGGTTGACAATGCTCTCCACCGCATCTCCTCCACTTCCTGCTCCTCCGCCCTTGAACCCCGCCCCTCCAATCACCACCAGGCCAGAACCCCACTGGTCCTCACCTACCACCTCACCAACCTCCAGATATATCGTATCATCCTTCGTCATTTCCGCCACCTCCAAACAGACCCCACCACCAAGAATATATTTCCCTCCCCTCCCCTATCAGCGTTCCGGAAAGACCACTCCCTCCGCAACTCCCTCTTCAGGTCCACACCCCTCACCAACCCAACCTTCACTCCCGGCACCCTCCCCTGCAACCGCAAAAAGTGCAAAATGTGCGCCCACACCTCCCCCATCATTTCTCTTCAAGGCCCCAAGCGATCCTTCCATACCTGCACCTCCACACACATCATTTACTGCATCCGCTGCACCCAATATGGCTTCCTCTACGTTGGAGAGACAGGCCGCCTACTTGCGGAACGTTTCAGAGAACACCTCTGGGACACCCGCACCAACCAACCCAACCACCCCGTGGCTGATCACTTTAACTCCCCCTCCCACTCCGCCCAGGACATGCAGGTCCTTGGCCTTCTCCATCGCCAGACCATGGAAACACGACGCCTGGAGGAAGGGCGCCTCATCTTCCGCCTAGGAACCCTCCAACCACAAGGGATGAATGCAGATTTCTCCAGCTTTCTCATTTCCCCTTCCCCCACCTTGTCTCAGTCCCAACCCTCAGACTCAGCACCGTTTTCTTGACCTGCAATCTTCTTCCCGACCTCTCCGCCCCCACCCCCTCTCCGGCCTATCACCCTCACCTAAACCTCCTTCCACCTATCGCATTCCCAACGCCCCTCCCCCAAGTCCCTCCTCCCTAACTTTTAACTTGATCTTTAAGGGGCCCTATTCTCTCTCTCGTTACTCTTTTGTCCTTAATCTATTTGTTAAAACCATTTGTATTCTCCTTAATTCTATTTGCCAAATCTATCTCATGTTTCCTTTTTGACCTTCTGATTTCCCTCTTAAGTATACTCCTACTTCCTTTATACTCTTCTAACGATTCACTCGATCCATCCTGTCTATACCTTACGTATGTGTCCTTCTTTTTCTTAACCAAACCCTCAATTTCTTTAGTCAGTATTTAAGGCTAACTACCATAAGACAGAGAGAAATAAAAGGGACATTTCCAGGATGGCAATCTGAAATAAGTCAAAAAGGGTGGCACTGGATAAGCACAGCTGGTCAGGCAGCACCCAGGGAGCAGGAGAGTTGACGCTTCGGCATAAGCCCTTCATCAGTCCTCACTTTCTCCTAACCTGAAACAAGTGATGTGCCAAAGGATCAGTGCTGGGGCCACAATATATATGATATGTATTAATGATCTGGATGAGGAAATTGAATGTGCTGTAGCCAAGTTTGCAGATGACTCAAAGATAGGCAGGAAGGAAAATAGGATTACACAAGGAATTGACTAACAGGTACAGACAAACAGGTTATGTGAGTGGGCAAACAGAATATAACATGGGTAAATTTGAGGCAGTGAACTTTGACAGGAAGAATAAAATTGCTGACTATTATTTAAATGCAGTAAGACTAAAGAAAGCTGCAGTACAGAGGGAATTGGGAGTCCTCAAGCATTGATCACTGAAGGCAGGAATGCACAGTCAGCAGATAATAGGGAAAGCAATTGGAGTGTTAGTTAAAGGGAATGGAGTACAGAAACAGAGAAATCTTGTTGAAATTCTACTAGGCAAGATTAAGATCAGACTAAAAATACTGCAAGTGGTTTTGGTCCCCTTATCTATGGAAATATATACTGCATTAGAGGCAGTCCAGAGAAGGTTCATTAAGTTAATCCTAGGCACGGAGTAGTTTTTGTGTGAGGAAACATTGAGTAAGTTAAGCCTGAATTTGTTAAATTTGAAACAATGAGAGGGGACCTGATTGAAACTTATGAGGTTCTTAGGGGTTAGTCCTTCTTAAATTATTTTTGATAAGGCAGATACTGTTTTCTCTTCTGAAAGAGTCTTGGACCAGAAGCATAATCTTAGAGTAAGAGATCACACAGTTAGAATAGAGATAACGAGGAATTTATTCTGTCAGTAGGTAGTCAATCTGTGGAATTCTTTACTTCAAAGGGTTATTGAGGCTGTTTCGTTAAGTATATTCAAGGCTAATGCAGGCAGTTTTTTAATCAGTTAGGGAATCAAGGGTTATGTGGAAAAGGCAGGGAAGTGGAGTTGATGATTATCAGATCAGCCTTGATCTCATCGAATTGTGGAGCAGACTCAATTTGCTAAAGTCTTCACCGGCTCCTACACCTTATGGTCTTATATTTTATGGAAAGACATTTGTGTAGCATGTCCTGCAGTAAGGTTTCTTCTTTCCATGTAAATATCCCTTTGAAAACTCAATCAAATAAGGATTGGTTCCCAGCCATCCTGTCATTACTATATTGTAAGTGAGGAATTGGATATAAACCTGTTTTTGTTATTGGAGTTATTTTTCCATAATCCCTTCAGAATCTGGACAGGCATTTGACTGAGGAATTAAGAAAACTGGAGAATTTCCTAACAGTTTTGACCAGGCGTCTTAATGAAAGGCTTTTGCCCGAAACGTCAATTTTCCTACTCCTCGGATGCTGCCTGACCTGCTGTGCTTTTCCAGCACCAATCTAATCTAGACTCTGATGTCCATCATCTGCAGTCCTCACTATTGCCGACTCAATCAAATGATTTTCTAATGTATGTACGATCTGTTTTCACCTGAGATTGTTTTTCCCAACTTAAATGATAAGGATATTGTTTTAATGATACTAATTCCCCTATCTGCACTTTGTATCCGGGTAAAGTTGTATAACCTGGTTTATCTTTGTTTTCATGGAATGTGGACAGCAGTGGCTGAACCAGCATTTATTGCCCATCTCTTGTCGCCTTTGAGAAGGTGGTGGGGAGGAGTCATCTTAAATACTGGAGTCCATTTGGTCAAGGTAGATCTATAATGCCGTTAAGGAAGGAATTACAGGACTTTGGCCCAGCAACACATGGTGTAAGTAATCTTATTAAATCCTCCCATGTTTGAACTCTAAATACGAGAAAATGGTGTCTCATTGTCCAATATTTCAGTATTAGCTGGTAAGAGATTCATTTTATTATTTGTTACATCTCCTATCTAACTCTTACTATCTCTGTCATGCTCCACTATTCTTACAATTTGGTATATTTGTTCAGTCTCATTTTCCTGTCCATGATAATATTGATTTAATGTGGTGAAGTGACTTAACCAATTCCTCTTCTTATGATCTAAGGTGTCCATTAGATAATTTACTTTACCAGCTAATTACTGATTCACCGATGTCCTTTAGGGAAGGAAACTACCATCCTTACCTGGTCTGGCCTACATGTGACTCCAGATCCATAACAATATAGGTGACTCTATTGGGCTATTAATGGTGTGCAATAAATGCTGGCCTGGCCAGCAATGCTTGCATCTTGTGATTGAATTTTAAAAAAAAGACTTTCTAATTAATCTTGTATCATCAATAGATCTGGCATCCAGAGATTTTTCCTGTGAAGGTAAAAGACTAACCCTTCATCTCTTACTTGAAATGTTCTGGGTTCAACACTTTTCATCCTATTCTTTGATTTTTGCCAGTAAAGTTTTTAAATACTGCTGCACTACTTTGCATGCTACTGTGAATGTCTTTAGAAATGTAGATATATAAGCCACCATTGAAGATTCATCATACTGTTATAAAACCATTTCAATGATCAATTTTAGTGGCCCTCACAGCTCACGATCATAGCTGAATTCAGATGGACTAAGTCCCTGTAGATTTATTTGGGGAATATAAGATCATAAAACTATAAGATATAGGAGCAGAAATTAGGTCATTCAGCCAATCGAGTCAGCTCTACCATTCAATCATGGCTGATTAGTTTCTCAACCCCATTCTCCTGCTTTCTCCCCATAACCCTCGATCCCCTTGACATTCAAGAACCTATCTGTCTCAAGTATACTCAATGACCTGGTCTCCCCAAACTTCTGAGGCAGTGAATTCCATAGCGTCAATACTCTCTGGCTGAAGAGGTTTCTCCTTATCTCCATTCTAAATGGGTTTTCCTTTACTCTAAGTCTGTGCCCTCGGGTCCTCATCTCTCCCACCAATGGAAGCGTCTTCCCCACATTCACTCTGTCCAGGACATTCAGTGTTCTGTATGTTTCAATTAGATCCCCACCAATCCTTCTAAACTCCATTGAGTATAAATCCAGAGTCCTCAAATGCTCCTCATATGTTTAATTTTTCATTCCTGGGACCATTCTCATGAACTTCCTCTGAACCCACTCCAGTGCCAGCACATCCTTCCTGATTGCCTCCTAAGGATTCCTTCACCTTAAGCTCCTTTATCAAGTCTGCCTCATTGCACAACATTCCTGATGAAGGGCTTTTGCCCGAAACGTCGAATTTCCTGTTCCTTGGATGCTGCCTGACCTGCTGCGCTTTAACCAGCAACACATTTTCAGCTCTGATCTCCAGCATTTGCAGACCTCACTTTTTACTCATTGCACAACACTAAATCCAGTATTGCCTGTTCCCACAAGCTGTTCCAAAAAGCCATCTCGTAGACATTCCGCAAATTCCCTTTCTTGCAATCCACTACCAACCTGATAATCCCAATTCACCTGCATATTGAAATACCCCATGATTTGCCCCTGTAACTTTGCCTTTCCGATATGCCTTTTCTGTCTCCTGGTGTATCTTGCACCCTGGCTCTTGATTACTATTTGGAGGCCTGTACATAACTCCACCAAAAGTTTTTTTTTTACTGCAGTGGTTCCTCAATTCTACCCACACAGATTCTACACCATCTGACCGTGCTTCATTTGTTACTATTGATTTAACTTCATTTCTTACTAATGAGGCAACCCAGCCCCTTTGCCCATCTGCCTATCTTTTCGATAGGATGTATATCCTTGAATATTCAGTTCCCAATCTTGATCCCCTGGTAACTAGATCTCCATGATGCCCAATACGCCATGCCTGCCAATTTTGATCTGCACCACAAGCTCATCTACCTTATTCCTTACACTGTGTGCATTCAGATATAACACCTTCAGTCCTGTATTAACCGTCTGTCTTCTCATTTGTCATTCATTTGTCCAACATGCTTGAAGTGATTGCTAATCCTTTCCATATACTCTGTCCTATTTGTGTCTGTACTGGAGATTTTAATAACATGTCAAGAGTTCTGCACTCTCACCTCCTCCTTTACTTCAGGTTTTCTAATTTTCCCTATAAATGAACATCTGGCAAAACCAAGCAATGATGCTAACCCTTTGTCACAAGCATGAGGGAACAATTCACAATCATAATGGTCACAACAATATGTCTTTATCATCGTCTCGGAAGTCTGAAGGTATGTCTCTAAAACTCATCATTTCTGTGGATGATATATTGTAGATTTCAATTGTTTGTACCCAAGTTACTTATTACATCTTGAAACAAATTAGACGTAAAGTTGGAACCTTGATCCAACTGTATTTTTACTGGTAGTCCAGAATGAGTAAAAGTATGAGTTAATTACTTCTTCCCTAATATAGATGTAATTGTCTCCAAAAGAATGGTTTCTGAAGATTGACTTGTAATGTCCATAATTGTAAGGCAATACTGGTGTCCCACTTTCATTTTCAGGAATAGCCCTAAACATTCAATGTGTGGTTTGGAATGGTTGTTTATGGGTTTAATTATATTTTGAAGTGTTTTTTTTCACTACGTGATGTGCATAGCATATTTTACAGAACTGTAATATGTCCTATGAAGAGTTGGCCAGAAAAATTCCTAGTTTATCAATGTATGAGTTATTTCTATTCCTACATGTTCCACCATAGGAATTTCATGTTCTGCCCACAACATCTCTTTACACTATCTAGATATACCACTACCTAATGAACAATCTGTAGATTTGTGAGATATCTCCACTTCCTCATTTGAATTCCATTTTTAATGCACTCTGTAATTTCTTCAGCCTCAGTTTCAATGTGGGCTCCTTCTGTTAACTTGCTTCACTCCAAATCTGCTTGTTGAATCTCAATTAAAGAAGACAGACATAAAAATTATTTTGTATTTTCTACATATTTAAAGAAAGATTTGGCTATGCCAGTAATTGCTTGTGGTATCACTTTGACCTCTAGCAATGGACTTTGTTCAGTCATGACACATGATGGGAAAATACCTGGAATTTAATTCTGTAACTGTCCCCATAGCTTTAACCTCTCTGTTACTTTCTGCAATTAGGAGTTCAGCTGCAACTTTTGTTTCTGCAAAAACATTAGCTATAAGTAAGTCAATCCATCCCCAAATAATTGCTGAACAATCCTATTGTCAATGTTCCAGAAATTAAGTCACATTTAGACTGCACTTTGTATGAAGAGATAGGCATGTATTCTCCACTATTTCCCTTTATTGAAACTTCGTTTTTCAATGCACTCTTTGGTTTAAAAAGATCTTTCTCCTGAAAAAGGCTTTGACTCATTTGATATAGTAATGGGTTTAGCAGTATTATTTCAGGAATGAGAGGTTACTTTTCATTTATATCTCTATTCTTATATACCACTCCTGCACTCAAAGCAGTTTACCTTCACTCTCATGATCCGTGGTATCTTCTTTCTGAGCTCCTTTCTTTAGATTCACTTTTACAAACTCTCATGGTTCCTAAGCGCTTCCCACTTCTTGCCTCCTGAATAAAGGTAAACAAGAAGGAGGCTGGGAGAACACAGCAATCCAGGCAGAATGAGGAGTTGGAGAAGTCAATGTTTCAGGTATAACACTTCTTTAGGACTGACTCAAGGCGTCTCATTTTGTTACAATGGAAACACTCACGCCTCCAATTTTCATTTCCATCCTTAACACCTTCCTTTCCCATCTGAAGAGGAATTGCCAGAGCATTCTCAGCCTTATCCTGTAATTGCCTTCCTTACACTCTCCTACATTCTAGCAACTTCTGATTTATGGAGAGGTTGTAAAAGATTTGATTTCATTGATCTCCATCACCACAGCCTGTTGACCTGTTGGAACCTTCTGGTATTCAACGCTGGTTCCAATCACCAGAGGAAGTCAAGTTTTAAATTTGTCAAAGAGAAAAATTTCTCACAGAGTTTCTTCAATGTTTATACACAAAAACTATATTCAGTGGTCAAAATTACTTTCCTTTACCCTTGCAAATTCAGTGTTGGCTTGTTGAGGCTGTTATTTTAAGTTTCAAGATTTTTGCCTGTATGCTTCAGAATCCAATTCATAGACACCAAGAATAGCTTTTCCTTTCATTGCACCACTGGCAGTTTATTCCATACCCATACCAGCCTCTGTGTGAAAAAGTTGCTCCTTATGCCTCTTTTATATCTTTCCCCTCTCATCCTAAACCTATGCCCACTAGTTCTGGAATCCCCGATCCCAGGGAAAGACTTTGCCTATTTACCCTATCCATGTCCCTCATACCCGGAGGAAACCCACGCAGACACAGGGACAATGTGCAAATTCCACACAGGCTGTCACCTGGGGGTTGAATAAAAGTCCTGGCACTGTTAGGCAGCAGTGCTAACTACTGAGCCACCATGCCACCCTTTACACAGTTGCTGAAATATGGTTGTATGACACGAGTTCAAGGATTTTCTCCTCATACAAGATGAGGACATCAATGCGAGCTATCTGGCCATGTCTTTCAGCCCACTTATGTGCCATTTTCAACTGCAATGAGACAAAGGGAGGGATGGAGTAAGATGAAAGCGGTTGGTGCCATTAACTGTTCGTGGTACAGCTGCAGGAAAAGAAATGTGGTGAGTGGGAAGCACAGAGGACAGGAAAGTTTAATAGTAAGAGGAATAGAGTGTGTGAGAACCATGAGGGAAGATGATGCATGTCTTTTTGCTCAGGGGTGTGATTATTGGATGTTACTATATTGGAACAGCTAATTATTAATAGCTACTGCATCTATTATTCTGTTAAGTTTTCCAAGATAGTTAAGTTATTCTAAGTTCTTCTTTTTTTCATTGTATTTTAGCTGTAATGTTTTAATAAACTGTATTTTGTTAATGTAAAAAATGAGGTCTGCAGATGCTGGAGATCACAGCTGAAAATGTGTTGCTGGTCAAAGCACAGCAGGCCAGGCAGCATCTCAGGAATAGAGAATTCGACGTCGACGTTCCTGATGAAGGGCTTATGCTCGAAACGTCGAATTCTCTATTCCTGAGATGCTGCCTGGCCTGCTGTGCTTTGACCAGCAACGCATTTTCAGCTGTATTTTGTTCATGTTGAGTAGTTTGACCAGTTAAATTCTATCTGGAACACAGCACATTTCATCTGCCTTTAAAATAAGAAAAAGTTAGGATCTAGGCTATCTTCTTAAAATATTTTGAGAGGTCTAGTCTGATCCATAACAAATTGGGAGCTTGTCTGGGATCAAAATCTTTAATCCCAGTTTGGGTTGAGGAATGCAGTGAGTGGTAACTTGAGTGTCTTTTGGGAGTTGCATTTGGTTGGTGTAAACAGAGTGTACCTTATGTAGTAATGGCTCTTTCGATCACTGAAAGGTTTCAGGGAGTGGATGAAGTCACTTTGGGAGTTTTACAGAAAGTAAGCAAGTCAAAGCTTTCTGAATTTGCAAACAAGCTAGGGTTGGGTATGACTGCGCCTGTGAGGGAAGGGGAGATAGTTGTGGCAATTGCGCACCATTTAGGACTGCTGCTGAATCTCAAAGCTAAAAACTAAAAACTAAAATGCCGGGTCTGTGTGAGTTGGCCATACCCATCCAGGCTGCTTCTGTTGTTCCAAAGTAAAAAGAAACACTCCAAGAGCTGTTGCTTTATGGGCCTTCACTAGACGGCTCACTATCTCTGTCTTCAAACCTCGCTCCAAAAAAGAACAGGACAAAACACACCTCTTAAAGCTATAGCATCATCACATTAGATGGATGGTAGAGAAATGGAGAGTGAGGGAAGTGAGAGTAGAAGTAGTTTCTGTGTTTCAACCTTTATTTTCCAGCTTTGAACACAGTGCCACACAGGAATTGCCCCAGGCCTACCATGGGAGCCAGCAGCCTCCTTCAGTTTTCCCAGGTCGCCTGACCAGCCCACCCTCTGGAATGAAAACTGGGAGAACAGGTGACTGTTTATAAAAGGCAGAGCACAGAATTCTCCTGCCTCTGCTCATCAGGCTCAAGAACATAAATCATGACCTCTGTTGCAGCTATGGGACTTTACAAGACAGTTGTGTCAGAAAGGTTTTTCTTTGCCTTAAGATAATGCAGAATGTTCTGAGCAGGGGACAGTATTCATTAAAAAAAAACCTCTCTGAGAAACAGGTTTATGAGATCTTATTACAATGGGGAAAGAAGTGCAAACTGAAACCGACTGAAAATCCAGTGATACATTTCATAAGGTGGCACTGAAGGAAGGACAGCTGCTTTAGGCACTCAGTTGAGGAGAGAGAGAGATAGAGAGAGAGAGAAAAACAGAGACAGAGAGTATGACAGAAAAGCTAGCTACTGCTGTGAAGACCAGGAAAAAGCTGCTTTTTGTCTGAGAAACAAAATGCAAAGCTGATAACAGCTGGTTCATGGGACAGGCAAGACTTTCGGAGATTTAAGGAACATGAAGTCATTGATGGTGGGCTTAAAGATTTGACCTGGTGCGGCAGGAAGTCTATAGCATCTCCAAATTTGCAGATAACACAAAGCTGGTTGAGTGGGTGAACTATGAGGAGGATGCGATTTGGACAAGCTGAGCAGTAGGCAAATGCATGGCAGATGTTGTGTAATGTGAATTGTGTGAGGTTATGCACTATAGTAGCAAAAGCAGGAAATCAGATTATCAACTGAATGCCTATAAATTGACAGAGAGGAATATGCAGTGAGATCTGGATGTCCTTGTACACCAGTCACTAAAGGTAAGCATGTAGGTGCAGAAGACATGAAGAACGGCAAATGGTATGTTGGTCTTCATAATAGAAGGATGCGAATACAGCAGCAAAGAAGTTGTAGTGGTTGGAATGAGTGTCAGGTGGATCTTGTTGACTATAAGATCCTTGATTGGGATTGTTAACCTGGCCCAATCAGGGATCTGATAATCAACATGATCGATTTGGTCCTCATGCCAATCACTATAGATGTCTTGCTACATTTATGCAGAGCCTTGGTAAGATCATACCTGGAATATTGTATGCAGTTCTGGTCTCCTTCTCTGAGGAAGGCTGTTCTTGCCATGATGTGCAGGGGTGGTTTACCAGGCTGATTCCTAGGATGGCAGAATTTACAAATGAGAAGGAATTGAAATGTTTAGGATTATATTTGATGGAGTTCAGAAGAATGATGGATGATCTCATAGAAACCTATGAAATTGGAACAGGATAAAACAGGATAAATTGAGGAAGGATGTTCTAATGACAAGGAGTTCAGAACCAGAAGTCACAGTCTAAGGATACGGGGTAATCCATTTAGGACTGAGAGGAAGAGAACTTTCTTTGCCCAGAGTGTGAACATGCAGCATTTGTTACCTCAGAAAGCAGTCGAGAGCAAAGCATTGTATGATTACAAGAAAATGTAGCATTTGAGGCTAAAGGGATCAAGAATATGAGGAGAAAGCAGAAATAGGAGACAGAGTTGAATGATCAGCCATAATGATAATGAAGGCAGATCAGGCTCAAAGGGCTGAATAGCCTATTCTTGCTCAGATTTTCTACCTTTCTATGTTTCTAAGGTGTAAACCTGCTGGAAATTTGGGTTCAGTTTGTGTTATAATCTTCAATATTATGTATCAAAAGTATAGCTTAAAACAAAATCTTTTCCTAAGGCATGTTTGGGTTATCTTAGCTAGTTACAGTGAAAGGATTCCTAAGGTTGGCGTGCTAGTTGTCTGTTAAGTATTGTTTAGTCTGTTGATTTTAGTTACTTTGTTACAGTAAAAGTGTCAAAATAAGAAATCCATAGAATCCCTACAGTGTGGAAACATGCCCTTTAGCCCAACAAGACCACACCGACCCGCTGAAGACTAACCCACCCAGAACAATTCTCTACATTACTCTATTACTCTACATTTACCTCTGACTAATGCAACTAACTTACACATCCCTGAACACTATGGGCAATTTTGCATGGCTAATTCACCTATCCTGCATACCTTTGGATTGTGGGAGGAAACCGAAGCACCTGGAGGAAACGCATGCAGGAGAATGTGCAAACTCCACACAGATGGTCGCCGGGAATCAAACCTGGGCTGCTGTTGGCTGCTGGGAGATTTATTTTTAATATTATAGTCTCTCTGGTCATTTCATTACCTCAATTCTTTACAGATAAAGACTCTAACTGTTCAATTTTTCAGAATACTCCTCACCTTTTGTTGGTGTCATCCTTATAAATCTGACTTTGCACCAGCTCTGATGCTTCTTGTAATATGGAGATCTGAACAGAGGGTTCAGGAAATGTTCACAGGGAAAAAGTATATTGTTGGGTACATGTTTGGCAAGTCCTAACTTATCAGATCTATCAAAGGGAAGCTTGATAAACAGAATGCTCACCTTTGCTTCCATTGCTGTGCAGCTTTCCATTTTACAAAGCAACAACAAAGATTTACTGCCAGTGATGCAAGCTGAAAGTAATGCGAGATGGTCTCTGGATAACAATCTGCTTCACACTGGATGCCAGGAACTTCATACTGCACGACTGGAAGAGTCTGTCGAAAATCTGGGGTAAATGCCACATCAAAACAAATTTAATTAGTGTGCAGAAAGTGATTTAAGTGCTTTAGGAACAGAAGCCTTGGTTTTTTATTGCTCTGTCAGGCACATTCTGCCAGTTGTAATGGTCAAATCAATGGAAGATTCACATTTGATTTTCAGTGTAAATAATCACTGTTGTAAACTTCACCATACTAATATAAAGAAAAACCCATGGAATCAGTCTAATAAACAACATTAGCTGCAGCATATCTGTGAGAGGGATAAGGTTCTAAATAGTATCCAAATACATGCATTACCAAATACTAGATTTGGCCTGCCTATTGTGGGCAGGACAGACCTAGACAATTTTCCACATTGCCAGGTTGATGCCAGTGTTGCAGCCAGACTGAAACAGTTTGGCTAGGGGATCTACAAGTTTTGGAACTCATATCTTCAGTGAATCCATCTACTTCCCATCAGAATGGGCTATTATGGTAACTCCCATACCCCAGTTTTTGCACCACCAGGCTTCAGGAAATCCCTCTGAGTTCAAATGAATGAATGAGATGCCAATGAGAGGTTTCAGAGGTAACAGTTAATTTAGTGATGGCAATGGAAATCTATTCTAGATGTGCTCTGGCTTGGTCACAAAGGTAAACTTGGATGCAAGAGAAGGCGGTCTCACTAAACTGGACAAGAATAATTGGAGGAGAAGAGTGTGGCTGAATGTTTCTAAATCTGCTGAGAATTCATTCTGAGGAGAATGAGGAAGAATCAGTCAATGGTTACACTCACAGGAATATCAGTCGTGACTAGGATCCAATCCATGTACACTTATGGATAGAATCTAGCCATATTTAAAGTGTCCCAGATAGAACCACTAATATCAGAGACAGGAAAACACCAAAAATAACTTCCTTTCTCCTTTGTGTATACCTTTGAAACCAAGTTACCGCAACAATGCCTCTTAAAAGCATCAGGCTGAGACATGGCAAACATGTATATACGTGTGTGTGTGTGTATACCTCACAGTCAGCATGTGGAATGAGTAATGCTACCTGGCCTACTGAGTATTCACGGCATTTTCTGTTTTCTTTATCGAATGAGTGATGTCAATTTCACCACCCTCCAGCTATCCTGGGAGTTGCTTTGACATTTACATGAGCGGCAGTCCAAACATTCAAGATTAGGTCTACAGAGATGGTAAACTGGATGGCTGGATAATTCAAGCAATCTTCTTCCCCCAGTTCTGAGGCATTGTACACTGTGGTAACATTGAGATCTATTACAAAAATAAAACAATTGCCTGGCCAACTCAGCAAGCAAATTAAAAGAACCTCCATAAAGAGGTACAAGCTGGTGTTTTATATTTTGTGACAAAATTACAATTGAGAGAGTCTTACTTGAAATATATTAGAGAAAGAGCCAGCCAAATCAATGTTAATGTTTCTGATTAGATGTCAAAGGTGGGGATGGAGAGAAAACAAAAGAAAGATTTGAATATCTATAGCTGCTGCACAACCTCAGGATATCCTGAAGCAATGACACTTTTTGCCTTTGAACTATGAATAAAGTGTGGGAGTATTCATAATTTAAAAACAAAAATGTGTCATTGTTTTGTGATATCCTGACATTATGTAAGCAAGAACAGCCCTGGTAAGAGTATCGCGACTTTACAGTTATAGTGTGGGTGTCCTTCAGGCAAGCTTTCTGCCCAAGGCATCGTGGGAACTGGTTAAGCTTTCAGGCTCTTCTATAGTCGCTTGTATCAACTCCAGGACTCACCCATATTCCCAGGCTGAAGGCAGCCATTTGTAAAGGGCACGTTCTCAGAAATGTGAGCAGTTGTTCACAGATGAGGATGGCTGTCAACCACTTTCAGGATAAGTCCATAGGGAGCTATACAGAGCAATGTGGCTACTGCAGTGTCTGCTACACTTAGGGTAAAGGATGGTGGTGGGAAGGGATTGTTGAGGCGTTATATGGGTTCTGGATTAGCAGGCCAATTACACCTTGGCCTCTCATTATATTAAAACACATGAAACTGCCAGTGCATTTGGGAAGTAGGCAGGAGTCCACCAAGTTCAGCCTTTAACATGACAGCAATCTGGAGAGTGCAGAAAACAACTTTCAACAGACAGACCTGGTCAGAAACAAAAAAACTGCAGATGATGGAATCCAAAGTAGATAAACAGGAGTCTGGAAGAGCACAGCAACGAGGCAGCATCAGGAGGTGGAGAAGTCAACAATATAATCAAAATGTTGACTTCTCTACCTCCAGAAGCTGCCTGGCTTGCTGTGTTCTTCCAGCCTCCTGTTTGTCTACTTTCGACAAACAGATCAATTATTCAAATATGTAAATTGGTCATTATCTACTTCTTTGATCCTGACCTTTGAATTTCCCAGCTTCCTGGAACTTATCATGGAAAACAAATGTTCAGAATAATGCAATCTGATAAGGTTGAGCAATTTTGAGGCAAGACATGCTTTAAATATTGTAATCTGATACCCTGTTTCAAGTGAAGGACTTGATTCATGAGCGGGCTTTCATTGCTTAGGAGGTATGTTAATATTTTGGAGATGAATTTTCACAACTTGCAGTTTTTGGCTTTGATATGCACTTTCAGCTGTTAAACTTCAGGTCTGTGCAGGAGCTTCTTTATGAAGCTGTAACCTAAGGCACAAATGGAGTAGGAACAAGACCAACAATACATTCCTGATGAAGGGCTTACACCCGAAACGTTGACTCCCCTGCTCCTCCAATACTGCCTGGCAAGCTGTACTTTTCCAGTGCCACACTTTTCAATAACGACATAAGAAGTCCAGGCATTCCCTGTAAACAGCTGTCATGGCACAGACCATAGGAGATAATCAGAGTTCAACTGTCAGGAAGCAGCACTCCCATTGCTGGGTATATTATCCATGGACAAACCTCCCAGACATGATGGAATCCACATAACGAGGGTTAAGGTCTGACAGGTGGTATACAATGTTCATAAATGTGAAGTTATTCATCTTGGTAGGAGTAACAGTAAAAAGCACTATTACTTGGATGGTACAAACTTACAGCATGCTGCTATGCAGAGAGAGCTGGGTGTCCTTGTGTATGAATCACAGAAGATTTGTCTGCAGGTACAACAGGTAATTAAGAAGGCACATACAACTTTGTCCTTCATTGCTAAAGGGATCGACTTTAAAATCCGGGAGGTTATTTTGCAGCTGTATGAGGTGCTGGTAAGACCACATCTGGAGTACTGCATGTAGTTTTAGTCTCCTTACTTGAGAAAGGATGTACGGGTTCGAGAGGGAATGCAGAGGAAGTTCACTAGGTTGATTTCGGAGTTGAGGGGGTTTGCTTATGAGAAGAGACTGAGTAGACTGGGATTATATTCATTGGAATTCAGACGAATGAGGGAGAATCATATAGAAACATATAAAATTATGAAAGGAAAAGATAAGATAGATGTGGACAAGATGTTTCCACTGGCCAATGAAAATAGGACAAGAGGGTGTAGTCTCAAAATTAGGGGGAGCAAATTTAGGACTGAATTAAGAAGGAACTTCTTCACCCAGAGGAATGCGAATCTATGGAATTCCCTGCCCAGTGGAGTAGTTGACGTTATTTAAGTAAACGTTTTTAAAGCTAATATAGATATGTTTTTGAACAGCGACAACATTCAGGGTAATGGTGAGAGGGCAGATAAGTGGAGCTGAGGCCACAAAAAAATCAGCCATGATCTTTCTGAATGGTGGAACAGGCTCGATGGGCCAGGTGGCCGACAGTTGCTCCTAGTTGTTATGTTCTCATGTTCACAACGTTCCTTCTGAAGGTCACTCACTTTCGCAGCATCCTTAAGGAGATTACCTCTGACTAAGATAAGCAGACATCATCGATGAAAGTCAAAGTCAGCACAATGCTTCATTTTTTTCACTTCTCAGTTCCTTCCAGTGTTTTATTGGTAATGTCTGTAGAAGATCACAATGTGCAGCCCACAAATACATCTTACAGATAACCAATGTCATGCATATGTGCTTTTCATGATTGATGAGTCCAATTGAGCAGGTTCTCTGCCTTGCTGCAGTGACCTCCTACAGGGCCTATGACAATTGAATCCATGCCCCAGAATATTATATGGGTATGTTCCAGTGTCCCAAATCCCTGGAATCTTCATAAACTGAAAGGGTTTCAGATTCAAAGGGGACTAACCTTTGTGTCAATTCAAACTCCCAGAGATACTTATTCCTGGAAACAGAGTTACATGATAGCTCCTTAGAGGCATGGATTACTCTCTGAATTCCTGGTTGATTACCTATTGACTGTGACTTTTGAGAAAGTGTGTAGCTCAGGTTGAGATTCAGGTTGTAAGTTTGCTTGCTGAGCTGGTAGGTTTGTTCTCAGATGTCATCACCATGCGAGTTAACATCATCAGTGAGCTTGTGTTTATTGATGGAGTTCTTTTTGAATGCCAGGCCTCGACGAATTCCCGAGTGTGTCTTTGTTTAGCCTGTCCCAGGATGGACATGTTGTACCATTCGAAGTGGTGTCCTTCTGCGTCTGTGTGTAAGGGTATTAGTGATAGTGGATCGTGTCTTTTGGTGGTTAGTTGGTGTTCGTGTATCCTGGTGGCTAGTTTCCTGCCTGTCTGATGTAGCGTTTGTTGCAGTCCTTATTTATGACATTTGTTTTGCTGGTTGTTGGTATAGGGTCCTTTAGGTTCATCAGTAACTGTTTCAATGTTTGGTAGGTTTGTGGGCTACCATGATGCCAAGGGGTCAGAGTAGTTTGGTCGTCAACTCCAAGATGTCTTTGATGTATGGTAGTGTGGCGAGAGTCTATGGGCATGTTGTGTCTTCTTGTTTTGGTTTGGTGTTTAAGAATCGGCGTACTGTGCTTATCGGATACCCATTGTTCTTGAATACGTTGTGTAGATATTTTTCTTCTGCTGCTCATAGTTCCTGGGTGCTGCAGTGTGTTATGGCTCATTTAAATAATGTTCTGATGCAGTTCCCTTTGTGGGTGTTGGGATGATTGCTCCTGTAGGCAAAAGTGAGGACTGCAGATGCTGGAGATCAGAGGCAAGATTAGAGGGGTGCTGGAAAAGCACAGCAGGTCAGGCAGCATCCAAGGAGCAGGAAAATAGACATTTCGGGCAGGAGCCCTTCATCAGGAAATTCTTGTAGGGCTAGATTTTCGTAGGGCTAGTTCTTTCTTCAGTTTGCTGTTGTTTGATGTCGATGGCTCATTCTATTGTACTTGTCCATTCCTGGTCAGTTGCATTGGGGTACAAAGTCTTTTGGTGTGAAATTTCCCATTTGTATTTGTGGAGTCAGTTGCAGACATCATGAATTATTTCTCGCAACATTCTGTGGCCGTTCTGTTCTGCTATTCTTCTGGCTTGTGGGGTGTTGAGAGGTGGTTTGTACTTGACATGTCTTGGTAATACCAGTTTCCTGAGGCATTCATGTCAGAAAGACAATTGGTCACGGGTGGCATTCAGTCAGATTGCATTGGTTTCCCATCTTTGAGCTGAAAAATGTTGCTGGAAAAGCGGAGCAGGTCAGGCAGCATCCAAAGAGCAGGAGAATCCCATCTTTGAGTCAGTTTGAGCATTGTAGATCATCCCTCTTATTGTGTCCATAGGTGTTTGCAATTTTTGAGACGATTTGTAGCTCAGGTTGAAGTTCAGGTTGCAGGTTGCTCACTGAAGGAGACCATGACTTCAGCCTCTTCTATCTTTGTCTTTGATGATGTTCAGGAATTCTTGAGTGGGGCAACATATCCATCCTGGGACAGGCTAAACAAAGACATGCATCGGAATTCCTAGAGGCCTGGCTTTCAAACTGGAATTCCATCAATAAACACATCAATTTGGACCCCATTTACCAATCTCTCAGAAACAGAACAGGAAATGATAACACCCACCGTAATAGACCAAGACACATAAATAGAAAGCGGGACAGAAACACCAGCGCTTCACTGGAGGCTCACTGATGATGTTACCTAGCATGGTCATGAAATGTCTGAGAACAAACGTACCAGCTCAGTGAGCAAACCTGCAACCCGACATATTGACGGTCAGGAAAGGAATAACAGAAACAAACTTCAGTACTGGAGATACAATTGAACAAACACTCAGGATCCTGAAGATGGTAATCCAGGATCAAAGCAGGTGAGGGGTGGGCATGGGGATGTGAGGTCTAATCTTCATATGGTCCCTTTAATTTGTAGAACTGACAAACTATTGTAGATCATCATCACATAAAATTCTTGAATCGGTCAGGAAATACAACAAACATATGCTGACATGTTCAACCTCCTGACCTGTTGCTCCTTCCTCAACAACAAGCAGTCCTGAACATGAAAATTCAGTAATAAGTGTCTAAATAGAGTAAAGGAACAGAGTGATCTTGGAGCACATGTTCATGAGTGCCAGTAAAGGATTAAAACTTACTGGGATCTGTTTTCAGAGCGGTAGAATTGAAAATCAGGGAAGTCATTCTAAACTCATGTTGTGTTGACTTGATTTGAAGATACTATCTACTCAGACCATGAGTTTCTCTTCTGAGTTCTTCATGTGACTGAACAGACCAATTTTCAGCCTGTGAATCTTTGGACACATGGGACAAGCTGCCCCATTAGACAGTGGAATCCAAAGTTCAGGACTTGCTTCATTTTCTTTCTTTCTCTGTCACCTCTCTGTCTTGTAATTCAATATTTTAACTCCAAACATGAAATGATTTGATGCAACATTTAAGAGGCATTTGGATGGGCGTATGAATAGGAAGGGTATGGAGGGATATGGGCCGGGAGCTGGCAGGTGGGACTAGATTGGATTGGGATACCTGGTCAGCAGGGGACGAGTTAGACCAAAGGGTCTGTTTCTCTGCTGTACATCTCTATGATTCTATGACTCTATAATGGGCCTTACTCCATTTGAGGTACTGATGGACAGACCCATGCCGACTGCAACCAGGCCTCCTGTCCTCTCTCCAGATATGGCTCTGCTTCTGACACAGGATCTCTGATTGATTATACTAAGGCCCTGTCTCAACTTATCATTTAGAATCATGACATTGTCAAAGCGGTCATTTCTGTTCCTACTACTGATCCCATGCATCCTTTCCAGTCAGGGGAGTATGCTATGATTAAATCATTTGGAAAGAATTCTCTGTCTCCAAGATGGAAAGGTCCATTCCTAGTCCTTCTGGTGACCTGAACTGCACTCAAGGTCGAGGGGAGACCAGAATGGACTCATGCTATACAGTGCAAGAGGGCACCATCCCAAGAGGGACGCCAGTTGAACTCTGCAAAGTTGCCTGCAAATCCTACAACCGCAGATGACTCAGCATGATTGTATTACACTTATTACGTTGTTTTTGCTTATTTTTCAGATATTGCATGTATTTGGCTGGGGCCCTCGGTTTCAGCTGGTGGCCTCCAATGAGGAAGAATTGCATTTCAACGCCTTTCTTTGTATGACACATCTTTACGCAATGCAGGTCAACCACTTTAGCTGTTGGATTTGTGCACACACATTGCTTTCCATTCTAAAGGTGCGATTCCTTTGAGAGCAGTATCTTTTAACAAGTCTGACAATGCTCAAAGGTGGCTACGCCATTCTGGACTGTTGTTAAATGTTTACTAAAAGATGTCATCTCTAGATTTGGTGTTCCTGGATATAGGATAGTTCTGCTGCTGTATCTACTTTTCGCATCCCACTGAGCTTCCTGAAGCTGATAGGCATCCCATCCTTTTATGGGGACAACTCCAGCCTCTGATGGCAATCAGCAGGATATAAGATGGACACATTTAAAGGCTGGTTCCAGGCTCGCTACAATTTCTCAGTCACACCTCCATCCCTGTTCCTCAACAATGTCACGGACACGACTACACTCCTATAAAGTATTTGCAATAAAAGCAAACATCTTTCAGGATGGCAAACTGCTTTCAGTAAGTGCCTTCACAACATTCTCCTTTCTTTGTCTGCTTACTGTCTACTGTGGATGGAAACATTCTTAATCTTAATAAGACTGCCAACAATTCCCCTTTTACCGCCTTTTGAACTGGAACCCAATGCAATCATTTATTGGTCTTCAATAGCACTTATTTCATTTGTGGCCAAAGGCCTACCCCTGGCAGCTGTTATTTAAATTATATTGTTCCTTTCCTTTACCACTCCCACATTTCGCCTTTCAAGACATCAAAGCCTTATAACCAAAAGGGCACTCACTACTTTTAAGCGCGTTTTAACGATCTTTTCCCCTCCCTACAGCTTGAGGTTGAGGTTCGGTGGATTGCCACCACTCTGAGAGATTGGTAAAGCCACATCTTCAGCCTTTGACCTGCTAAATGCAGAGATGGTCACGTCTGCGCTGTTGCTCTCCAAAATTGCATGGCCCTCGACTACCTATGTGCCTTTGTCAGCCTTGACCGTTGTACCTACATCCTTGATTCCAGTGAGAAGATTATGAACATTGCCATCCATATTCACAAGATGGCCTCCTTCCTCTGTGACACTACCCCTCATTGGGATCTTTGAACTTGGATGGGTAGCTTGCTTGGCTCTTGGGCTCCTACACTCCTCCAGGGCCTTGTGGTTCTCATTGCTGTTTTTGTTTTGTTCTTCCTTATCATTATTTTCCTGAAACAACTCTGTGTCTACTTCGGCTTCCTACTGATGCCGAATAGCCCTGTTTCTTCCCAGCTTGTATGACTTCCTGTTTCTGATGTTCCCCCACCAGTGGATGATTTCATTGAATACTACTCTCTTGATTCTGGTGATCCTGACTCTGACAGTTACCTGGACAACCCCCCAGGTCTGGCTATCTCCCTCATTTTGCCTGTTCCTCTGAACTGCTCTCTTGATTTGGTGAATAGAAAAAAAGGAAGGAATTATGGGAGATTTGTTAGATTTAAAGCAGCCATCTTGTCACATATTAAAAGCTTGGAAACCATTTTGAATCTCAAATTAGTATCTGCTTTCTAAGCTCATATGTTCCCAGGCTCAGTGAGGTGGTTGGCCTTGCAGCTGTACTACTGCTTGATAAACGAATTCTTTCTCAGCATGGGAATGCTCGTCTTACAAAAACCTATTGAATACTAACATTTACTTATCCACTCCTAACCAACACTGTTCAGTTACTATGTGACTGAGGCTATTGACTGGGCAAAGTGCCTAACCTGATCATTATACTGCAATTAACTGTTTGCTAATTGTTAAATTATTGTAATCTATATCATCATATAACTCTCTGTATCTCGTTGGAATGACTTGTGACCATTAGGCTGACTTGTCTCTCCTTGTGAGCTCATGAGTAAACAGTCAATACTTCAAGGTTTGAGTGGTGCGATTTATTTTTCCCTAAATTGGACTGCTATGAACGAGTCACCTACTGCATAATTTCATCCCATCTCCAACATATTCATTCATGAGATGTGGGCATTTCCAGCGACTAGCATTTATTACTTCTCCTTAATTGACCTTGAAAGGCTTTTGGTGAGCTGTCTTCATGAATCACTGCAGCCCATCTGCTGTTGGCATACCCATAGTGTTTAAGGAAGCAAGTTCCAAAATGTTGACCCAGTGACTGTGAAAGAATGGTTCAATATAGTTTCATTTCAGGCTGGTATGTGATTTGAAGGGGAACTTGTAGGTGGCATCCACATGAATCTGCTGCTCCATGGTAGAGATAATGGGTTTGGAAGGCACTGTCAAGGATTAGAGGAGACCCTTTTCAGGGCAAGATAGGTAAATGCAAGAAAGATTAAAATGGACAGATATGTTAAAGGACTAAGATAAAGTGTTATGGGAAGACATTTGTCTGGAGCCTACATACCAACAGGAGTCTGTTGTGAATAATGACCTGCTTCTATCCTTTAAAGATCATGTAATACATAGTAGCTGGTAATGCATGGTATGGCTTACATAACTTCTGATCCACACCAATGTATCTGGCCTTTAAATATCCTCAAAGCTGACCTAACAATTCACTCAGCTGTACCCAAGATGAATACTCACCATTTCTCAGAGTAACTAGAGCTGAGCAAAAGACAGCCATGGCAGTAAAAAGCACAATGTGATATTGAATTTTTTAAAATAAAAAACAACAAAAGGAATAAAACTGCACAGTTTGTAATTTTTTGCAGCCTGCATCAAGGTTGTCCAAGCACGATATTTTCTTTCATCATTTGTGGTGCGGACAGCTACATCAAAAGCAGAGTACTTAACTCAGGAAGAGCTCCAATACCAATTTCCTTACCTACTTTAATTTCTATAATCATATTTTTAAGTCATGCTGACAGACAAATACAGCTGACGACACGTTATTGAGAAATATCCATACTGCAATGCAATGCTCAACAGGATATCCATCTTAGGGAAAATGGCCATTTTTCTCCATTCACTTAAATTACAATTTTCCTGTCTATTACCTAGGGCATAACGAGTCATTCATAATTGGGGTTTCAAACCAGTTCACTTTGTTACAGGAGGCTTCTTGCTTTTCATATCAATAATGAATTACTGATATAAAATTGGAAAATCAGCCTGTTCTGGAATCAAAAGCTTTTCCCCACACCTTCAATTTCAAGAATGGAACAAGCAAGTTGAAATTTGTAACCACATACAATTCATAAAGATCCGTTGCTTGTCTTTGTGTGCGGAAACTCTCAGCGACAGATGTGTTCGTGGGCAAAATTCTGTCTCCGTAGCAACTGATAGCAATTGGAGTAATCATCAGCACAACCAATTTGAATGAAAATGAACCTAAAGAGATGGTAATAAGTGAAGGTTTAAAACAGCATATCCTGAATCTGATCCAAGGACATATTTATATTCGCACTTTACCCAGCGTGCTAATGGTTCAGAAGGACATATATAGAGACTGCCAAGTACACTGTTCATCTAATGCACTCTTTACATAAAATTTGCAGCAGAACAGACCACTAGCCTCAGCTGTGCTGGTGTTTAAACTCGACACAGTTCTCCCCCATCCAACACAACCTAAATCTATCATTATATTTTTCAGTTTCTTTCATACAATCATGCATTTATTTAGCTTCCTTTGAAATGTCAATATAATTGCATTGTTGGTACATTCAAATTGCTGGTGTTTCCATCTTAGTTTCATATTTCAGTGGAAGTGGTTTGCTACAGTAACATGTTTGAGTTCCGCCTCTAATTTGGCTCAGTTGCAATTCTAAAACATGCTGGTAAACTTTGCTTTTCAGTTGTTGTAATTAGCTAAACTTGTCCTATCCAGTTACTTATTATCATAGTTAATAAGGACATACTAAGGAGATTAGCTATTAGGAGACTCTCATAATTAATAAGAACAATCTCAGCCAATCCTTTATAATCTGTCCATATGACATTACACCAATATTTTAAGTGCATAGGTATGTTTGTTACAATGCCTTTAGATCATAACATTTCTGTTGGTTGTTAGTTATCTTTTTAATTCACTCCCTTCACCATTGACAGACAGTGGAAGTAATGTTTCACCAACAAAAATACACTGCAACAACACACTGCAACAACTCACCAATGCTCCTTTGATAATACCTTAAACAAACCCACCACTTTGCCACCTAGAAGGGCAAGTGCAGCAGATTACATGGGATGCACAATCTCAACGTTCCCCTTCAACTCACACATGCCCTGGCATTGTTCATTCACTGTCACTGGATTAATATCATAGATCCTCTTCTCTCATAGCACGAATGACAACATCTACACCACCCACACTATTGCAGTCTAAGAACGCAGCTCACCACCACCTTCACAAGGGCAATTAACAATGGACAAAAAATGGTGGCCTAGCTAACAATATACACATCTTGGGAATTAATGTTTGAGGAGTCTAATTGCTCAAGAACAAGAAGCTAAAGTTCAACTGCTTAAAGAGGTAACAATGTTCTTAAAGATCATGAATCTCATTTAGTGTGATATTCCATTAGCTTCACATCTCTTTCATGCATTTCTTGTTTATTAGATCACCATAACGTTAAAGCCAGTCTTCTTGCAAAATGTTTTCAACTGTATTCCACAAAGGATGACCTCAAAGGTTACAGATTAAATAATGCAGAAATACATCCTGAGAGTTCAAGAAAAGTGATCAAACAAAATGACAGAATTACTCCACTACCTTCAATCAATCCACTGGTAAGAATTAAATATGACAAATCCTCCAAAGGGCTCAGAGCCTGAGGATTTGGGTATGAATTGTTGCCTACTCCACTAAATCACAGAATAATAGAAGGATTAAATCATAGAAACAGGCCATTATGTCTATTTCAGATTTGATTTATGTTTTGTCATGTGTATTACAAATAAATCGAAAAATTGTTCAGTGTCCGTCGCCATCTTGATACACAGAAAATAAAGCAAGATAAGAGTAAAAAGCCATGAAAATAAACCAAAAGAGCTCATCTTCACAGTTGCTTCTTGTTACAGCTCACACCAATCATCGTCTCCACTGGCACTTTTTGGGCACCTCCAACTTACCACAGGCCTGGTGCTAACCGTTCTCATGCATGCTGTGCCAAGCTCACTAATAGAACCACTGACTCACTACTGCCATCATGTATCCAGTACTGGGTCCCTACCACCACTGGTGACACCGATGCTGCCAAAGTCACCTTCCTCTGCCAAGCACCGTTGACACCAATTGGAATCTTTATGTGTGTTGGCTTTTTGAAATAGCAAATTTACCTACATCCCAACACCATTCTTTCCTTTGCACCTCTGTATATTTTTTCTCTTCAAGTAACCATCAAATTCTCTCTTGCTGTTGGAATCATTCTGCATCACAAAGCAGCCAACTGAGGGAATTGACCCCCTTGTGGGAAGGTCTGTGACAGAGTAGAGAGATTAAATGACAAAGGGAGAGATTGCGAAAGGCAAGAGGAATTGGTAGGTACAATTAAAAGTAGGAAATATGTGGCTGTAGGGAATGTACATGGGTATCAATATCAATGGCTGTATTCCTAATTAGTTTAAAAAACACACAAAATAAACGGAGCAAACAATATGATCTGAAATTGTTGAACTCAGTGTTGAATCTAAACGATTGTGACAAACCTGATCAAAGGATTAAATGCTGCTCATTGACACATAAATTTGGAGTTTCAGGAGGTCATTCAGCCCTTTGAGTCTGCTCTTCCATTCAATAACATCATAGATAATGTTAAAAATCACACAACAGCAGGTTATAGTCTCGCAAGTTTATTTGGAAGCACTAGCTTTTGAAGCATTGCTTCTTCATCAGATGGCTATCTGATGAAGAAGCAGCGTTTCAAAAGCGAGTGCCTCCAAATAAACCTGTTGGACCATAACTTGATGTGTGGTCTTTAATTTTGTCCAGCCCAGTTTAACTCCAGCACCTCCAAATCATGACTATCATAGATGATCTAATTACTGCATATTCCCACCTACACAAAGATTTTCACCCTTTTGCTGGTAAGAATCTATCTCTCAATACCTGAAAAATGTTCAAACTTTACTTCTATTGCCTTTTGAGAGGAGTTCCAAACATCCATGACACACTGAAAGCAAAGATGTTTTCTTATCTTAGTCATAAATCAACAAACTATCATTTTTAAACAGTTATGTTGAGCTTTATTCGAATAACGTAGGAGGCTGAGGACAAACAGGTGGGAGTGGAAGAGAGAATTACAATGTAAGTTGAATGGAAACTCAGGGAACTTTTATAATGTGAACAGCGGCATGCTACAAAGTAGCCACATACCCTATGATTCTGCCCTCCATTGTAAAGAAGAAGACGTTTTAGACTATTTACAGTGTGGAAACAGGCCTTTCGGCCCAACAAGTCCACACCGACGCATAATCCAACCAGACCCATTCCTCAACATTTACCTCTTCACCTAACACTGCAGGCAAGTTAGCACGGTCAATTCACCTAATCTGCACCATTTTGGATTGTGGGAGGAAACCCACACAGTTATCAGATATCATCCAGGGAGAATGTGCAAACTCTACACAGAGAGTTGCCTGAAGCAGGAATTGAACCCAGGTCTCTGGTGCTGTGAGGAAGCAGTGCTAATCACTGTGCTACCATGCCGCCCATTATAACCAGCTGAATTGAAAAAAACATATAAACAAGGTTAGGATTTTGCTCTCCCAAGGCGTGAAGAGAGAAGATAGTGGGAAGAGCAAATAACGGAGGATGGAAGGGGTCGCTCTGAAGAGATATTTGGCCCTTTCCCACGACCTCAGCACTTCAGTTCCAGGCAAGATCGATTGTTGCCTTCATGAGCCATCACTAATTTGGTCACTTAAGTGGTCAATTAACAACTTGATTACCTGCCTTCTGCCAAACGACAAAGTGGCTATACTCCTGACAGTAAAAGCAGGGATTCCTGCCTGCCAAATTGAGCAGAGGGTTATCCTGTCTTCCATGGGCATTTGGGGATTTGGACAAGAACTTGGAGGGATTTGGGTGGCAGCTGAAAATCAGTCACGTGGTCTTGACTCCGATCCACTGGACCCCTCCTACTCCTAGGAGAAAGTGAGGATGACAGATGCTGATGATCAGAGTCGAGAGTGTGGTGCTGGAATAGCATAGCCGGTCAGGCGGCATCTGAGGAGCAGAAGAATTGACGTTTCAAGCAGAAATTCCGATTTCTGATGAAGACCTTATGTTCGAAACATCGATTCTCATGTTCCTTGAATGCTGCCTGACCAGCCGTGCTTTTCCAGCAACACACCCTCGGCTCCTCCGACTCCTCACTGCCTTCTTCCCACAACCTCCCTAAAAGAAACACTCCTCACCACTCTCAGTCTTCATCAATTCTGAACCGAGGATTCTAATGACTCTCCAGTGGCTTCTGACCTCTTACTGGTCAGCAGCTTAAGGTGGGGATGGGACCTCTTGGCCATGGTACCTGATAGGTCCAGAAGCCTGCCAGTCAATGCTGAGGTAACTGGATGATATCTGATCCCGCTGGCCTTCTCACTACTGGGGCAGGGGCAGGGGCAGGGACAGGGGCAGGGGCAGGGGCAGGGGAAGGGACAGGGGCAGAGGCAGGAGTGGGGGCAGGGCAGGGGCAGGAGCAGGGGAAGGTACGGGGCAGAGGCAGGAGTGGGGGCAGGGGGAGAGGCAGAAGCGTGAGCAGGGCAGGGGCAGGAGCAGGGGAAGGGACAGGGGTAGAGGCATGAGCAGGGGCAGGGGCAGAGGCAGGGGAAGGAGCAGGGGCAGGGGCAGGGGAAAGAGCAGGGGCAGGGGAAGGAGCGGGGGCAGGGAAAAGAGCGGGAGCAGGGGAAAGAGCAGGGGCAGGGGAAGGAGCAGGGGCAGAGGAAGGGTCAGGAGCAGGGGCAGGGACAGGGGAAGGGGAAGGAGCAGGAGCAGGGGCAGGGGAATGAGCAGGAGCAGGGCGGGAGCAGGGACAGGGGCAGAGGAAGGGGCAGGAGCAGGGACGGGACAGGGGTTGGAGCAAGGGATGGAACAGGTGCAGGGGAAGGAGCGGGGACAGGGGTGGGGAAGGGGCAGAGGAAGGGGCAGGGGCAGAGGCAGGAGCAGGGACAGGGGCAGGGGCAGGAGCGGGGTCAGGGACAGAGGCAGGAGTGGGGGAAGGACCAGGGTCAGGAACGGGGTAGGGGCAGAGGAAGGGGAAGGAGCAGGGGAAGGAGTGGGGGCAGGGCCAGGGGAAGGGGAAGGAGCGGGGGCAGGGACAGGGGCAGGGGCAAGTTAATTGCATAAAGAGATGCCTGCCCTACACTTCAAGAAAAAAGAAAGGAAAATTCCAGCCTAAATCATTGTTTCACCTGGGGGGAGTGTTTGAAACCTTGCATGGTGAAAGGAAGAAGGTAAAAGGGGAGCTATTCTCATGGGAAGGTGTTGTGGGTCAGGAAGAAGTTGTTGTCCTTCCATGATCCTGAACAGTCAGCAATGCTAAGGTAAAGAGTGATTTATGATAGAAGCACTCAATTGCCAAAAGTTTGTATTCTCATGATTTTACTCCAAACTGTTAAGGACCCTTAAATGAACAGAAATTATGGTTTAGTAAAACATTTGCTAAAGTCAGGTCAACAATTTCAGAAGCAGTCCACAAGCCTAGATCCAGGTAGAAAGAACTGCAGCTGTAGACCAATAATAAAGCAAACCCTTCCTTCACAAGCCTACAGTTCTAATCCCTTTTAATTTTAAACCCTGCCTCTAGAGTGGCTGCCAACAATAGCCTTCTTTGCTCACAGCTCCACTCTTGATTGGCACTCCAATTGTGTTCTTTCAGCAGTTTTGACGTAGCCAAGTTCAACATGTCTTCAGCTGATCTGCAGCCAGACTCTACAAATTTCTATGGTGATCTGTTGTCATGTTCAATCTGCCTGGAGTTGATTTAGTATTTTGTTTATCACGTGCACTTTTATTATACAGCACAGTAGACCTGACAGTATTTGCAAACAAAGATAGGTTATATATAATATCATGCATTTCTACAAATCTCTGTGGGAGAAAACAGGCAAATATGTTAGTTGAGGAGGTATACAATGCAATTCTCTGTACTTTACAAGGCATAGAGTACAAGAGTGAACATTAGATTAGATGTGGCCTCCTCTATACTGGTGATCTATTGCATCCGCTGCACCCGATGTGGCCTCCTCTATATTGGTGAGACAGGCCGCTTACTTGCTGAACGCTTCAGAGAACACCTCCGGGCCGCCCGAACCAACCAACCCAATCACCCCGTGGCTCAACACTTTAACTCTCCCTCCCACTCCACCGAGGACATGCAGGTCCTTGGACTCCTCCACCGGCAGAACACAACAACACGACGGCTGGAGGAGGAGCGCCTCATCTTCCGCCTGGGAACCCTCCAACCACAAGGTATGAATTCAGATTTCTCCAGTTTCCTCATTTCCCCTCCCCCCACCTTGTCTCAGTCGGTTCCCTCAACTCAGCACCGCCCTCCTAACCTGCAATCCTCTTCCCGACCTCTCCGCCCCCACCCCACTCCGGCCTATCACCCTCACCTTGACCTCCTTCCACCTATCCCACCTCCATCGCCCCTCCCCCTAGTCCCTCCTCCCTACCTTTTATCTTAGCCTGCTAGGCTCTCTCTCTTATTCCTGATGAAGGGCTTATGCTCGAAACGTCGAATTCTCTATTCCTGAGATGCTGCCTGGCCTGCTGTGCTTTGACCAGCAACACATTTGCAGCTGTGATCTCCAGCATCTGCAGACCTCATTTTTTACTCATTAGATTAGATTACTTACAGCATGCTGCCTGATGATGGTGGTCTTCTTGAAGCAGATGAGAACCTCATATCATAGTAAGGACAGATTAAAGATATTTGCGAATTATCCCGCCAGCTGGTCCGCGTGACACCGGATATTCCTTCCAGACCAGTCGCTTTCTGTGGGTTCACCCTCAGGGGATGAACTGGGTGCATCTGATGCTATCAGGTCAAGTGGCATCATTTCATTGATCTGCCATTCAAAATAAGCATAGAATGCATTGTGCTCAGAAGGGAGGAATGTAATGCTGTCAGTGTTTCTACTGAACTTTGCTTTGAGGCCTGTTATACTGTGTAAGCCTTGCTACTGTTGACATGTGTTCATGTGGTTACTCTGGGAGTCTGATGTTGTCTCTTGGAATCCCTGATGGCTTTGCAATGATTGTACCTTGATTGCCTTTAGAGGTCAGAGTCACCAACTTGGACACTTCAGACTTCAATAGGGAGTGGATCTCCTGGTTCATCGGTGGTTTCCTGTTGGGGAACACTTGGATTAACTTCTTTAGTATGCAGTCAAGATTAGACTGTGCTGGAAAAGCACAGTGGGTCAGGCAGCAGCCGAGGAGCAGGAAAATCAACAGTTCGGGCAAAAACCCTTCATCAGACTTTTGCCCAAGACATCGATTTTCCTGTTCCTCAGATGCTGCCTGACCTGCTGTGCTTTTCCAGCACCACTCTAATCTTGACTCTGATCTCCAGCATCTGCAGTCCTCACTTTCACCTTCTTTAGTATGCAGTACTTTACACACTTACTGATGAAGTCTGTGATGGTAGTAACATACTCATAGAGTTATAGAGATGTACAGCATGAAAACAGACCATTCAGTCCAATCTGTCCACACTGACCAGATATCCCAACCCACTCTAGTCCCACCTGCCAGCACCCAGCCCATATCCCTCCAAACCCTTCCTATTCATATACACATCCAAATGCCTCTTAAATGTTGCAATTGTACCAGCCTCCACCATATCCTCTGGCAGCTCATTCCATGCATGCACCACCCTTTGCGTGAAAAAGTTGCCCCTTAGGTTTCTTTTATACCTTTCCACTCTTACCCTAAACCTATGCCCTCTAGTTCTGGACTCCCCCACTCCAGGGAAAAGACTTTGTCTATTTATCCTATCCATGCCCCTCATAATTTTGTAAACCTCTATAAGGTCACCCCTCAGCCTCCGATGCGCCAGGGAAAACAGCCCCAGCCTGTTCAGCCTCTCCCTGTAGCTCAAATCCTCCAACCCTGGCAACATCCTTGTAAATCTTTTCCGAACCCTTTCAAATTTTGCAACATCTTTCCAATAGGAAAGACACCAGAATTGCATGCAATATTCCAACAGTGGCCTAACCAATGTCCTGTACAGCCACAACATGACCTCCCAACTCCTGTACTCAATACCCTGACCAATAAAGGAAAGCATGCCAAATGCCTTTTTCACTATCCTATCTACCTGTGACTCCACTTTCAAGGAGCTATGAACCTGCACTCCAAGATCTCTTTGTTCAGCAACACTCCCTAGGACATTACCATTAAGTGTATAAGTCCTGCTAAGATTTGCTTTCCCAAAATGCAGCACCTCGCATTTATCTGAATTAAACTCCATCTGCCACTTCTCAGCCCATTGGCCCATCTGATCCAGATCCTGTTGTAATCTGAGGTAACCCTCTTTGCTGTCCACTACGCCTCCAATTTTGGCATCATCTGCAAAGTTACTAACTATACCTCTTATGCTCGCATCCAAATCATTTATGTAAATGACAAAAAGTAGAGGGCCCAGCACAGATCCTTGTGGACCTCCACTGGTCACAGGCCTCCAGTCTGAAAAACAGCCGTCCACCACCACCCTCTGTCTTCTACCTTTGAGCCAGTTCTGTATCCAAATGGTTAGTTCTCCCTTTATTCCATGAGATCTAACCTTGCTAATCAGTCTCCCATGAGGAACCCTGTCGAACTCCTTACTGAAGTCCATATAGATCACATCTACTGCTCTGCCCTCATCAATCTTCTTTGCTACTTCTTCAAAAAACTCAATTAAGTTTGTGATACATGATTTCCCATGCACAATACCATGTTGACTATCCCGAATCAGTCCTTGCCTTTCCAAATACATGTACATCCTGTCCCTCAGGATTCCCTCCAACAACGTGCCCACCATTGAGGTCATTCTCATCAGTCTATAGTTCCCTGGCTTGTCTTTACCACCTTTCTTAAACAGTGGCACCACGTTTGCCAACCTCCAGTCTTCCGGCAGTTCACCTGTGACTCTCAATGATACAAATATCTCAGCAAGAGGCCCAGCAATCACTTCTCTTGCTTCCCACAGAGTTCTCAAGTACACCTGATCAGGTCCTGGTAATCTACCCACCTTTAACCATTTCAAGACATCCACCACTTCCTCCTCTGTAATCTGGACATTTTGCAAGATGTCACCATATATTTCCCTACAGCCTATATCTTCCATACCCCTTTTCACACTAAACACTGATGCAAAATATTCATTTAGTATCTCCCCCATTTTCTGTGGCTCCACACAAAGGCCGCCTTCCCCAAGTCCCTCCTCCCTACCTTTTATTTTAGCCTGCTGGACACACTTTCCTCATTCCTGAAGAAGAGCTTATGCCCGAAACGTCGATTCTCCTGTTCCTTGGATGCTGCCTGACCTGCTGCGCATTTCCAGCAACACATGTTCGGGCCCTATTCTCTCCCTAGTTACCCTTTTGTTTTTAATATATTTGTAAAAAGCCTTTGGATTCTCCTTAATTCTATTTGCCAAAGCTATCTCGTGTTCCCTTTTTGCCCCCTGATTTCCCTCTTAAGTATACTCCTACTTCCTTTATACTCTTCTAAGGATTCGCTTGATCTCATTTAGGTTGGCTGATGAGCTCTTGAATGTGCACCCGTCTACCGATTCCAAGTAGTCACACAGAAGCTCATCCTTACCTCAGACCAGCACTGTATGACTTTTTGTGCTGGATCCTTATGCTTCTGTTTCTACTTGCAAGCCAGGAGAAGGAGCATAGCATTATGGTTTGGTTTACCAAAATGCCTGGGGTAAGGGAAGGGAGCAATGGACGTCTTTCAAGTTGTGGGGCAATGGTCCAGGGTATTTGGGCCTCTAGTTGGACAGGAGACATGTTGATGGCATCTTGGTAGCACACTCTAAAGGTTGGCCTAGTTGAAGTCAATGGCTATGATAAACAAGTCCTCAGGTTATCCCATCTCATGGTTATTTGAAGTGTTGTATGTTTCATCAAGTGCACTCTTCACTTACACATGGGGTGGGATGTAGACAGCTGTGAGGATAGCAGAAGTAAATTCCCACAGCAGGTAGTTGGAATGGCACTTCACCGTTAGACATTCTACGTCCAGGGAGCAGTACCTCACCAGATCATCAGATCTGAGCACCAAGTGGGGTTGGTTAGGAGGCAGATCCCTCCACCCTATGCCTTGCCAGAGGACTCTGTGTAGTCTGTCGGTGAATTGGGAAGCCCTCAGATTATAAGGCACAGTCAGGTGAAGCAGGAGTGAGCCATATGTCTACAGAGCAGACAGCAATTCTCTTTGATAGGTGACAATACTAGTCACTTTGATAGTCACTATATTATGGCAAATATGTGACACAAAAGAGGATATGATGGAGATTTACGAGAATGTTGCAAGGAATGAAAGACTTTAGCTACGATGAAAGATTGGTTAGGTCGGCCCGGTTTCTCTTCTGTTATGTCACACTGGAGCACAATAGAAAACAAAATTCCGCAATTTGCCTACCTTTTGGATCTAGGCTGACAGAAAGCATGGATCAAGTGTCAAAACTTAACAAAAATTATTATTTATTAAAATGAGAAGATTCTAGCCACAGGTAAACAGTTTCTGCCTATCATTGCATAACTCTACTAGCTAAAACTCTAATTCATTATAAAATTTTCACTAAACACAGCTGCAGACAGCCACCAAAAGGAAAAAAATGATGTTATGGGTAGAGCGTAAGACCAGGAACGCAATGCAATGATCCCTTTCCAAATATTTACTGAGATGACCCTTTGGCTTGGCAGGACTTGCTGCTTATTGATCTCTCCTTTCTTCAGGTACACGGAGTAACTGGTTCACGACTTGCAACATCTCTAACTTATTGTTAAAAGCAACATCTTTCACCAACTGTTGAGGAAAAATAAATTGGCTTCCCTCAGAACGTAAGTATTTTTTACTTCAGAGAAAAGGACAGCAAGGCTTTTGATAAGGTTCCCCATGGTAGGCTCATTCATAAAGTCAGGAAGTATGGAATACAGAGAGATTTGGCTGTCTGGATTCAGAATTGGCTGACTGACAGAAGGCCAGAAGTGGTTGTAGATAGAAAATATTCTGCCTGGAGGTCAGTGTGGAGTGGGGTCCTGCAGGGCTCTGTTCTTGGGCCTCTGCTCTTTGTAGTTTTTATAAATGACTTGGATGAGGAGATTGAGGGGTGGGTTAGTAAATTTGCAGATGACACAAAGATTGGAGGTGTCGTCGATAGTATAGAGGGCTACTGCAGGCTGCAGCGCGACATAGACTAGATGCAGAGCTTGGCTGAGAAATGGCAGATGGAGTTTAACCTGGGTAAATGTGAAGTGATGCATTTTGGAAGGTCGAACTCGAATGCTGAATATGAGATTAAAGACAGGATTTTTGGCAGTGTGGAGGAACAGAGGGATCTGGGTGTGCAAGTACATAGATCCCTCAAAGTTTCCACCCAAGTGGACAGGGTTGTTAAGAAAACTTATGGTGTTTTGGCTTTTATTAACAGAGGGAATTGAGTTTAAGAGCCGTGAGGCTTTGCTGCAGCTCTACAAGTCCCTGATGAGACCACACTTGGAATATTGTGTCCAGTTGTGGTCGCCCTACTATAGGAAAGATACAGAGGCTTTGGAGAGGATGCAAAGAAGGTTTACCAGGATACTGCCTGGACTGGAGGGCTTGCCTTATGAAGAAAGGTTGAATAAGCTCGGATCTTTCTCTCTGGAGAGAAGGAGGAAGAAAGGAGACCTGATCGAGGTATACAAGATAATGAGTGGAATAGATAGAGTCAATACCCAGAGACTTTTCACCAGGGCAGGATTGACAGGTAAGAGGAGTCATAGTTTGAAGATATTAGGAGGAAGGTATAAAGGAGACATCAGAGGTAGGTTATTTACACAGAGAGTTGTGAATGCACAGAATGTGTTGCCAGCTGTGGTGGTGGAAGCAGAGTCATTGGGAACATTTAAGCGACTGCTGGACATGCACATGGATAGCAGTGAGTTGAGGGGTGCATAGGTTAAGTTACTATTTTACGTTAGGATTAACCTCAGCACATCATGAGCCAAAGGGCCTGTTATGTGCTGTACTTTTCTAGGTTCTATGTTCTATCTTCTGTTTCAGAGGTCCATTGGCTTCTCACTAATGATTCACATCGACAAACTATTTAGTAACTAATCATATGATTGCTGGCAGGCAACCGACCAATTTCAGTCCACAGACCAATCAGTTACCTTTGATGGCCGAATTTGATTTTGTACACACTCCCTGGTTTCAGCTCATCTGTCAAAAACCTCCCCAACTTGTTGAATGAACAACTATGTCAACAGCACTTAAAATAAGTGGTGGTAGCTTGCTTTTAAAAGAGTGTAGCAATTCCTTCCTCAATGCTTTGTCTTAAAAGCAATCCTTTCCCTATTTCAGTCCACAATCAAAAATATGGAAAGACCAGAAAATATACAGTCTTCACATGTCTTTGAGTAAGAGATTCTATTGAGGTAAATTAAATTAAAATTAAGGTCTAGGTAGAGTGGATAAGAAAAAAATTATTTCCATTAAGAGATGTCACTAACCAGAGGCATAAAGTTTAAGTATGAATGGATGAGAGGGAAATAGAAGGAGTCATATTTTTCAGCCAAAAACTAATGCAGGTCCAGAACACACTGACTGAATAGGAGAGGCAAAAGACTCAGTTACTTTAAACAAAATACCCGCATGAGAATTTCAGGTGCTTTAATCTACATGGCTAAGCACCAAATCCCGCAGGTTGGATTAGACTGGCTAGTACAGACATAATGAGCTGAATAAAACTTTCTATAGTCATTTGGTAGTGAAGATCATAAGCACTATTAAAAAAGACACTATTCTATAAATATTTGGAATATTTTTGAAAAAGAAAAAGAAAGGAGTTAACAACATGAGTGTTGATCCTATATAATGTGAGACTGGATGATTAATAATGGAAAATAAAGAAATAAATTGAAGAGATATTTACCAGTCTTCACTATACAAGATACAAATACCATCACAGAAGAAGTTGTAAAACAGGAGATGGAAGGGGTTGGGGAGTGGGGGGATGATGTGGCGGGGTGAGGGGGAGAACTCGGAAAAATTGCTATCACCTGAGAAGTGGGATTGAGTAAATTGTTGGAACTGCAGGCTGACAAGTGCCTGGATCCTGATAGACTTCATCCTACAGTCTTAGAAGAAATGGTTAGTAGGATAATAGATGCATCAGTTTTAATTTTCCAAAACACTGTTGATTTGGAGATCGTCCCATTAGACTGGAAGATAGAGAACATAATTCTTTTATTCAAAAGGGGAGGGAGATAGTAAACAAGAATCTATAGCCAGCCAATGAAATATCTAACATAGGTAAAACTTTAGAAACTATTATTAAAGACACTACAACAACATATTTGGATGAGTTCAAGATAATTAAGCATAGAAAGGCAAATCATGTTTGACCAATCATTGGAGTTCTTTGAGGAGATAACAGATGTTATGTAACAAAAGGGAACAAATAGTTGTATTGCATTATCTTTCCAAAAAGTATTGAATGAGGTGCCCGATCAAAAGGTTATTGTTGAAAATAAAGCTCCAAGTATAGGAGGTAGCAGATTGGCTTGGATGGATGATTGGCTGGCTAATGGGAAGCACAGAATATACCTGAGTGGGCCTTTTGAAGGCTGGCAAGATAAAAAGTGTGTTTAAAACAAAGTGATCTGCACCAGGGCCTCAATTTATATGAACGACATAGATGAAAGGACTAATGGCACAGTTGCCAGATTTGTTAATGGTATAAAGATAGAGAAGTAAATTGTGAAGAGGATACAAGGAAGCAGCAAAACTATATTGGTAGGTTATGTGAGTGGGCAATGATGTGACAAATTGAGTATAATGTATAAAAATGTGTAATTGTCAACTTTGGCAGGATGAATATGAAAAAGAAACATGTTACCTAAATGGCGAGAGATTGCAGACACAGAGATGCAGAGAGATCTGGGTGTCTTTGTGCATGATTCACAAAAGTTAATACATAGGACCAGCACATGATAGTGTTATCATTTATCACAAGGAGAATTAAATACAACAGTAGGAAGGTTACGCTTCACTTATACTGGGTACTAGTAAGACTACATCTGGAGTACAGTGCACAGTAATCTGGAGTACAGTGCACAGTACTGGCTACCTTATCTAAGAAAGGATACAAATATGGGAATGGTGACACATTTTTATGAGGAAAGCCTGGACAGTCCAAGTTAATATGTACTGGAGTTTAAAAACTAAGAGACAATTTGATTATGGGGATTTGACAAGGTAGGTGTGGAAAGAATATTTCCTTTCATGGGAGAATCTAGAACTAGAGGTCACTGTTGAAAATCAGAGCTCACATGTTGAAGATAGAGATGAGAATTTTTTTTCTCTCAGAGTGTTGTGGGCCTGCAGTTCCCTTCTCCAAAAAAGGTTGTTGAAGCAGTGCCCTTGAATATTTTTAAGGCAGAAGTAGATAGATTCTCATTAAGAATGAGGTTGGAAGGGTATTAGAGGATTGAGGTTACAGTTAGATCAGCCATGATCTTATTGAATTGGGAGCAGACTCGAGTGACTGAATGGCCTGCTCCTGCTCTTGATTTATATGTTCATACGTACTTCAAGAAACTTGAGTTTTTATCACAGACTTTAAGCTGTTATGATTCTAGGTGACGGCACTACTGGACAATTCATATCCCAGAATTAAATTTGGTTTTATTGACATAGTTTTTGTTCAGTTAGTTAGCATGGTGGTTAGTCATCAAAACATATTTGCAAAAGGCTACATGTGTTCTTTAGCCAGATGGCAAAGGTTTATTACACAAAATTAGGGAAACAAATAAACCATGATATCTTTATTCAACAGTTAGAAAGTTCTTAATATGAACATGCAAACGAAGTTTCAGCCTGTTTCACAACAATATCCAAAGAAATTATATGCCTATCTCAATTCTTTAAGTTTCAACCCAGCTAACTTCTTTCAATTTTGTTTCCTTGAGCTGCAGAGACAATTTTTCAATTCCTTTCAGATCTGCTGACATGAATTTTTCACAATTTTGCTGGTTTATTTGCTCTCACACCTTGAAGCTTCTCTTCTAATCTGTTCTGGCTTGGAAAAAGACTACATCTGTTGAATGGAACTAAACTGAACTGAACAAAGTATCAAAGAAGAGAAATTGTTCTCTTCTTAACTGAACTCTGAATTCTTTGCCATGAAGTCAAAAACAAAACCAATGGCTTAATGTGAACCTAAAAGTATGAATATCTTCTCCATTAATAATACAAGTGTCTGCCAGGTATGTGATTGTAGTCATATCTGTTGTTCAAACCGATGCATTCAGTTCACTCTTCCGGAACAACTTTCTGTTTTTTTAGAAAGTTCTCCACAATATTGACCAACATCCATCTGCCGTTTTTTTTTAAAGCAATTCAGTTACCGAAAATGATAATAACATACAAAAGACACTTTCCATCTTCTAGAATTTGTGCTTTTGTGCTGCAGTTACAATGTACTAAACATTTATAAATCAATTGTTCAACCTCATTGTGTCCATTTCAGGTGAACGATTGGAGAAGGCTGTCAAGGTTTCAGTGGGATGCAGAAGAGATTTACTTGAAGAGTAGCAAGGATAAGTAATTTCAATGATGTGAAGAGATCAGACAAGTTGGAACTGTTCTCCTTAGACAAATAATGTTAAGAAGAGATGGGACACAGGTATTCAAAATCATGTATCATTTTTGAACCTAAGAACGTAAGAACTCGGAGGAGCAGCAGGCCATCTGGCCCTTTGAGCCTGTTCCACCATTCAATAAGACCATGGATGATCTTTTCGTGGCCTCAGCTCTACTCACCCACCCTCTCACTGGAACCCTTAGTTCCTTCATTGTTCAAAAGCATATCTATTTTAACTTTAAAATTTACTGAAGTAGTGTCAACTACATCGTTGGGCAGAGAATTCCATAAATTCACAACCCTCTGAGTGAAGAAGTTCCATCTCAGTTCAGTCCTAAACCTGCTCCCTCTAATTTTGAGGCTATGCCCTGTTGTTCTAGTTTCACCTGCCAGTGGAAACATCTTCTCTATGTCTATCTTATCTATTCCCTTCATAATTTTCTATAAGATCCCCCCTCATTTTTCTAAATTCCAATGAATATAATCCCAGTCTTCTCAGTATCTTCTCATAAGCCAATCCCCTCAACTCTGGAATCAACCTAGTGAACATCCTCTGCACCCCCTCTTGTGCCAGGATATCCTTTCTCAAGTAAGGAAACCATATCTGCATACGATATGCCAGATGTGGTCTTACCAGCACCTTATACAGCTGCAACACAACCTCCCTGCTTTTAAAGTCAATCCCTTTAGCAATGATGGACAAAATTGCATGTGCCTTCCTAATTACCTGTTGTACCTGCAAACCATCCTTCTGTGATTTATACACAAGGGCACCCAGATCCCTCTGCATACCAGCATGCTGTAACTTTGTACCATTCAAGTAATAGTGCTTTTTAATATTACTCCTACCAAAATGGTTGACTTCACATTTATTAACATTATATTCCATTTGCCAGACCTTTGCCCACTCACTTAAAGTGTCTATGTTTCTCTGTGAAGTTTCACAGTCCTTTGCACACTCTGCCATTCATTTAGAGTCATCTGCAAACATTGACACACTACACGTGGTCCCCAACTCCAAATTATCTATGTAAATTGTGAATAATTGTCGTCCCAACACTGATTCCAAAGGCATCCCACAAGTTACTGATTGCCAAACAGAATAGCACTCATTTATCCCCACTCTTTGCTTCCTGTTTGCTAACCAATCCTCTATCCATGCTAAAACTTTACCCATAACATCATGCATCTTTATCCTATGCAGCAGCCTCTTATGCGGCACCTTGTTGAAGGCCTCTTGGAAATCTAGATACGTCACACCTACTGGGTCCCTGTTGTCCACTGCGCTCGTAATGTCTTCGTAGAATTTCAAAAGATTTGTTAAGCATGACCTGCCCTTCATGAACCCATGCTGTGTCTGCCTAATGGGACAGTTTCTGTCTAGCTGCCTTGCTATTTCTGCTTGATAATAGAATCCAGCATCTTCCCCACTACAGAAGTTAAGCTAACTGGACTGTATTGGGGAAGATGATAGAATAAGTTTTGATAGAATAAGTAAGCAAAAAACAAAAAACTGTTACACCTAGCTGTCAATGGATCAAAATCCTGGTATGCCATCCCGAACAACACCATTGGTATATCAGTGCCACATAGATGGCAATGGTTCAAGGAGGAGTCTCACCACCACCTTCTCAGGAACAGTTAGAGATGAGCAACAAATTTTAGCCTAGCAGCAACTATCACATCACATGGAGGAATTTTTTTTAAAAGACTACTTCTATTGGCAGAAGTGTTTCTAACCATGGGACTCAGATTTAAACTGTCAAAGAACCAACAATGAAAGTGAAGTCTCAGGTAAATAAAATAATCAAGAAGGCATTTAGTATGCTTCCCTTTATTAGTCAGAGCATCAAGTATATGAATTGGGAGGTCATGTTGCAACTGTACAGAATATTGGTAGGCCACTTTTGATTTCTTGCATGCAAGTCTGGTCTCCCTCCTACAGGTAGGATGTTGTGGAACTTGAAAGGGTTCAGAAATGATTTACAAGGATGTTGCCAGGATTGGAGGGTTTGAGTTCCAGGGAAAGGCTGAATCAACTGCGGCTGCTTTCTCTGGAGCATCAGATGCCGAGGGGTGACCTAATAGAGGTTTATAAAATCATGAGGGGCATGGGATAGCATATATCGGCATGGTCTTTTCCATGGGTTGGAAGAGTCCAGAAGTAGAGGAAAAAGGTTTAAGGTGAAATGGGAAAAATGGGACCTAAGGGGCTATTTTTTCACATAGAGGGTGTTACATGTATGGAATGAACTGACAGAGGAAGTCGTGGAGCTGGTTTAATTACAACATTTAAAAGACATCTGCATGGGTATATGAATAGGAAGGGTTTAGAAGGATATGAGCTAAGTGCTAGCAAATACAACTAGATTAATTTAGGATATCTGATCAGCATCGATGTGTTGGTCCGAAGGGTCTGTTTCGTGCTGTACAAGTCTATGACATTATGACTCTGTGTCACAGTGAACAAGAAAAATACAATGTATAATTGTGAGCTGGAAAGTACTGCCTGAAAGAATTGTGGAAGCAAATTCAAAAATAGGGTTTTGGATAAATACTTAGTCTCAGGATAAAAGGTGCCACTTTAAGACAGAGTTGAGGAGGAATTTTTTTCTTTCAGAGGGTTGAGAGTCACTGGAACTCCTTGCCACAGAGAGTTGTGAGCAGAGTCCTTGTGGTTATTTCAGGCTGAGAAAGAGTTTCTTGATCAGCAGGGGAATCAAGGGTTACAAGAAAAGAGCAGAAAATGGATGTGGAGAGTGTCGGCTCAACCATGATGTTATTGAATGATGAAGCAAGCTCAAGGGGGGTAAACAGCCTGCTCCTGTTCCTATTTCTTATGGTCTTAATATTTTATAGGAGAAAATTACTGGATTATGGGGAGGGGAGGCAAAGTCGAACTAGTTGGATAGTCCTACCAGAAAGCCAGCACAACCACAATCAATCAAATAGCTGCCTCCTACCATAAATCATACTGTGATTCTATGAAACTGTTTCCACTGGCAGAAAGTGGGTAACCAGAGGGCACAGATAAAAGATAATTGGCCAAAGAACCAGGAGATGGGGAGAATTTTTTTTTGCTGGAACAAAATTGGAATGCACTGCCTGAAGACTTGTGCAAGTGGATTCGATAGCAATTTACAAAAAGAAATTGGATAAATATTTGAAAAGGAAAAAAAAAGTAATTGCATGACCATGGGAGAAGAGCAGGGAGATTGGGTCAGACAGGATTGCTCTTTCAAAATTCAAACACAGACACAGGGGAGTGAATGGTTTTCTATGCTGTGCGAGTCTATGATAAATATCAGAAGTGATTATTTAATCTCGCATAAATGTTCCTGGGATTTATTACAATATAAAAGTAAGGATGCTGCCCCTTGGAATAACTAAAAATAACCCCAACTATAATATTTTAATGGGGAAGTGTAGTGCAAAATGTGGAATTGATTGTTCACTGTGTTTGACTCAGGGTTCAAATATATTAATCAATGTGAGGTTATAGAACTTGATTTTTTAAAAAATATGTGGTGCAGAGTCAAATAAATGAGTATGAATGCAAAACATTTTTCAATACGTAATCAAATAATGTCAAGTGACTCACTGGGTCTTGCCATAATTCTCTGGACCTATTTTTGCCAGAGGCAGTTTAAATCAGTTCAGTGGATAATAGGCAGAAGTGGCAGCTGATAAGAAGGAGTCAGTGAATCATTGTTGCAACTTGGGGAAGGAAAAGCTTCTGGTTTGTTAAGTTAATACATTGAATCATGATTCCAAGCTGTACAGTTCAGATAGAATTTGAGTGTATTGAGTTGTTATTGATTCTGCGGGAATGTAGATATCCTCAGATAATATATCTATTTAAGTATAGCAATGTTGTTATTTGTGCTATCTAGTTTTCCTGCTAGATTTTTCCATTTCATACCTCTCCCAAAGGTTTCCCGTGTGTTGTGAAGCATATTGCTTTGCTTCTGGGTCAGAGGCTATGGGCTCAAGCCCTAGACTAGAATCAGTTAAGTCGGCCATCCTTCAATTTGTCTACCCAAAGCTGTAAGCTTCTGTGATGAGCTTCATATGACTGAATAGTGCAATTCTCAACCATAGATCTTTAGATGCATGGGACAGAATATCCCATGGGGTTGTGGAACACCAATAGTAAAATGTGCTGCCTCTTCTTTGCCTCCATTCTGCCTTATCTTTAAAAGTGTTTGGAGTCTAAGGTTCTCAATAATTGAATACTGGAAGAAAAGACCGTGCATCTCACAGACTGTGAAGGAGAAAGAGGATCACAGTGGCGAGATAGTCCCCATGATTGTGAATTATCCAACACTACAATCTAAGTCAACTCCTCAGTGTACCATTGAAGGACTGTTATATTGTAGGACATGCTGTCTTTTGGATGAATTGTGAACCAATGCCTCACCTGCTCTCCTGTTAGGTACAAAATATTTCATAATATTCTTTGGAACAACAAGTTTCCCATAGAACTCATGGAGAGGTGATGGCCTAATGACATTATCACTGGACAAGTAATGTTTTGGGGACCTGGGTTTGAATCTTGCCATGGCAGATCGTAGAATTTGAAACAAAAACAGAAATTACTGAAAAAGCTCAGCAGGTCTGGCAGCAGCTGTGTAGCGAAATCAGAGTTAACTTTTTGCATCCGGTAACCCTTCCTCAGAACGGCTAGAATTTGAGATCAATTAAAAACACATCTGAAATTGAGAGTTTGTTAACTACCATGAAACTATTGTCAATTGTCAGAGGAACGCATTTGGTTCACTAATGTCTTTTAGGGAAGGAAACTGCCATCCTTACCTGGTCTGGCCTACATGTGACTCCAGACCCACAGTAATGTGTTTGACTCTTAGCTGCCTTCTAGCAATAAATGCTGGCCTAGCCAGTGATGCCTTCATCCTGTGACTGAATAAAAAAGAATTATTAGACCTACTGAGTTTCCCCAGCAATTTCTGATTTTGTTATAGATCTCCAGAATCTGCAGTTCTTTGTTTTGTTTTATGCAGAAAATGGAAATAAATGTCAATGGTCTTCCACTTTTAAGAGGCCCCCTTATACTGATAGAAAGCCAAAAGCAATTAGGTGTTCATTGTGTGGTCAATCCATTTAGTCTGGTCAAACATCCAGTGTTTTGTGAATTCTATTAAGTTTGATGCCTTGAGGCAGCTTAGAGTATTTCTAAGATCTATAGCCATTTCAGGTTTGGTTTTCAACATCATCTAACTTTATTGTTTTTTTCTAGATGCCAGATTCTCCACCATCAATTTGCAACCTCACAATCAACAGAATGTTGATGCATTCTACCAATCTTTCCAGCGTTTTTCCCTTCAGACTGACATTAATATAATTCAGCATTGAAAATATCAAGTCCAGTTTGATTCCATTAAGATACAGTAAAATTTAAAGACAAGTTGTTCGAATGAATGTTAAGATAAAGCATTGTGTTAATACTGAGTGACTGCTTCAGGTTCAAGATAAGTCCTCTCTTTATACTGTTTTTCCTTTAATTATGCAGATACATGTATTCCTTGCTCATCAGAAGGACTCTATTTAGTGATCGATGAGTTTGAATAGTGATGCAGAATTCTACTGCATTATCCTCTCATACCTGGGGACCTGGGATTGAGCCTAAACTGGAACATCAGAATGAAAGTTTCCACTTCTTCCTGACTGCAAGTTTTCTTTGAAAACTGAGTTTAAACAGACTAAACATGAGTCTTTGACACAAAGTTCACAAAATTGTTCCAAATTAGGATTTTCACCAAGGAAATTGACAAGGCCATTAGGTGTGCAATATGGAAAGATTCCTACTAAGACTACAAACTAGTATTCTTTTCAAGTCTGGGTTTAAGTCACATTTTTGGGAAAAGGTGGATAGATCAATAATTTGAATAGATCAATAGGGACAATCAACGATTTATCACCAACATCACCTGATGGGTGGCAGCACAAGTGAAAGAAAAGGAAGAAAGTCTCTGATATATGCATCTACTTCTTCACTCTATAGTATTGGGCAGTACTTGTCCAGCATATTTCCCATACTTCTGCTCTCACTCCTCCCCTTCCTTCCCAGAACTGTGACAGCCTCCCATTTTCTGCACTTTCCTTGCCTTCAGCTTTTGCACACAAAGGGTCGTCCTCTGCCTTTTCCTCCAACTCCAGTGTGATGCCAACACCAAACACATATTCCTATCCCTGCTCAGTATTCCAAAGCAACTATTCCCTTCATGGGCACCCTGCACTCTTACAATAACACCTTCTCATGTAAGGGCAGGAGATGTATATACACATACCTTTAAACTTCCTCTCTCCTCACTATTCACATGCCTTCTAGGTGGAACAGAGGTTACATCTACATCTTTCAGGGATTTACATAGACTTGATTATTCACTGTTCTCAGTGTGCTCTCCTTTTCACTTGGGAGACCAACCACAGAATGGATGAAAGCTTTGCAGGACACCACAAGATTTCATACGCAAATCTTCAGTAAGCAGATCACTGTGTAAGTCAATCACAAAATTTTGGAACTCATTTAAAATAAACCAGTGACAGGTGCATTATCTAGAACAAATTCTAGTAAAAATACAATTTTGATGCGCAAAAATGACACTGAAATAGTTACCTCAGACACACGGTGTAGATTCTCACTTACAAGTGAGAATACAGAAATTCCAATAGACTCACAAGCAGAGGACATCGAGGTAAAGGATGTGCTTTAGGTAAGTTTGATTCAGTGTTGTCAGCAAACAAATTAAGGAAGAATGTATGATCCATGACTGAAGACAATATGGGAAGTTATCAAAGAAAGATTGGCAATTATGATATAAGAGATGCCTGGCACTTTGAAATGATTTTGGTCAAACAAAGATGAAATATGTTGCTCAGGAAGTAGACTTTTGTGATAAATAAGTGTTTGTAACTGTAAGTCTTGTTTAGGATTCATTGTCAAAGCCACATCAGGCCATTTCCAAGATGGCAGTGCGTAAGGCTCGGATGGGTTCATGCGGTGGGCCTGGCCCCATCCAAACGACTTCGTTGTTTGCTTTCCAGCTAGGTAGCTCAGTCACATTTTATTTTGGTTTTCCTCCTTGATGTCCTCCTGCAGGAGACCAGGGCCCTGTGTATCTCCATCCCTGCTTCATCCCATGTGGTGGCATTGCAAGATGAGCCAAGACCCTGTCGGTTGATGTCCAGCATCAGAGGAGGTGTGCGACTGGTGCAGCATAACCACCTTCAGCACGGGATGCAACAGCACTGGTGGCAGCAGGAAAAGAATACATTGTCAGGGCCCTGGGGACGAATTCAGAGAGCGGCAACTGGAGGAGTAGAGAAGGTGAAGGTTACGAAGATGGGACGATAAACTTATAAAGGTGTTTTAGTTTCAATAATATCAATTTAATTTTAATTTATTTAGTATTTTACTGTATGTAGAATTTAATTTGTAATTTATTCTGTAATCCAATGTGGCACCAGAATGTGACAAAAATATGCACTTTTCACTGTACCTAGGTACGGGTGACAATATTAAATAAATCTAAATACATAGAACAAACAAGATGTCTGATGTGGAATACTTTGTTGGCCAATAGAAGCCCGGTGGTTCCACTGAATGGCAATGCCATCACCCTCCCATTATAATCACCACTCCCTCTTGCACTCACTTGTGGCCTGGGATCCAGTTGTGATACCAGTCTTCCACCAGGTGTCATACTCCAGCAGCCATCACCTCGCTCCTGCTGCTGTCATTGCTTGGAAGCTCCTAGAAGGTGGGAAGTTTTTGTTATTCATTCACAGGACATGTACATCATTGGCCAGCTCAGTGCTTATAACCTATCCCCCATTGACCAGAGGGCAGTTGAGAGTAAACCACATTGCTGTGGGTCTGGAGTCACATGTAGGTCAGAGCCAGTAAAGATGGCAGATTCCTTCCCTAAAGGGCATGAGTGAATCAGATGGGTTATCCTGACAATCAGCAATGGTTTCATGGTCATCATTAGACTCTTAATCTCACATTTTTCGTGAACTCAAATTTCACCATGTGCTATAAGGTCCCAGGCCATTACCTGGGACTCTGGATTAATAGGTCAGCAATAATACCACTAGGCCATCATCTCCCTGTATCGCTTCAGTGAAGTGCCTGAGGTTGAACTCAATACATTGGACCTTCTCTAGAAGAGGTTTTATAGGGTTTTCATTGGCTTTCAAGCTAGCAGGTATGACCCATCACCTCCATTAAATACTCCATCAAGAGCTCCATCTAGTGTGGAGATCCCACCATGAGGAAACTTTCTTTTCCCAGGTTGTTGAACATTTTTACAGTGGCGGAAGGGTAGGTGACTAAAGGGCATAGATTAATTGGGTAAAGAAGGGCTTGTGCCCGAAACGTCGATTCTCCTGCTCCTTTGATGCTGCCTGACCTGCTGCGCTTTTCCAGCAACACATTTTTCAGCTCTGATCTACAGCATCTGCAGTCCTCACTTTCTCCTAAGAGAACAAAAGGCAACATGAAGGAAACACTTTTTTGCTTAAAGGGGAATATGTTTCAGAGTAGTGGAGAATGCAGAGGAGAGTAAATCTAATTGTAAGGTTGTCATGGATGCACTAGTGTTTACAGCTGTACTTTGACCAGAGGGAGACAACTGGTGATGATTTAACCTCCTGGACTCCATGCCTGAGATGAGGATAGAGTTTGAGAAGGAGAGTCCTTTGTGATAATCTTAGTTGGTGTGGAAATTGAACCCATATTGCTGGCATCGGTTTGTATCACAAATTGGATATCCCATCAACCTATTCTCCTGGCTAACCCCTTCAAATGGTTAGTATAATTATTTGATTTTGATTTGTTGATTTATTGTTGTCACATGTACGTGAGTACAGTAAAAAGTTTTGTTTTGCAAACAGTACAGGTTGATCATAATATACAAGGACACACAGATCATGGGATGTTTAGACAAAGTGAGGCACACAGGATTACAGCTGCACAGTAGCTATACAAAAGCAAGATCAACATTAGATTTGAAATTAGTCAGGTCCATTTCATAGTTTATTAACAGCAGGGAAAAAGTCGTTCTTGAATGTGTTGGAGCGTGTGTTCAGGTTTCTGTATCTTCTGCACTAAGAGATTGGAAGACAGTATTACTGGAATGGGTGGGGTCTTTGATGATGTTGGCAGCCTTTCTGTAGAAACTAGAATGTAGGTGGAATCCATGGAGGTTGGCTTCCATGACGCTCTAGACTGTGCACACAACTTTCTGTAATTTCTTATGATCCTGGGCAGACCAGTAGCCATACCGTTATGTGCCCAGATACATTGCATTCTATGGTGCATCTGTAAAAGTTGATGAGTGTCCTTTTGGAAATGCCAAATTTTCTAAGCCTCCTGAGGAAGAAGAGGTATTATGTCTTCTTGACCATCACATCTCTGTGGGAAGTCCAGAACAGAATATTGGTTATCATCAATCCTTGGAACTTGATGCTGTCAACTCTCTCCACCTCAGCTGATGTAGGTAGAGGTGTGTCCTCCTCTTTCCTTTCTCTAGTCAATTATCAGTTCTTTTGTTTTGCTGACATTGGGAGAGAGGTTGTTGTCATTGCATTAGGTCACCAAGCCCTCCATCTCCTTCCTGTATTCTGACTCATCGTTGTTTGATATCTGGCCTATAATGGTGGTATCATCAGCAAACTTGTAATGTCGTTCATGCAGAATTTGGCCACATAGTTGGGAGTACAGTAGGGGTTGAGTACGCACCTTTAGGGCACCCTTTTGTTGAGGATTATTGTGGAGGACGTGTTGTTGTCTATCATCAGTAATTGTGGTCTAAGGGTCAGGAAGCTAAGGATCCAATTCAGAGGACAGATATGAGAACTAGGCTTCAGAGTCATCAGATTAATTTGATTGATATTATAGTGTTAAAGGTGAAGCTGTAGTTGATAAGTAGGCGTGTGATGTAGGTATCCTTATTGTCCAGATGTTTCAGGGAAAAGTGTAGGGCTGTAGAAATGGTGTCCATTGTAGACCTGTTTCACCAGTAGTTTCAAGGCAGGCTGGGAGGCTAGAACTGATGTGGGCCATGACTAACCTCTCAAAGCCCTTTATGGTTATGGAGGTAAGAGTCACTGGGCAGTAGTCATTGAGGCATGTTCCATGTGGTTTATTTGATACTGGGATGATAGTGGTCGACTTGAGGCAGGTGAGGATTTCAGATAGTAGCAAGAAGAGGTTAAAGATATCAATGAATTATCCCGCCTGCTGGTCTGCACAGGATCTAAGTGTGCGTCCAGGGATTCTGGGCTAGTTGCTTTTGTTATGAAGGTGTAAGGGGTACTGTATCTTTAAGAAAGTTGAAAGCTAGTAAGGACATACAGAAGCACACAGAGTGCTGGACAATTTACAATGTAATTTTTGGTTCAGATCAGCTTGCACTGACTGGGTTGTGTTACGACATGGGATAAACACTCTTGCTTAATTTAAAACCAGCAAAACAGAAAGGATTTATCTCTTGCAGTAATCTGTAAAAATTTGAGTGGCCAAGAACTATGTAAAGTAAAAATTAACAACCTTATTTCTTAAAATATGACAGAGAATAACTAATGAACCATTATTTACAATTTCTTTCTCTAACCTATCTTTTACCTTCCCTTCAGTTAGTACTAGTCTGATAAAATTCCCAATTAAGATTTACAAAATAACATTTCTTATCTCAAAACCAGGCAGCTGTAGATTCTTGTCTTTGGATCTTCCTGTGCCTTCTTTTCTCCTTGTTGGGAATTTCTTTGTCACAGATTACTGATCAAAAAGGTACTTTTAAAAGACCTTTTTTCAAGCAGTCTGTTACGTGCTAGGATTTGGCAGTTTTCCTCTCAACTGTTCAATTTTCCCCAGTCTTATACCCCCCCTCCCCCCCACCCCAAAGCATCAGATTGCATCATCGGCTTTTAAGATTGTCAATATACTCAATTCAAAATTTCATTGGAAATTGGTATTAATTTTTTGGGTATAATTTAAACTGATTGGCCAAATTCAAATTTGTTTTATTCTCCAGATAATGAACTAATCGTGTTGTTCTACCCAGTGTTACATTGTTGCCTTATTGAGAATACTTGGTGCTGTGTCTGGTAGTTGGGCTGCTTTTAACTCTCTTAAAGGCACACCCACATCTTCATAACACTTACCCCTTAAGAAAAAATGAATCATCATAATGAAAAAATGATTTTTTTTCTACCTTTTAAATACATTACCCAAACATACTGATAATTTTCATGTAAATTGATCTTGACTTCTTCCCATACCCATAAAACATTCAATAAAGACAAATCTCATCTAAACTCTATCCATTAAATCCACGATAACATGTCTGCAATTGCATTCTTCCGATGCGCAACAGGTATGATTTTTAAATAAAAAGTCTGTAACGTAAGATTCCAACGAAATAATCTCATATACTTATCTTCAAAACATTCTAAGAATGTAAGCGATTGTAGTCAGTGTACACAATCAACTCTGACAAATTGTTTGTGACATGCACATTAAAATGCTGTAAGGCCTGTACCAAACTCAATCGTTCCTTTTCGATTGTGGAATATTTCCTCTGGTGGATGTTGATCTTCTTTGAAAAGTAACCAACTGGCAGATCAATCCCATCCTCATTTTCCTGTAAGAGTACAGCTCCAACTCCTATGTCACTAGCAGCATTGGCAACTTTAAAAGGTTTTGAAAACTTTGGTGCAGCTAAAACTGGTTTAGTGGTGAATATTGATTTCAAATGGTCGAATACCACCTCGCAGGGTTCTGTCCACCGAAACGTCCTGTTCTTCTTCCGCAAATCAAAGGTGTCACTACACTGCTGACATTTGGAACAAACTTCCAATAGAATCCGTTGAGTCCTGAGATTCGAAGCACCTCTTTATTCAAGGTTGGTCATGGAAATTCCTCGATAGCCTTCATCTTTGCGTTCCGTGATGTCAACCTTCCATGACCGATGTTATGTCCCAAGAACATCACCTCTGCTTTCGCAAATTCTGTTTTAGGTTTATCACCAGTTGTGCTTCTTGTAGTCCTTCAAAGAGCTCTGCCAATTGTACCATGTGATATTTCCAGGACTTATTAAAGATCACTACATCATCCAAATAGACTGCAGAGTTTGTTAACCCAGCCACAACTCTATTCATGAATCTTTGGAATGTAGTGGGTGCTCAAAGTTTGTGCGAAGATTTGTAGCTCGGGTGCTTGTGTAGTGGTTCTCGGCGAACAGAACCACTACTACATGTAGTGGGTGTGTTCTTCACTCCAAAGGTATCACTTAAAACTGATATAGCCCATTTGGGGTTACAAACGCAGAAATTACTTTCGCCGTCCCTGATAAAGGTACCTGCCTGTAACCACACATTAAGTCCAACTTGATGATGTAACTGGCTTGTCTGACTTTCTTGATACTGTCCACCAATCTAGAAACTGGATATGAGTCCAATTTTGTAACGGCGTTGACCTTCCGATAATCCATACAGAATCATTGAGTCCCATCCAGTTTGGGAACTAAGATGATTGGCGAACTCTACTCACTCCGACTTGGTTCGATGATGTTATCATTGAGAATGATCTCCACCTCCACTGGACCTGTCTGGCATTTAAAAGGATTAAGCCGATGGAGTGTTGTTTTTATCAGAGCAATATTCCCTATGTCTACTTCATGTACAATAGCATTAGTCCTCCCCATCTGATTTTTACATATGTCCTTGTACTGCAGTAACAAATCTTTCAACTGTGCTCTATGCTCCTGAGACAGATAGCTTACTAACCAAATGCTCAAGGACTTCTTCATTTTTTAATCTATTTTGAGACACCTCAAAATCCATATCATCTGGATTTGATTCCTCACTCTGTGGAGCAGTAACTAACACCTGTTTCTCCAGTTCTTTCTCTCTCATGTAATACAGTTTCAACATGTTCATATGACATATCCGATACCTTTTTATTTCTATCTGACAGATTTACTAAATAGTTCACCTGACTCAACTTTTTCTCAATTTTTATAGGGACCACTAAACCTGGCTTTGAAGGGACCACTTATCATTGATAACAGGACTAAAATGTTATCTCCTTGGGAAAACGTCCAAGTTTCAGAGTTTTTGTCTGCTATCTGCTTCATTCTATACTTTGCTCTTTTTAGGTACTGTTTTGCCAGCTCACCTACTCGATTTAATCTTCCTTCATCTCTGGTACATAATCCAATTGTGAGATCTCTGACTTTGGTACTGTCAATTTTCCTTTAATTAATTTCAAATGGCTTCTCAATTCATGACCGAATATTAGCTCAAAGGGAGTGAACTGAGTATATTCTTTAAGGGCATCTCTAATGGCCAACAATATGAATGGGTTACCTTTATCCCAATCTTTCAGCTAATCCTGAAGCTAATCCTAAAGCTCCCTGGGATTCAGGATGATACGCATTGGATTTAAAGTGCTGTACACCTAAACTATCCATTACCTCCTTAAACAGCCTAGCAGTAAAATTTCACCCTTGGACTGACTGAATCTCTCTGAGTAGCCCATACTATGTGATAAAAGCTACTAACTCCTCGACCACCTTTTTTGCCTTGATACTCCATAATGGAATTGCCTCCGGAAAACTGAGAGGCACATCCATTATAGTTAACAAGTACTGGTTCCCACTTTTAGTTCTCGCTGGGGGACTCACACAATCAATTATAACCCCTATGAAAGGTTCTTCAAAAATGGGAATTGGCAACAAAGGTGCTGGTTTTATTACCGCCTGTGGCCTACCTACCATTTGGCATGTATGACATGTACGACAAAAGTTAATCACATCTTTGTGCATTCCAGGCCAATAAAAATGTTTTTGTATCTTAGCCTGAGTCTTTTGTAATCCTAGGTGACCTTCTACAGGTAGGTCATGTATTACCAGTCGCACTTGCTGTCTGTATGCTACCAGCAAGACAATCTGGTGCACTTCGGCCCGTTTCTCCTCTGCACTAGCCTGCTGTAGTCTCCATTTCCATCTGAGGATTCTATCCTTCAGATAATAATCCTCTGGAATATTCTCTGCCTCCTTTTCAGAGTACGCATCCATATATATATCTTTTGTATCTTGACTTCCTGTTGCAAGTCTCTTAGCCTTTCAGGACCAAACACTTCCATCTGACCCTCTGCCTGTTCAGATTTTTCCTGCACCATTACTTCGAACAGGGTGTCTGCTAACTGAACCTCAACTCCTTCATATTTCTCTCCAAATTTTGTTTAATGCTGTGACTTCTGATAGTGGGATCTGGTTACCACACATTCTGCGAAAACACCAGAATATTTCTGTTTTAACTCTTTAGTTCCTTAGGTCTTCCTTGGGCTTCTCCACAACAAGGGGTGTCACTCCCACCTTGAATCCTGCCAAATCATTCCCAAGAACAAATTGAATACCTGGAACTGACACTCTGTCAATCCATCCCACTGTAACTTCCCCAGTCTTAAGTTTGCACTCCAACCTAATTTTGCATAAGGGAATGTTAAATTTCTGTCCGTCTACCTCACAAATTACCACACTCAGGGGTAACATATCAGAAAGAGTGCATATTCGCTCATCCCTTACTGGTTAGATCCTGTATCTCTCAAAATTATAACTTCTTGTCCTTCTCCCCCGTTCTTTTTGAGTAAACTTTACCCACAGAGATGAATTCTTTGTTGAGATCAGGTACTAACTCCATACCCAGCCCCTGCCTAAGCTGTGCACTCGCCTGAAAATCCTCGGCTCTTCTTGGGGTCTCCATTACTACTTTCACTATACCACATCTTTTCCCACAGCACCTTTCTTTAACGACAAGCATTGTGACTTTGCGTATCCCACCTTCTGGTAGTGCAAACACCTTTCCCCAGTGCCCTTCTGAAACCACCGGCACTGCAATTTTTTGTGTCCCACTCCATTACAGTGAAAACCCCTGAGGCCTTCCGCCTCCTGTCCATCCTCTTGGGCTTCTTTAACCTGTGGTAAAATCTTATCAGTGCACTCGACTCTTGGTTTAGTAATATCGAACCTCCCCTTCTCCCAACTTCTATCCCTCACAGGACAAAATTCTGGCCAGAAGCTTGTCTTATGCACCAGCATGTACTCATCTGCTAATTTTGCTGCCCTTCTCACTTCCTGAACTTTCTGATCCTCCACGTGAATTCTTACCATCTCTGGAAGTGAGTTTTTAAATTCTTCCAGCATAAAAATCTTTCTTAGAGCCTCAAATGTCCTATCTATTTTCAAAGCACACATCCATCGATCAAAGTGACTATGTTTAATTCTTTCGAACTCAACACAAGTCTGACCCGGTTCCCTCTTTGTGTTTCTGAACCGCTATCTATGTATTTCTGGTATCAATTCATAAGCACTTAAAGTAGCCTGTTTAACCTCTTCATAATCTCTTGACACCTCATCTCACATCACGGCAAATACCTCACGAGCTCTGCCTACCAATTTAGTCTGTACTAGCATTACCCATAAATCCTCAGACCACTCCATCTGCCTAGCCAATTTTTCGAATGAAATAGAGAAGGCTTCAACATCTTTCTCATCAAAATGTGGCAGAGTTTTGACATATTTATATATATCACTACCTTCTCTTTTATCTCCATCCTGTTAACTTGACTTTGCTGACTTTGTCACAACTTCTCAAGTTCAAATTCTCTCTCTCTCTTTCTCTTTCTCTCTCCCTTTGTTTATTTTCTAACTCCATTTTCCTCAATTGTAATTTAAGTTTTTATACCTTTGCTGCACTTGTCTGTTTCTCCGGCACACCTAAGTGTTTGAGTAATTTCCTTACAATTTCAGCTTTACTTTTGTTCTTGGTTAAACCCAACTCTAACTTATTTGCTAATTCTAAAAGTATGGCCTTTTCCTTTCTTTCTAAACTTTCTTGGCAAATTTGAAAATCATCTTCAAATCCCAGAATCTCTTTTGCAATTTTAAGAGCCATTTGTCTCACTTTTAATTTAACCAACCACAATCAAACAAATTGCCTCACCTACATTTTATTTAAAGATCTAGGACATTAACTTGCAAGTGTTTAAATCTGCTGCGATTTTTCGTAACCACAAATCTATTCAAATCTGTCTAAACCAATTCAAATCATGGACCCGAGCCCCCAAACTGTTACGACACAGGGTAAACTCTCCAGTTTAATTTAAAATCAGCAACACAGAAAAGATTTATCCTGTGCAGTAATCTGTAAAACTTTGAGTGGCCAAGAACTATGTAGTGTAAAAATTAACAACTTTATTTCTTAAAGTATAACAGAGAATAATTAACTAATCACTATTCACAATTTCTTTCACTAACCTATCTTTTACCTTCCCTCTTATAATACTAGTCTGATAAAACTCCCAATTAAGATTTACAAAGCAACACTCCTTATTTCAAAACCAGGCAGCTGTAGATTCTTGTCTTCAGATCTTCCTCTGTCTTCCTTTCTCCTTGTTAGGAATTTCTGTGTCACAAGTTACTGATTGAAAAGGTACTTTTAAAAGAGTTTTTTTTTCAAGCAGTCTGTTACATGCTAGGACTTGGCAGTTCTCCTCTCAAGTGATCAATTTTCTCTGGTAATATCCCCACCCCCACCCCCCACCCTGCCTGCCAAAGCATCAGATCATTTCATTGGTATTAATACTGTCAAAATACCAAATTCAAACTTGATTGGAACTTGGTATTTTGGGGCATAATTCACACTGATTAGCTGAATTTGAATTTATTTTTGTCCCATAGCAACTGTTATGAAGACAGCCACTGACATATGCAGACTGTCCGGAGAAAAGCTCTCTTAAAGGTACTTTTATCTATCAATGGCCTGTGAAACAGAATTCCCAAAGAAGAGGGAAAGAAGACAGAGGAATTTACAAAGAGAAGATTCAACAGCTGATTGGTTTTGAAATTTGAGTAATTTTGGAAAATCTTAACTAGGGGTTTGATCAGACAAGTTTTGTAGAGGGGATAGGTTAGAGAAAGGATTTGTAAATAGTTGTTATTTGATATTCTATGTTACACTTTAAAAATAAAGCTTTTAAATTTTTGTACCTTAAATCATGACATTTGGGTAGTTCTTGGCCTCTCGAATGTTAGCACATTACCGCACGAGGTAAATCTTGTCTGTATTGCAGGTTTAAATTTGTGGGGGGTGTTTACCCAGTATCGTAACACTTCCCTTGGGTTTGCTCTCAGGAAGATCGATCAGACATCTGCAGCAGTGAACAAGGTAACAGGTGTGTCTGGGGTTGTCAAGGCAGGTGACATAGTGTAACTGGTATTCTGTTCGAACAGAGCATATGGAACATTGAGTGCATCAGGGACGGATGTGTCTTTGTTCACTGTTCTGTTCTGCTTCATTTGTATCCGACTACAAATGTCTTGTAGGCCTTGCTACAGATAGCAGGTGCCCATGTGATCGGTTTGAGCAGGTAGCCTGGTCCGGTACTGCCTCTTAGCAGAGGTGATATTTGGATTTTCTGTATAGCCCCAAAAACACTCAAGAAGCTTTACACCAGCCAGGACAAAGCAGCTCACTTGACTGGCACCACATCCATAAGCATCCACACCCTCCACCCCTGACACTCAGGAGCAGCAGTGTGTACTATCTACAAGATGCATTGCAGAAATTCACCAAAGGTCTTCAGCCTTCACTTTCCAAACCCGTGACTACTTCCATCTAGAGGGACAAGGGCAGCAGATATATGAGAACATCGCCACCTTCAAGTTCCCTTTTAAGACAAAAAACGTGGACATTGGACCTTTGGAAAATGACACTGGAGAGATAATAATGGGGAACAAGGAAATGGCTGAGGAACTGAATAATTACTTCATGTCAGTCTTCACAGTGGAAGACACAAGTAATTTCCCAAAAGTTCATGAGAGTGAGGGGGCAGAGCTGAGTATGGTGACCATCACCAAGGAGAAGGTGCTAGAAAAACTGAATGGCCTGAAGGTGGATAAATCACTTGGACCAGATGGACTACACCTCAGAGTTCTAAGGGAGATAGCTGAAGAGATAGTGGAGGCATTAGTGGTAATCTTTCAGGAATCATTAGAATCAGGAGGATATCAAAGGACTGGAAAATCACTAATGTGTCACCCCTGTTTAAAAAAGGGAGTAAGACAGAAGACAGAAAACTACAGACTGATTAACCTCACCTGGGTCATGGATAAGATCCTGGAACCATTGTGAAGAATAGGATTTCTGAATACTTGGAAGTATATGGTAAAATAGGGCAAATTCAGCATGGTTCATCAAGGGGAGGTCATGCCTGACAAATCTGCTAGGATTCTTTGAGGAAGTAATGAGCAGGTTAGACCAAGGAGAGCCAACAGATGTTAACTACCTGGACTTCAAGAAGGCCTGTTGACAAAGTGCCACACTGGAGGTTACCGAATAAGATAAGGACCCATGCTGTTAGAGAGAAGGAGCTAGCATGATAGAAGCCTGTTTGTCTGGCAGAAAGCAAAGAGTGGGGATAAAAGGGTCCTTCTCAGAATAGCAACCGGTGAAAAGTGGTCTTCTGCAAGGGTCAGGATTGGGACCACAGCTTTTCTCATTATATATTCATGATCTAGATAAAGGAACTGAGGGTGGGGGGGGGGCATTCTGGCTAAGTTTGTAGCTGATACAAAGATAGGTAAAGGTTCAGGTAGCATATAGGAGATGGGGAGGCTGTAGAAGAATTTGGACAGATTAGGAGAGTGGGCAAAGAAGTGGCAGATGGAGTACAATGTGGGAAGTGTGCGGTCATGCACCTTGGTAGGAAGGAAAAAAACATGGACTATTTTCTAAATGGAGAGAAAATTCAGGAGTGCAAAGATACTTTGGATTCTAGTCCAGGATTCTCTCAAGGTGAACTTGTAGGTTAAGTCAGTAATTCAGAAGGCATATGAATGATGGCATTTATTTTGAGAGGACTTGTATATAAAAGCAAGGATGTATTTCTGAGGCTCCATAAGGCTCTGGTCAGGCCACATTTGGAGTATGGTGTGCAGTTTTGGGCCCCATATCTCACGAAGGGTATATTGGCCATGGAGCGTGTTCAGAGGAGAGTCACAAGAATGGTCCCAAGAATGAACAGCTTAACATATGAGAAACATTTGAGGAGTCTAGGTCTATACTTAGCGAAGTTTAGACGTATGAGGGGCGGGGATCTCATTGAAGCTTACAGAATACTGAATGGCTTGGACAGAGTGGATATTGCGAAGATGTTTCCATTGGTAGAAGAGATGAACACCCAAGGGTACAACCTGAGAGTAAAGGTAAGACTTCTTACAATGGAGATAAGGAGAAACCTCTTCAGCCAGAGAGTGGTGCATCTTTAAAATTCACTGCCACAGAAGGCTGTGGAGGCCAGATCATTGAGTATATTTAAGTGGGAGATGGATAGGGAGATGATTGTAAAGGAGATCAAGCAGGAGAATGGGGTTGAGAAACTTATCGGCCATTACTGGATGGCGGAGCAGACTTGATGGGCTGAATGGCCTAATTTCTTCTTCTTTGTCTTATGATCTTATGGTCTAAGCCATTCACCATCCTGACTTGGACATTTATAGCCATTCTTTCACTGTTCGCTCAGATAAAATCCTGGAATTCCCTCCTAATTGCAAGGTGGGTGAACCCACAGCAGGTCGCTGCAGCAGTTGAAGAAGACAGCTCACCACAACCTTGTCAAGGGCCAACTAGGACAGGCAATACATGCTGGCCCAGCCAGCGACACCCACATCCCACAAAATGAATAAAAGAAAAAATCCAGAGCATTCTTCACTTCCACCGGGGTGGGACGTAAACTGCTGTGAGGATGATAGAGGTGAACCTGCATAGCAGGCAGTAGTGACGGCATTTCACTGGGAGATATTCCAGGTCCAGGGAGCAGTAGCTTGCCAGATTCACCACATCTGAATGCCAGGAGTTGTTGATGAAGAGGCAGACACACTCCCACCTCCAACTACAATGGGCTGAATAACCTTTATATCTTCTGTATAATTCTATGATTAGGTTGATATGTCTGTGCTGAGTCATGTTTAATGGGTTAAGGTAGGACGTTGAGGGCTCAGTCAGTTACAGCACTGTGAGTATCCCTGCACCACACGGACTGCAACAGTGTAAAATACCTCAGATTTTCCCATGGCAATTAAGGATTAGCAATGTACAAAACATACAAAGGGTGAGAAGTTCTTTCACATTGAATTTCAAAATGATCTGAGTAACAAAAAGGTCTCTCCCTTCTGACTGTGATGTTGGGTGAAATGGCTTCTTGCAGTCTTTATTCTGGGTAATTTTCTCTGTAATGGAGAAGGTTGATTGGGGATATGATTGCTGTTTGTACTCTTGTTAAAGGTCTCGGTATTGAGGGCCACGATGAACTATTTTGTTGAGAACAACAGAATCAGAATGCCTGACCTGTGATTGAAGAGGGGTAAGTTCACACTGAGCTGTGGAAATAATTGAGTGAGTGATCAATCTACAGATCATCCCAGGGAGATGATGGAACCAGACGGGATTCATTCAAATTCTGAGTGGATGGATTTCTTTAAGAAAATAACATTTTGGGCACATAGTACACAAATAATTTGAAACATAACATGCAGCATGTGTAGCAGGCTTTAGAAGTGCAAAGGACTTTGGATGTTTCCCAAAGTTCTCAACATTTTGGATTGGGAGATTTTCCAGGACAGAAGTTCAGGGCCGACAAGATGAGAAATGCCGCTGGAGATTGAGACCTGTCCAGCCGGAAATACTGGCAATTCAGAGGCCAGCAGCATTCAAGAACTCAGATGTGCCATGTGATTGTTGCCGGGACAAAATTCTTCCCACTCCAGCAGTACAGAGAAGGACCACTGAAGTAAAAAATCGGTGTATTGATTGGAGATCTGGTACACGAGGTTGGAAGTCACAGGGAAAGGGAGGCAGGAGGCATCGTAGTGAATTTTCTTCCAGTTGCCACACACACACACACACACACACACACACACACACACACACACACACACACACACACACACACACACACACACACACACACACACATACACACCACCCCCTCCCGAGATCCTGTCCTGTGCAAATCAGTTCAGATTGGGAGATCATCCTCTACAACCCCCACCCAAACTGCAAACTCACAGCCTGCTGGCTACTGCTGACTGGGCTAACTCTTCCTCTTCCCACTCAGAGTTCAGCAGCTCAGGAGGGATGAGGCCTTTAACTGGTTGTTAGTTGCTAATGTAAGCACCTCAATTCATGGAGGAGGGTAAAGGCGGAGCTTTGGACTTCCCACAGGTGACCTTACAGAGGTTTATAAATCCATGAGGGGTATGAATAGGGTAAATTGAAAAGATCTTTTCCCCAGGATAAAGGAGTCCAAAGCCAGAGGACACTCTAAGGTGAGAGGGGAAAGATTAAAAGGATCCTCAGGGGAATATTTTTCATAATTAGAGTGGTGTTGCAAAAGCATAGCAGGTCAGGCAGCATCTGAGGAGTAGGAAAATCAATGTTTCAGGCAAAAGCCTTTAATCAGGAATAGCATTTCTGATTAAGGCTTTTGCCCAAAATGTCAATTTTCCTGCTCCTCAGATGCTGCCTGACCTGCTGTGCTTTTCTAGCACCACTCTAATCTTGATTCTAATTGGCAGCATCTGCAGTACCCACTTCTGCCTGGAATTTTTTTCATGCAGAGGGTAGTGTGTGTATATGGAATTACCTACCAGAGGATGTGCCATTACAACATTTAAAAAGCATCTGGATGAGTATATGAATATAAAGGATTTAAAAGGGTATGGATCAAATGCTGGCAAATGGGACTCGATGAATTTAGGATATCTGGTTAGCATGGACGAATTGGACCGAAGGGTCTGTTTCCGTGCTGTACAACTCTATGATTCTATAACTATGTAAATTCAGGAACATAGCAGGGTTCTAGCCCATGACTTAATTCAGTTCATTTCCCACTTCCAGCTTGCTGCCCTTGGACCTAGAAGATTGATGAGAATTGATTGCCAGGATTAGCCAACAATTCCATTATTGCTGGTTTGTAGTTGGTGAACCAGATGTGTCCTGATCTCTGTTCCTCCAGTAATTCCTGTTTAATAAGCTGTCCAGAATTCTGAATAATTTGACAGCTTCACAAAGCTGACAGGAATGAAAAAATGTGAACAAAATGTCATAAAATCGAAATATATTTTTCAGTCCATTGATACCACCATTCTGGAACATTCCCAGAGCACATTAATGTCCAGTAAAAATTATATGTACTTGTTTCAGACTGCTAAGCATTTTTTTGATGGACTAATCCCAAGAAACTTGAGCAGAATTGAGGTTGGGGGAGGAAAGTGTAAATAAAAAGTGATTTCTCCATTCCAGAGCATTCTTGCAGTTAGTACATCAAACAAACTACAAAGTATGAAGATATCATGGTTGCATTCTTCAGCACTGAATTGATTGTAGAAAGAGGCAAAGTAACATTCATGTCACACAAGTGCCAGACAACTACCAACAACAGAGAATCCAGTCATTACCTTGTAACAATCAATGGCATTACAGTCACTGAATGCCCACTATTAACATTCTGGGAGTTACCATTTACCAGAAACTGATTCTGTGGCACATATTGTACATATTTTTGAACAACATAGAAATCTAACTTTGAAAGGTGGACTCTTTAGTGGGAATTTGTAAGTAGACAAGGTCTTTCAATGGTCTGTCAAATCAAGGAATCAGTGAGTGTTGGGTTGATCTAGAAAGAGATTAGTTAACCCGATTCTTCGTCACTCCACTACACAATACGGCTAAGAATATTTCCTTGTCAAAGCATCTGCAAAAGTAGGGAAATATTAGAAACTTAGAAAATAAAAGCAAGAGTAGGTCATTGGGCTCATCACAACTGCTCCTTCAATTTATAAGATTCAAGCTGATCTGCCATCTCTATGTCATACCCCCGCCCTTTCCCCATACCCTTGACATATTTGGACCTCTAAAAAGCAATCTGTTTATTAAATATATTCAGTGACATCACCTCTACAGACCCTGTAGTTTAGAAATACAAAGGATCACCACTTTCTAAGTGAAGAAGTTACTTCCCACCTCAATCTGAAGTGGCCGACCACACATTCTGACATCATACAATCTTGTTCTGGATGCCTGACAAGGAAAACATCATCATGTGTCCATTTTATCCAGTTATGTCAGAAGTGGATATCTTTCAATAAGATCCTGACTTGTTCTTCTAAACTCCAGTAAATATAGGCCCAGTTAATCCAATCTACCACAATATGATAAAAGTCTGCCATCTCCTTTTTTTCTGAGGTAAGGAGATCAAAGCTGCACACAATGCCCCAGGTGTGGTCTCAGCAAAGCCTATACAGTTCCTGTACTCAAATCCTTTTGCAAAGAATGTCAACATTGTTCTTATGCTGTCCTAACTGTTTACTGCATGTACGTATAGCAACTGGTGTACAAGAATAGCACTTTGTGAAAAGGACCTCTCACAAAAGGATCATCAATTAAAATAAAACATGGAGCTGTGGATGCTGAAGATCCAAAACAAAGAGAGAAATTACTGGCAAAACTCAATAGGCCTGGAGGCATCTGTGGAGAGAAAGCAGAGTTAATGTTTCAAGTCCAGTGACTCTTCATTAGAATCAGATTATTAATTAACCCCTCTCACTGCACAAAACCAAATCTAGGATAACTGTTCTTTAGTTGGTTCCTCAAAATACTGGTTGAGAAAAAAAAACCTTTATGCTCTCCAGGAATTCATAGTCACAGAGTCATAGAGGTATACTAAATGTAAAGGAGGTGGTGGAGTAGTAGTAATATCACTGGATCTAATGATCCAGGCTAATGATCAGGGGAAAATAATAAATAAAAACTGAAAGAACTGTGGATGCGGAAATCAGAAACAAAAACAGTAGTTGCTGGAGAAGCTCAACAGGTCAGGCAACATCTATGGAGAGAAATCAGGGTTAACATTTCAGGATGAGTGACCCTTCTTGTGAACCAATGGTAGCTAGGAAAACATTGGTTCGATAGAAGATAGGGTAGGGAGGACGGGGTGGGTGGAGTAAATGATAGGAGGAGATAGAAGCTAAAGAGAGAGAAGAACAGTTGGACAATCTGAGATAATTGGGCTCATTATGGCTGGTAGAATTTGAACTCAATAAATAAATCTGGGAAATCATAAATCCTATTTTACTAATGGTGACCATGAAAGTATAATTGAATGCCATTCTTAACTGGTCTGGCCCTACATGTGTATCCAGACCAACAACAATGATGTGTTTGACTCTTAATTGCCCTTTATATTTTACCAATCAGTTTCTGGGACAATTATGTTTGGGCAAGTGATGCCCTCATCTCACAAAAGAATAAAAAGAAACATACTTCTTTAATTTATCAAATCACATCAAGTCAAGCAGAAAACAACAAGAGCTTCTCCCACCACTCTTCAACTTACTTTGTTACTTTTTTTTTCAATTCCATGGGTTATCTAGCTTCCACCTCAATGTGCCTGTACTACAGAGGGCTGAGTGTATTTGGAACTCTTTTCCTCAAAATGCACTGGAAGAAATGTCTTTGAATTTTTCAAAGTAGTGGAAGATAGATTCTTGATAAGAAAGATGATGAAAGGTTATTAGGGTTAGGTGGAAACTTTACTCCCACGACAAGCAAGAGTAATCAGATCATCTACAATCATACTGAATGTGAGTAGTCTCAATAGGCCAAGAGACCTACTTCTGCTTCTCATGAATATAGGTATAATAACATCAAGTGCTCCTAGCTCCAATCTCACTGTTCTTAAGTTAAGAAGCATCTCCCAGATTCCCATCTGAATTTATTACAGACTAATGTGATGTGAACTGTATAATTTGTGCATGTATTTTTAATATCATTTAATGCAAGTTTTGGTTTTTGAGTTAGTAACCTGTGAGATTTCCGTGCTCCAAAAGTTAATAATTTAATTGTAGGTGTTCTTGTAACCATGGTGATTTCTTTCAACAGCTATTTTTGAGGCCTGGCTTTAGAACAAATGGTTTTGTGTTCACCACTAATGATTTTTTATTTGCTTATTTTAGATTGTTTTATGACACATAATAGTCAATAATGGGGCTTCAAGGTTTGTCAGAAATTTCTGGAACATTTTATTTTTAAGCTTTAAGAAGATAGCATTGCTTGGACAGGAAAACTTTAAGTTTCAGTTCTACTTTTGATTTTTGGTAAATTCTGTGAAATCCTTAGATGAGGATGTCCATAATGATCAGAGATGGGAAGAATATAGTGAACAAGCTCACCTTTCAGAGAGGAGTTATTTTTAGTCCCAGACCAGAAGTGTTGGGATAAAACACTGGAGAGGTTACTCAAAGCTGAACATGTCGAAGATTAGATATATAATACTTCCAGGAAGAAGCTATTCTACAGTTCCAGGCTACAAACTGAAATTACAAGTGATTTAAACTTATCAAGGTGTCAAATATAGAGACTCTGGTGTGAATGTGGTATAACTGATGTTTTACCTTACAATACCAAGGTTTTTTTTTTGAATAACGCACAAAAGCAATTATTTTTCTTTTCAATTTACAAAGGAGCACTTTGGGAATAAGAGGATTCTGCTTTTACTTTATGTTCAGAAAGCTTTGAATTTGTGTTATAAGTAGTTTGGTTTATTCTACTTTATCTTCATTTTTCTTGCTAAAAACCTTTGTTTATTGTTAAAGCAAAATCTGCAGTTAAGCATGCTTATGTTTCAGTGAGAGACCACTTTATTTAAGCTAAAACAAATCTCTATCATGTTGGGTTTCAATCTGGGATCTGACTTGTCCAGTAATAACATCAGTAGGGCCATAACACTACCCTATAACTGGTACTTTTGGACCCCCACATCAAATGGAAACATCTCTGTATCTAGTCCATCAGACTTTCTCAGGACCTTAAACAGCTCTGGCAGATCATATCTAAGTCATCTCTTTTCAAGAGAAAAGAGCACCAGCCTATATAACATTTCCTAATAAATGTATTCTCCCAGTTCATTGCAGTGTTCAATACATCAACTACTTTCAGCTATGAAAGATTATTGTCAAAAAGGTTACTATATTTTAATAGTTATTGCACTAAATACTTGTTTAAAAATTAATTCTTGATATTTGGACATTGCTGGCAAGGCTAGCATTTATTGCCCATCCTTATTTATCAGTGCAGAATAATTTACAAAATCACTTCAGGGAGTCTTTAAGAGCCATCCCTGGAGTTGAGGAACATTGAGGCGACTGCATTGCTTCTGATATAGTTTACGCACATCAATGTCTGATCAATATGAAATTAAAAATGATGAATCACTCTCTTCAGATTCATTTTAAACAAATTACTTTTCAGGCAACAGTTGCTGGAAGTGTTCAAATGTCAAGCTGTCGACATTTACCATCAAGGAGTACAGAGTAGCAATGTAATGGGAACAATGATCTCTGTTGCATATCATTGCATATGCATTCTAATTATAAATCCTCTATCATGCTAACTAAATCTGAGGCCTCAATCTTAACTCTTTGTACCAGGAATGAGTGGAGAATGGTTAAGAATCATAGAATCCCTACCGTGAAAAAGGCCATTTGTCCCAACAGATCCACACCAACCCTTCAAAGAGTATCCCACCCAGACTCATTCCCCTACCCATTTTAGTCTAAATTTCCCCTGACTAATGCACCTAGCCTACACATCCCTGAATAGGGATGGGCAGTTTAGCTTGGCCAATTCACCGAACCTGCACATCTTTGGACTGTGGGAGGAAATGAGAGGAAACCCACGCAGACACGGGAAAAATGTGCATACTTCATACAGACAGTCACCCAAGGCTGTGAGGCAGTAGTGCTAACCACTGAGCCACGGTACTACCCTTATAAGGATCCATGAATAAGGATTGTTTTCAAATCCTCACCTGGCCTTGCCTCTCCATATCTCTGTATTCTTCTCTAGTCACACAACTAGTTCTGGCTGGTTTGAATATAGTCAAAACGTTTGGTCATGCAAAAGCAAAGCCGGTCAGACAGCATCCAAGGAGCAAGAGAGTCAGTGTTTCAAACATAAGTGCTTCATCAGGAATGAAGAGCTTATGTCAAAACGTTAACTCTCCTGCTTCTTAGGTGCTGCCTGACAGGCTGTGCTTTTCCAGAACCACACTTTTTGACTCTGATCTCCAGCATCTGCAATCCTCACTTTTTCCTGTTTTGAGTATTCCTCATTGTAATCATTGTACCATCAGCAACTGTGCCTTAGATTACCTGTTGACTTCTCGACTTCACCTTCCAGCTTTAAGGTCTCCCCTCTTGAGACAAATTTCCAGTCATCAGACTGAGTATCTCTTCATGATCTTTGTTAATATATTTCATTTTCTAATTCTCTGTGAAGCACCTTGATTGCAATAAAGGTGTTACATAAATATTTGATGTTATATTAGTTGTTTAACAGCACAATATGAACCCATCCAAATGAAATGTGTTGGGAACAAGTGACAGAAATACAGACAAAAAAAAGGAAGATAAGTTGACACAGACTTGCCAGATAGTCACTTCTGCAAATTGATGGGATATGCATTGGGACTCTGCAGAATTCCCAACCTAGCAAACTCCAAGGGAATTGTCCCAGAAAATTGAAGATTCCAATGGGCAATTCCCCTCTGTCTAGAAGCCTCTGAAAGCACCCACTTAAATTTGAGAATTCAGATACAGCAGTTAATTAAGCAGTTCCCCAGGAAATGTTAGAAACTCAAAGTCCTAGTCCAGACTCTCACACATGCATGCCTCCCCATCATTACTAGACATGATTAGCCCTCTCTTCCCCAACACCTGACGCACACCCTCCTCACCAAACCCAAGGACCCCCTCCTTCGTGCCCCGATACACCTCTCTCAACAGTACCTGACACCAACACAATCCCACCCTCTCTAAGTGTTTCACTAAAACTGACTGACCCTAAACACTCGATCTCTAACCTGGTCCCCTTCCCACCTTGCAGTCTAGCACCCAATCAACCTGGCACTCTACCCACCTGATGCCTGATGCCTGATTGACCTTCCACCATGGAGCCCTAACCTCACACTTACCTGACACACCCTTTCATTGTAACAGTCAAAGTGGCTGTTAACCAGAGAGCCATTGTAAATTCCAAGGTGCAGAAGAATCTATGAGCTTTAGTGCATAAGGTATAGAATATAGTTTGTGAATGAAGCAGGTAATTACGAGGGCTGATAAATGCTGTCCTTAGTTCGGCAACAAATTGATTATGAAAGTAAGGACATTCTGTTGTTGTTCTGTGAGACATTGTTGAGACCACTTCACAAGTACTATGTTCAGTTTTGTTTCTTTATTTGGGGAAAGACAGAAGTTACTGAAAGTAGTTTAAAGATGGTTTAATTGATGGATATCTGGAATCAGTGAGTTGTCAGAACAGAAAAGGTTGGACAGTCTGACTTGCTTCAGAAGAATGACTTGATTGAAGTTTACTAGATCCTGAATGGTCTTGACAAAATGGGCATTGAAAGATGTTCCCACTTACAGGTAAGTCCAAAACTAGGGTCATAGTTTAGAAGCGAGGTGACTCTATTTTAGTACAGAGGCAAAGAGAATTTTTTTTCTCACAGAGGACTTTATGACTTTGGAACTCTTTTCCACAGAAAGCAGGGTCAGAGAGTTATAGAGATGTACAGCACAGAAATATAACGTGTCCATGCTGACCAGAGAGACCCAGCCCATTCAGTCTCTCCCTAAAACTCAAATCCTCCAACCCTGGCATCATCCTTGTAAATCGTTTCTGAATCCTTTCAAGTTTCACAACATCCTTCCAACAGGAAGGAGACCAGAATTGCACACAATATTCCAAAAGTGGCCTAATTTCCTGAACAGCCGCAACATGACCTCCCAACTCTTATACTCAATACTCTGACCAATAAAAAAAGCATACCAAACGTCTTCTTCACTATCCTATCTACCTGTGATTCTACTTTCAAGTAGCAATGAACCTGCACTCCAAGGTCTCTTTATTCAGCAACACTCCTTAGGACCTTACCATTAAGTGTATAAGTCCTGCTCTGATTTGCTTTTCCAAAATGCAACACCTTGCATTTATTTAAATTAAATTCCATCTGCCAGTCACTCCTCAGCCCATTTGCCCATCTAATCAAGATCCTGTTGTACTCTGAGGTAATCTTCTCCGCTGTCCACTACACCTCCGATTCTGCAAACTTACTATCCATTCCTCCCACATTCACGTCAAAATCATTTATATAAATGATGAAAAGTAGTGGACCCAGCACTCATCCTTCTGGCACACCATTGGTTACAGGCCTCCAGTATATTCAAAATATAAATAGCTCAGCCAGGAACTTATTGAATGTTGAAAGGGACCTGAAGGTTTGAATAACCTACTTTTGCTCCTGATTTGTAAGTTCATATGTAAATATATAAATGGTGGGGATGAGAATATTCATTATGGGGACAGGGGGCAGCAGTGGGCACATGGAGCCTGATCAGAAGGAACTGTTGCCTTCGCCCTTCCGTGCCACCAAACTACCAAGCAGCCTCATCATTTAGAGTCATAAAGTACAGAAGTAGACCCTTCGGTCCAACACATCCATGCCAACCGAGACATCCCAATCTGACTTAGATCCATTTGTCACATTTGGTCCATATCCCTTTAAACCCTTCTTATTCATGTACCCATGCAGATGCTTTTTAAATGTTGTAATTCCACCAGCCTCCACCAGTTCCTCTGGCAACTCATTTCATACACACACCATTCTCTGTGTGAAAACGTTGCCCCTTCCATCCGTTTTAAATCTTTCCCCTTTCACCTTGAACCTATGCCCTCTAGTTTTGGACTCTCCCACCATGGAAAAAGACACACTTGCCATGAAAACTAACCTCCACACCCCCACCCCCCAACACCCTCAACCCCATCATTCCCCCCACTTATGATGGCAAGCAAGGATGAAAAACAGGAAATGACCATCACACGACTCAAGGCCTTTATAGCCACCTGACCCCACAAAGGAACAGTCACAGCCATCCCACCTGATCTTACAACCTCTCCCTGTCTCCTCCCCCACACCTGCCAGCCCATTCCCTGTGGGTTCACAATTTCACTCTACATTATTTTTTATTCTCTCTTGTCTGCATGATTAATGTTTGACTTGATTGAAGTATTCAAATGATGAAAGGGCTTGATAGGTTAAATCGTGGAAAATTATTGACTCGCTAATTAATCCAGAATAAATTAACATTACCTTAAAAATAGAGCTGGGTCATTCAAGGGTGTTGAGAGAGAGCAAGTCATCATTTAAAAGATGGTAAAAATCTGGAGCTCTCCGGCAAAAGGCTGTTCGTTAATTCTGGAGGTTAGTTCAAAGTGTCAAAACTGAGATCAATAACTTTTTTTTGATTCGGAACAGTATTCAGCTCAATGGTTAACTGGGTGGAAGAACAGGTATGGGGACAGAGTGACTTTCTGATATTCCTAGCAAAGCCTATGAAAAGGTTAAATTTCACGGCAAAATAAAAATTGATTGTAAAGGGGAAAATGTGGGTAGCAGCTGTGGCAGCATCCGTCAGATTGAAAATAATGAACTGTAGGAAAGTAGCAAGCGAATGACTTTGAGGACAGTTAAAAGCAAGATTAAAGGACTTTAAAAATAGTAAAAATAAAGTATCGAAGGAAATTGATCACAAAGAATTGAGTTTTAAAAAGTCAGATTGCTGTCATTGTAGAAGAAGGACTGTCAACCAACATGGATCCCAAAGATTAATCTCCAAACCAAGAGATTATAATTTAGAAATTATAACATGTTATTTAGAAGATAAATCAGGATACATTTCTTCACACAACAAAAATGCTGACTTTACTCAGCAGGTCAATCAATGGAGCAAATTCACTTTTCAGGTTGATATTAATTCATAGAATCCCTACGGTGTGGAAGCAGGCTATTCAGCCCACCAAGTCGACACTGACAGTCCAAAGAGCATCACACCCCATCCCCATAACCCCACATTTCTCATGGCTAACCTTCACATCCCTGGACACTATGCACAATTTTAGCATGGCCAGTCCAACTAATCTGCACATCTTTGAAACCAGAGCACCCAGCTGAAACCTATACAATCACAGGGAGAATATTTAGACTGCACACAGTCACCCAAGGGTGTAATCAAACTCAGGTCCCTGGTGTTGTGAGGCAGCAGTAGTAATCATTGAACCACTGTGACACCCTGCCTCAGAACTTCAGATGGAAGAAAAACATTAGCTATATTTCTTTCTCTCCACAGATACTGCCCAAACAGATGAGTACTTCCAGCATTTAATATTTTCCTTTCAGATTTCTAGCAGCTGCAGGGTTTTGTTTTCACACTAGCTCTCCTCCACACAAAAGTGTTTGCAAAAACCTTGGAACTCTGCAAAATGCTGTGGGATCAGGAAAGCTTCAAGTTAGCGATCAATACATCATTGTTACATCAGAGCATCAAAGGATATGATTATGGGTGGATAAATGGTATTGAGGTACAGATTAAACTAACTAAAAGGTGGAAGAGTTGAGGGGTTGAAAGATCCTACTCTTTTCCCTTACTTTCCTAAACTTCTTAAATCTGAGAGAGAACAGCGAATTGACAATTGCAGCAGATGGACACTGATGTCTCAGAGGAAAATAAATAGAAGATTATTGGGATTATAATACTGAAATATTATATTATTATTGAAAGACAATGCATATTAATATGGAGAGCGAGCAGGAATGTGGAGTTGAGGCTGAGATGAGATCAGCCGTGACTATATTAAATGGCGGAGCAGTCTCAATGGACACAACTGCCTACTCCTGCTCTTAATTCTTGCATTCTGCTTAGATGATGGCACATCAACTTAAAAAGCAAAATAAACCAAAGTGTTTTTCTGAAATGATAACAATGTAGTTCTGCCAATAAGGACAACACACATATGTCAAAGACAGACACTGATTGTTTGGAATGGTAATACTCCACACCTCCACCCTCTCTTAGCTTAACTGCAGCTGGAACCCTCATCCCTGTCTATTTTAAATGTAGACTTCACTATTCCAATACACTCCTGCCAAACTCCAATACTCTACTCTCAATTAGCTCATGCAAACCTCTGCTCTCCCTGCCTGAACTGATATCAAATTCTGTTCATTCAATACCCCTGATCATAGTGATCAATATTGTTTCTCAGTCCAAGAGTCCCCTGATTCCAAAATATTTATTCTTGTTTTCAAATCATAAAGTCACTATCATAGAATCATTAGGGTTTACAGCACAGAGAAAGGATCTTCAGCCCATTGAGTTCTGTGTTAGTCAAAAACAACCACCTAACTATTGTATTCTATTTCTACTTTCCTACACTTAGCCCAGAGACTTGTGCCTTGGCATCACATAGAGTCATAGATATCCTAAATTAATCTCATCCCATTTGCCAGCATTTGGCCTACATCCCTCCAAACCCTTCCTATTCATGTACTCATCCAGAAGCCTTTTAAATATTGCAATTGTACCAGCCTCCACCACTTCCTCTGGCAGCTTATAAACACACCACCATCTGTGTAAAAAAGCTACCCCTTAGATCCCTTTTACTTTTTTCCCTTCTCACCCGATACTTATCCTCTCTAGTTCTGGATTCCCCCACTCCAGGGGAAAGACTATTTCTATTGTCCATTTACCCTATGCATGGCCCTCATGCTTTTGTGTACATATAAATACTTCGTAACTATAATGAGAGTTTCTGCCTCTCTTACCCTTACAGGCAGTCAGTATAAGATTACTACAGCCTTCCAAGTGAAGAACATTTTCCTCACATCCCCGAGAAGCCTCCTGCCCCTTACCTCCAATTTATGGCCCCATCAAGAGGAATAGTTCCTTCCAGTCTAACCTTGAAAAGTGTGGTGCTGGAAAAGCACAGCAGGTCAGGCAGCATCTGAGGAGTAGACTCACCTGCTCCTCGGATGCTGCCTGCTTTTCCAGCACCACACTTTTCGACTCTGACTCTCCAGCATCTGCAGTCCTCACTTTCTCCTTCCAGTCTAGCCTGTCAATCCTCCTATAGTTTTATACACCTCAACCATGTCTCTTCCCAGGCTCCTTTGCTCCAAGGAAAACAAGCTCAGTCTTTCTCTTTGGACCCGACTTGTTCTAACCAAAGCAAAGAACAGAGCACAGTTTCAAACCCATCAACAAAGAAATATCTAGCTAATTGAGAATCAGGGAAACTAGAAATCACTGAGGCAATGAATTCCTTGCAAACAAATATGGAATCTCCAGTTTAATTTGTATATTTTATTAACTTTATTGTCACATGCACTCGAATGAGTGCAGTGAAAAGTTCGCAATGGAGGTATAGGGGGGATGTCAGGGGTAGGTTCTTTACCCAGAGATTGGTGGGGGCATGGAATGCGCTGCCTGTGGGAGTGGCAGAGTCAGAATCATTGGTGACCTTTAAGCGGCAATTGGGTAGGTACATGGATAGGTGCTTAAGCTAGGACAAATGTTTGGCACAACATCGTGGGCCGAAGGGCCTGTTCTGTGCTGTATTGTTCTATGTTCTATGTTACATGTCACCACTCATGGCACCATCTCTGGTATTAGACACCAAAGTACAGATACTTAAGTATTTGGAATAAAATGGAAGAAAATAATAAATAAAAAGTGCACCAAAAGGATATTTCAGGAAGGATGTGGAAGCATTGGAAAAGGTGCAGAGGAGATTTACTAGGATGTTGCCTGGCCTGGAGGGAAGGTCTTATGAGGAAAGGCTGAGGGACTTGGGTCTGTTCTCATTGGAAAGAAGAAGGCTAAGAGGGGATTTGATAGAGACATACAAGATGATCAGAGGATTAGATAGGGTAGACAGTGAAAGTCTTTTTTCTAGGATGATGACGTCAGTTTATACGAGGGGGCATAACTACAAATTGTGGGGCGAGAGATTTAAGGCAGATGTCAGAGGCAGGCTGCTTACGCATAGAGTGGTAAGGGTGTGGAATGCCCTACCTGCCAAAATAGTCAACTCAGCCACATTAGGGAGATTTAAACAATCCTTGGATAAGCACATGAATGATGATGGGATAGTGTAGGTGGACGAGCTGAGAATAGTTCACAGGTTGGTGCAACATCAAGGGCCAAAGGGCCTGTTCTGCATTGTATTGTTCTATGTTCTATGATAGCCTCCAGTCCAGGACTCGGCTCCCTGCAACAGTCTCCAGTCTGGGAGTGAGCTCCTCGTGATAGTCTCCAGTCTGGGACTCAGCTACCCCCGATAGCCTCCAGTCTGGGAGTGAGCTCCCCGTGATAGTCTCCAGTCTGGGAGTAGGCTCCCCACGATAGCCTCCAGTCCAGGACTGGGGTCCCCGTGATAGCCTCCAGTATGGGACTCAGCTCCCCCCAATAGCCTCCAGTCCGGGACTCGGCTCCCTCCGATAGCCTCCAGTCTGGATCTCGGCTCTCCCCCCCGATAGCCTCCAGTATGGGACTCAGCTCCCTCCGATAGCCTCCAGTCTGGGACTCGGCTCCCTCCGATAGCCTCCAGTCTGGGACTCGGCTCCCCGCGATAGCCTCCAGTCTAGGACCCTACTTCCCGTGGTAGCCACCAGCCTGAGAGTGGGCTCCCAATGATAGCCTCCAGTCTGGGACTCGGCTCCCCACAACAGCCTCCAGTCTAGGACCCTACTTCCCGTGGTAGCCTCCAGTCTGGGAGTGGGCTCCCCGCGATAGCTTGCAGTCTGGGAGTGGGGTCCCCACAACAGCCTCCAGTCTGGGAGTAGGCTCCCTGCGACAGGCTCCAGGCTGGGACTCGATTCCCCACAACAGCCTCCAGCATGGAAGTAGGCTCCCCATGATAGCCTCCAGTCTGATAGTGGGCTCCCCGCGACGACTTCTAACCGCACATGTCCTTATATGTCTTGGTTTCATAATTTGGCTCTTATGTTACTGAAAGAGAGACAGAGAGATTCCCAAAACATTTTGTCTTGCATTCTTCAGGACAGATTCAAGAATACTAATTTTCAAATGGTCGCAACAATTTAGACCATAGGAAAGAAAAGTTGGTGTGAGCAAGTCAACTCTGATTGGCTAAAATCGCCATCAACAGATAAATGTGAAGTGATTCACTTTGGGAAGAATAAGAGGAAGGCAGAATACTGGGTCAATGGAAAGATTCTTGGTTGTGTGAATATGCAGAAGGATGTTGGTACACAGATCCCTGAAGGTTGTCACCCAGGTTGATAGTGTTGTTAAGAAGGCATATGGTGTGTTAGATTTTATTGGTAGAGGGATTGAGTTCTGGGGCCATGATGTCATGCTACAACTATACAAAATGCTAGTGCAGCCTCACTTGGAAAATTGTGTACAGTTTTGGTCACCCCATTGCAGGAAGGATGTGGAAGCATTGGAAAAGGTGCAGAGGAGATTTACCAAGATGTTATGAGGTCTTATGAGGAAAGGCTGAGGGACTTGGGACTCATTGGAGAAAAGAAGGCTAAGAGGGGAATTACAGAGACATGCAAGATGATCAGAGGATTAGATAGGGTGGACAGTGAGTCTTTTTCCTAGGATGATGGCATCAGCTTGTACAAGGGGGCATAGCTGCAAATTGTGGGGTGATAGATTTTAGATTGATGTCAGAGGCAGGTTATTTACACAGAGAATGGCAAGTGCATGGAATGCCCTGCCTGCAAGGTGGTTAACTCAGCCACATTAGAGGCATTTAAACAGTTCTTGGTTAAGCATATGAATGATGATGGGATTTTGTAGGGTGATGGGCTTAGATTAGTTCACAATTCGGTGCAACCCCTCGGGCTGAAGGGCATGATCTGTGCTGTATTGTTCTATGTTCTCTGTTCTATGTCTTGCCATGGAAAAAGCAAAGAGAGGGCCTAAAGTTACCCAAGCTCACAGATAACTCTGAAATTTTACAAAGCTTACTCACACCTCCTGAACATTTCTTTGGAAAAATAAGTCCCTGTTAATGAACATATGTCACTTCTAGCACTTGGTTAATTGGACACATTACAAGCTCAACTGATTATCTTAAATTGGTTGTCCTGACATGTGTAAGATGAAAAGCTTCAGCAATGTGTTTCTTTCAGCGATAATCAACTTTGTCATTTAATGCTCCTGTGAAGTGACTTGAGATGTTTCTCATATTAAAAGTGCTATACAAATGTTAATTGGTGTTATTTTGAATTTATCATCAAAACCTCAAATGCTTTACCAACCTCTCCCACACCCCCCCTCTCCATTAAATCATCTGCATTATTTGTTTCAACTAGTCCACATAGTAGCAAATTCTGCATTATGACCACACTTTGGACAAATAAAGTGACTCTGAATTCTTGACTGGAATTAAATGACTTTGTCCATGTTTAAACCACAGCTGTATTGAGTTCCAGAACTGAGTCACACTGAAAGAACCCAAATTCAGCAAAGTTGAGCAGCTTATTACTGAGTATATGTCACTAGATAGCAATGTCATTGACACTGCTGTATTGAAATGGAGGGTAGAGTGTAGGTACAAATTGTGACGTTAGATTTGTTTGACATTTTGTGAACAGGACATACCAGAGCATTTGTTCACTTTGATTAACGTTATCATTATCCTAATTGCGCTGAGGTTAATTAGGATTATCATTAACAGAAGCAGTTCGACATATACATATACATGAGAAATTTTGCAGGCTTCAGGAATATATAGAATTTATTTAATTCCTATCACTTGAAGGACTATGATCAAATAAATAAGGAGAGACTGTTTCCAGCGGCATAAAGGTCAGTGACCAAAGGACATAGATTTAAGATAATTGCCAAAGGAACCTGAGGGAAGCTAAGGATTTTTTTTAACTCAGTAAGTTGTCATGATCTGGTTTCACTGCCTGAAAGGGACTTTCAAAAGGTATTGAATTAATACTTGAAGCAGACAGAATTTTCTGGGCTCTGAGGAAACAGTGAAATATTTGTGCTAATTGGATAGCTGTTTGTACAGGTTCAAGGGGCTGAATGGCTGTTTTGTGTGCTCTATCATTCTGGGATTCCAAGAACGCATTCTTACAATGATATTTTTGCAATGTAATTGGTTCCTACAATAGAAATAACAGGGACAATTGACTGCTTGGTGAAAGCCTGGATGTTAACTCAATAAAGCAGTAAATGTTCGACAAAAAACAGAACATGCTGAAAAAGCGCAGCAGGTGGATCAACATTGAAGAGAAAAAGATTGGTTAATGATTTGAACAATGACCCTTCATCAGAATTCCCCTGCAATGTTAACCTGTCAAGTCCTTTTAGATGATACTGGCTCTCTTTATAGTTCTAGCAGTTTCTATTGCAGTTCAGATTCCTGAGCATTCATGTCTTTTTTTTTAATCTCGACAAAATAATTGGGCAATTCAATCCCAATGATTTTGTTTGTGCAGAAGACTCAAGACACAATAATTGCTAATGGGATAAAATCAAGCTTTAATTTAGTCTGAAGAAGAATAAATAAAACCGGCTGTTAAAAAGATGAAGGAAAAGATGATGTTCAGAATGCAAGAATATTTCAAGAAGGCATAATATTCACTTTGAATATGCATGGTTACCCATCACATACAATTCTGTATATTGGATTCCTGAGTGCAATCCATTTACATGATAAACTCAGTAAAAAGCAGAAATTAATTGTAATTAATGTCTGAAAAACACTATTGAACAAGCACGAAGGAGGTGGGTGGACTTTATAATAGCAGAACACCTGCGAAGGATTAAATCTTGGTACCTACAGATCCTTGTGAAAATGACAATCTATAATATTTGCAATGCACACAATTTGATGATGATCATGGTACTCAAAGAGTCACTGATAGAAATAATACGCAATGAAAGAAGAATCTGTTCTCAGGGAAGGCTGACATTCATTTAAATTTAGAGTGGGTTCACCTGAACTGAATGAAAGGTTTAAGAGGAATGTTCAGAGGAGAATGCACAATGTGAAGTTGGAAGTGATGGGGCAAGAGCAATAGCTGCTTATTCTATATGAGACAGAAAGAGAAATTGGTATGGAAATGGAGAGAGGACAGAGTGGTGAAGTAGTAGGACTTGACAATGCAATCTGTGAAAACCAAAGCTCCTTACAGTGAGAATGTAAAGAATTTTGAAGCCAAAAGGCCTCGGCATAATTGTAAGTCATTGCCATGAGCGACAGTAACTAAGAGAATGGTGTCACATTATTTTGCTTACTCTTCCAACTTCAAGCTCATGTTAAATTTAATGCCACTGGCACTCTTTACTAGACTGTAAATAGCATTGCTTAATTAATTAATATCTAATTTGAAAGGTAATTCTACACTATTGATACTGCAAATTTCAGATTTCCAGCATCTATAATGTTCTGTTTTTGCATTAGTTTTTCAAAATGTCTTATAATTGAAGATAAGCTAACTAAGTACTCTAAAACACTGATGTAGCTTTGCTTGCTGAGTTGGAAGGTTTGCTTTCAGATGTTTTGTCACCATACTAAGTAACATCATCAGTGAGCTTCCAGATGAAGCTCTGGTGGTATGGCCCAATTTCTTTTTATGTGTTTCGATCTCCTTGGGTTGGTAACATCATTTCTTGTGGTGATGTCATTTCCTATTCTTTTTCTCAGGTAAATGGGATCCAAGTAAATGTGTTTGTCGATAGAGTAATGGTTAGAATGCCATGTTTCTAGGAATTCTCATGTGTGCCTGTGTTTGGCTTGTCCTAGGATGGATGTATTGTCCCAGTTGAAGTGGTGTCATTCCTCATCTTTACATAAGGATACTGGGGTGAGAGTGGGTCATGTCTTTTTGTGGTGAGTTGATGTTCATGTATCCTGGTGGCTAGTTCTTTGCCTGTTTGTCCAATGTAGCATTTATTACAGTTCGTACAAGGTATTTTGTAACCCAAGGAAACCTAAACACATAAATAGAAAGTGAGTCATACCACCAGGGCTTCATCCAGAGGCTCACTGAAGATGTTACCTAGTATGGTGATGAAACATCTGAAATTGAACCTTCGAGCTCAGTGAGCAAACTTATGTCCGGAACCCTAACCTGAGCTACAAATCTTCTCAAATATTGCTAACTCTAAAACCTGTTTTAGGCTCATGTTAAAAATATGAGGGACTAAAAAAGTGATAAATGTCCAATCTCTAAAATAGTAAGAAATCTCTTTGAATGAAGAAAGTACAGAAGAGAATTAGGAAAAGATATAAAAGAGACAAAGGCAAAGTGTGAGAAAAGATTAGTGGATAACATAAAAGAAGCCCAGTGTATGTCTGTATTCATTTGTGGGATAAGGACATCACAGGCCAGGCCAGCACTTATTGCTGATCCCTAATTGCCCAGAGGGCAGTTTATAGTCACATGTAAGCCAGGTAAGGGTGGCTGTTTCTTTCATTAAAGGACATTAGTGAACCGGGTGGGCTTTTCCTACAAGGAACAATGGGCATGGTTAGACTCTGAACTCCAGATTTTTGTTGAATATAAATTTCACCACCTGCCATGGTAGGATTTGAACCCAGAGTCTTTAGAATAATAGTCCAGTAATAACACCACTAGGCCATTGCCATGTGATCAATGTATATAGGAGGGAGATTTGTTAAAGTATGGATTTGTTATTTGTTACTCAGAATTTTAGGCATGGAGATTGCAATTCACCAGTGAGGCAAGTAACACACAAATCGGTGGAAGCCTCCTCACTTCCATGACTTTTATGCCGAGCTCAGAGCAATTCATTGTTAGCTGAGAGAGCAACCAAAGGCTTAATGGCTCATGGGTCGAGAGTGTGGTGCTGGAAAAACACAGCAGGTCAGGCAGCATCTGAGGAGCATGAGAATCGACGTTTCAGGCAGAAGCTGTGAGCTGCGGGGATGGAGAGATAAATGGGAGGGGGTGGGTGTGGGGGTGGGGCTGGGGGAAAGGTAGCTGAGAGTGCTAAAGGTAGATGGAGGTGGGGGTAAAGGTGATAGGTCAGAAAAGAGGGTGGAGCAGATAAGTGGGAAGGAAGATGGACAGGTAGGACAGGACCTAAAGGGCAGTGCCGAGTTGTAAGATTGGAATGAGATAATGTGAGGATGGGGAAATGAGGAAACTGGTGAAATCCACATTGATGCTGTGGCATTGGAGAGTCCCAAGACAGGAGATGAAGCGTTCTTCCTCCAGGCATCGGGTAGTATGGGAGTGGTGATATAGGAGGTCCAGGACCTGCATGTCCTCAACGGAATGGGAGGGTAAGTTGAAGTGTTCAGATACGGGGCAGTGGGGTTGGTTGGTGGGGGTGTCCCGGAGATGTTCTCTGAAGTGCTCCGTGAATAGGCGTCCTGTCTCCCCAATGTCAAGGAGACTGCATCGGGAGCAACGGATGCAGTAAGTGACATGTGTGGAAGTGCAAGTAAAACTTTGATGGATGTGGAAGGCTTCTTTGAGGCCTTAGACAGAGGTGAGCGGGGAGATGTGGGCACCGGTTTTGCAATTCCTTCGGTGGCAGGGGAAGGTGCCAGGAGGTGAGGGTGAGTTGGTGTGGAGCGTGGACCTGGCGAGGGAGTCACAGAGGGAACTGTCTTTACAGAAAGCAGATAGGGGTGGGAAAGGAAATATATTTCTGGTGGTGGGTTCTGTTTGCAGGTGGTGGAAATGGCGAAGGATGCTGCAATGTATATGGAGGTTGTTGGGGTGAAAGTGAGGACCAGGAGGGTTCTGTCCTTGTTGTAGTTGGAGTGGTAGGGTTCAAGGGCAGAAGTGCGGGAAATGGATGAGATGCGCTGGAGGGCATCATCAACCAAGTGGGAGGCAAATTTGTGGTCTTTAAAGAAGGAGGCCATCTGGTGTGTTCTGTGGTGGAACTGATACTCCTGGGAGTAGATGTGGTGGAGGCGGAGGAATTGGGAATAAGGGATAGCATTTTTACAGGAGGCAGAGTGGGAGGAGGTATAGTCCAGGTAGCTGTGAGAGTCAGTGGGTTTGTAGAAGATGTCAGTGTTGTGTCGGTCACCACTGATGGAGATGGAGAGGTCTAGGAAAGGGAGGGAGGTGTCTGAGATGGTCCAGGTGAACTTAAGGTCAGGATAGAGTGTGTTGGTGAAGTTAATGAACTGTTTAACCTCCTTGTGGGAACACAAGGTGGCGCCGATACAGTCATCAATGTAGCAAAGAAAAAGGTGGGAAATGGTGCTGGTGTAACTGCGGAAGATGGACTGTTCCATGTAACCAACAAAGAAACAGGCAAAGCTGGGCCCCATGCAGGTGCCCATGGCTACCCCTTTTGTCTGGAGGAAGTGGAAGGATTCAAAGGAGAAATTATTGAGAGTGAGGACCAGTTCAGCCAAATGAATTAGAGTGTCAGTGGAAGGGTCTTGGTGTGGACATTGGGAGAGGAAGAAATGAAGGAGTTGGAGGCCCTGGTTGTGGCGGATGGAGGTGTAGAGGGATTGGATAAACATGGTGAAGGTGAAGTGTTGGGGGCCATGGAAATGAAAGTCTAGGAGGAGGTGGAGGGCGTGCCTATCTGCTTTCCGTAAAGACTATTCCCTCCGCAACTCTCTCATCAGGTCCACAATCCCACCAATCTACCCTCTCCTCCCGGCACCTTCCCCTGCCACCGCAGGAATTGCAAAACCTGTGCACACACCACCTCTGTCACCTTCGTCCAAGGCCCCAAAAGAGCCTTCCACATTTATCAGACTTTTACCTGCGCTTCCACACACATCATTTATTGTACCTGTTGGTCCCGATGCAGTCTCCTCTAATTTGGGGAGACTGGACGCCTAATAACAAAGCGCTTTAGAGAACATCTCCAGGCCACTCACACCAACCAACCCTACTGCCTCTTGGCCAAAGCTTCAACTCCCCCTCCCACTCCACTGAGGCCATGCAGGCCCTGGGCCTCTTCCATCGCACAACACTCTCGACTCTAATCTCTAGCATCTGCAGTCCTCACTTTCGTAATAATGGCATGTGAGGCTTATGCATGTTCCAGGTAACCTTCAGCTCTTAAAGGCAGTCTGTTTATCTTAAAGGCAATCTTCCTTGCATCAGAGGAAGTTGCTACTGACAGTCACTCATGTAAATGGAGTATCGAAAATACAGTAACAGCACAAAGTGAGAGCTTTGTTGCTCACAGCTCAAAACTGCACACCTTAGACAAGAAGGAACGATGCCAGGTAACCATAAGGAGCTAGAAGACCCTCAAGCACTGCACTTGGAAGGGAATGGGAGCAGGTGGGCAGGGACATCAACTCCCAGGGTCCAGCCCTAAAAACCCAGATGTAATGTCAGAAGTCCATTGACTCCATTGAGTCTTGGTCGATGAATGCATCTTCCCTTGCCAACTCATAATCAATGCAGCATCACATCTTTTCATGCTGCTCAATGCAGTATAGCTACACCATCACTTACTCAGCATTACTCCTTAGCTGTGAGGACTCACAGCTGGCATTCTCTACTTCACCCACACCCACCTTCCAATAATGCCAGCCTTTGCATCCACCTTTCACTGTCTCCATAAACATCAAACTGTTCAGTTACATCAGCCACAGTACCTAAAGACAATGCTACACAAGCACTGACATTCTGTACTCTCTCTTGGGTGAAAAGGTGGCAGAAAATATGAAGGAAATGCAGAAACCAAAGCAAGAAAGGCAGGGCTTTATCTCCTGCAACCTATCAAAGAAATAGTGCTCGATAATGTGAGGTTGACAGTGACAGAATCTAGCATAAATGAGAACATTCAGGATAGTAGTATCCATTGTTGATTGCTATAGGCTAATAAGAGGCAACCTCTTTGAATAATACAAGATTCTTCAGGGACCAGACAGAATAGATTCAGAAATGTTGTTTCTTCTTGTGGGAGAATTGAGTACCAAAAGGTGTTATTGCAGAATAATGGGCACATATTTAAGACAGAGATGAGGAAGATTTTGTACTTTCACAGGATGGTGGATATGTGGAATTCCATAGTTGTGATGAACTGATTTTTAATCAGGAAGAGAATCAGGTGTTAAGGGGAAAAGGCAAGGAGGTGGAGTTTAGGATTTATCAGATCAGCTATGCTCTCATTGAATGGCAGAAATGACTCAATGGGCTAAATGGCCTACATCTGCTCCTCTGCCTTATGGTCTTATGGTGATCATTTACCTAACAAATGTGAACTATGACTGGTGGGGTGGGAGAGTGTCTCCAAAATGATCGATATTGCATTAGCAAGGTTAGATCATAGGGTACAGGGAAAACTAATATTTGAATACCAACCTAACTCAAAGGTAGAAGACAGAGAGTGATGGTGAAGGGTTGCTTTTTAGATTGGAACCCTATGACCAGTGGTGTGCCACAATAATCAGTGTTGGGTCCATTGCTTTGTGTCATTTATTTAAATTATTCGGATGTGAACATTGGAGGTATGATTCATCAGATGACACTAAAATTGGAGGTGTAGCAGAGAGTGAAGAAGATTACCTCAGGGTACAAAGGGATCTTGATCAGATGGTCAATGGGCTGGGGAGTGGTAGATGGAGTTTAATTTAAATAAACGTGATGTGATGTATTTTGGAAAGGCAAATCAGAGCAGGACTAATATACTTAACGGCAAGATCCTGGGGAGTGTTGCTGAACAATGAGACCTTGAAATGTAGATTCATAGTCCTTTGAAAGTGGAGTTACGGGTAGACAGGATAGTGAAGAAGGCATTGGGTATGCTTTCCTTTAAAAGTCAGTACATTGAGCAGAGGAGTTGAGAGGTTATATTGCGGCTGTGCAGAATATTCGTTCGGCTACTTTTGAAGTATTGTGTGCAGTTCTAGTCTCCCTCCTTTAGGAAGGATATTGTGAAGTTTGAAAGAGTTCAGAAAAGTTTATGAGGATGCTGTCAAGTTTGGAGGATTTGATATAGAGAGGTTGAAAGGCTAGAGATATTTTCCCTGGAGCATCAGAGGCTGAGAGGTGACCTTATAGAGGTCCATAAATTCATGAGGGGCATGGATGGGGGAGTCCAAAACTAGAGGGCATAGGTTTAGGGTGAGAGGGGACAATTATAGAAGGGACCTCAGGGGCAATTATTCCATGCAGAGGCTGATGCTTGTTTGGAATGAGCTGTCAGAGGAAGTGGTGGAGGCCGGTACGATTAACACATTTAAGAGACATCTGGATGAGAATATGAATAAGAGGTGTTTTGAGGGATATGGGACAAGTGCTGGCATTTGGGCCTAGTTTTATTTGGATATCTGGTCAGCATGGATGAGTTGGACCAAAGGTTTTGTTTCTGTGCTGTATATCTCTATGATTCTATGATTCTGTATCCTCATCATCAAGATCCCCACAGCAATGACAAATAGTCTCTGGACTTGTAGTCTCATTGTGCTTTTCCCACTGAGGGGCTATTCAACTCCCTCAGCAGAGATAGCCTCTGGCACCTTCCAAGTATATCAGTTGACTGAAAATGGGGAGATGGAAGTATCAGCCACTCCCACCTTGAAAGCCCTGCCTGCATAAAAGTTCACCTTGGTGCAAGTCTGAAAAATGGGTTTATGAAGACAGTAAAATGATGAAAGTGTCATTAGCAAAATTTTCAAACTGCATTCACTCAATAATATTCTGCCCTTTGATGATCAGATTGTGTCCCCCCAGGATCACTCATTATAGCTTTGGTCCAATACATGGGCAAAGTCATTGAAATCAAAAGGTCAGGTGAGAGTGACTGACCTTGATCTCAAGGCATTGCTTGACTGAGTATGGCATCATGGATGCCTAAAAAATCTGAACTCAGTGGGAACTCGGTAGGAGTTGAATAGTTGAAGTCACATCTAGCACAACGGAAGATGGTTGAGGTTGTTAGAGAACAAACATCCCAGCCACAAAACATTGTTCCATCAGTTCCACAGGGTAAAGTCCTAGGTCAAAGTATCTTCAACTGCTTAAAGTCTGAGCTTCAATCATCATGGCCCATCCTAATTGCCCTTAAGAATGTGGTGATGAGTTTTCATTTTGAACAGTTACAGTCCATGTGATGTAGGTGTATCCTGCATGTTGTTCAGGAAGGAGTTTCAAGATTTTGATTCAACATCAATGACGTTCTCAGTCAAATTGTTGATTGAATCATAGAATAGTTCCAGACTAGAAGGACATTTGCCCAGTCAAAGTAGTGCCATCCCTCAGAAAGAACAATTTAGTTACTCCCACTCACCCAAACTTTCTCATGCTCCTGAATATTTTTCCCCTTCTCATGCAAAGATTGGTTAGCTGATTTGTAATGCACAGTGATGCCAAGGTTCAATTCTCACACTGGCTGAGGTTACCTTGAAGGACTGTCCTTCCCAATCACTCCCCATGCATAAAGGCTGCTAGCTGTTAAGTTAAACCATCACGAATCATCTCTCTCTAAAGAAAGGGCAGCTACATAGTCTGCTAGGATTATGGTGACTTAGTTCTCTTTTTGAACCAACAAATGAATGTGCCTCTACATTCCTTCTGACTGTTGTATTCTGGTTCATAACTACAGAAAGTATTCCAGAGTTATAGAGACATACAGCAGAGAGAAGACCCTTTGGTTTAACTCATCCATACTGACCAAACATTCCAACCTCAACTAGTCCCATTAGCCAGTACTTAGCCCATATACCTCCAAATCCGTCCTGTTCATCCAGCCATCAGATGTCTCTTAAATGTTGTAATTGTACTTGCCTCCACCATTTCCTTTGGCAGCTCACTCCAGACTCGCACAACCCTCTACATGATAAAGTTCCCCCTCAGATCCTTTATAAATCTTTTCCCTTTCTCCTAAAACCTATGTCCTTAGTTTTGGACTCTCAACCCTCGGAAAAATCCCTTGACTATTCATAGAACATAGAACATAGAACATAGAAGGATACAGCGCAGTACAGGCCCTTCGGCCCTCGATGTTGCGCCGACCGAATCCTACCTAACCTATACTAGCCCAATAACTTCCAAATGCCTATCCAATGCCCGCTTAAATGACCATAAAGAAGGAGAGTTCACCACTGATACGGGCAGGGCATTCCATGAACTCACAACCCGCTGTGTGAAGAATCTACCCCTAACATCTGTCCTATACCTACCACCCCTTAATTTAAAGCTATGTCCCCTAGTAACACCTGACTCCATTAGCGGTAAAAGGTTCTTAGTATCTACCCTATCTAAACCCCTAATCATCTTATACACTTCTATCAGATCTCCCCTAAACCTTCTCTTCTCCAATGAGAACAGCCCCAAGTGCCTCAGCCTTTCCTCATAAGATTTTCGTACCATTCCAGGCAACACCCTGGTAAACCTCCTCTGCACTCGTTCTAAAGCTTCCACATCCTTCCTATAGTATGGCGACCAAAACTGCACACAATACTCCAGATGAGGCCTCACCAGAGTCTTATACAACTGCAACATGACCTCAGGACTCCGGAACTCAATTCCTCTGCCAATAAAGCCCAGTACACCATATGCCTTCCTCACAGCACTATTTACCTGGGTGGCAACTTTCAGAGATCTGTGTACATGGACACCAAGATCCCTCTGCTCATCCACACTACCAAGTAGCCTACCATTAGCCCAGTAATCCATCATCTTGTTATTCCTACCAAAGTGAACGACTTTGCACTTAGCTACATTGAATTCCATTTGCCACATTTCCGCCCAGCTCTGCAACTTATCTATATCCCGCTGTAACCTACCACTTCCTTCCTCACTATCCACAACTCCACCGACTTCTGTGTCATCCGCAAACTTGCTTACCCAGCTTTCAAGTCCTTCCTCTAGATCATTTATAAAGATAACAAAAAGCAATGGTCCCAAAACAGATCCTTGTGGTACACCGTTAGTAACTGCGCTCCAAGATGAACATAATCCATCAACTACTACCCTCTGTCTCCTTCCAGCCAGCCAATTCCTAATCCAAACCTCTAATGTATCCTCAATGCCATACCTCCGAAGTTTTAGCATTAGCCTACCATGGGGAACCTTATCGAACGCCTTACTAAAATCCATATACACAACATCTACTGCTTTACCCTCGTCCACTTCCTTAGTCACCTTCTCAAAGAACTCAATAAGGTTTGTGAGGCACGACCTGCCCTTCACAAAACCATGCTGGCTATCCCTGATCACGTTATTCCTACCCAGATGTTCATAAATCTTATCCCTTACCATTCTCTCTAAGACTTTGCCCACCACTGAAGTCAGACTCACTGGCCTATAGTTACTAGGGCTATCCCTACTCCCTTTCTTGAACAATGGGACCACATTCGCTATCCTCCAGTCCTCTGGTACTATTCCCATTGACAATGACGACATAAAAATCCAGGCCAATGGCTCTGCTATCTCCTCCCTAGCTTCCCATAGGATCCTGGGGTAAATGCCATCAGGCCCAGGAGACTTATCTATATTCATCCTTTCCAATATTCCCAAAACCTCTTCCCTGCACATTTCCAGGGCATCCATTCTAATTATTTGTGATTCCATATTCACATCAGCAACAGTGTCCTGTTCCTGAGTGAATACTGATGAAAAGTACTGATTTAATGTCTCTCCAATCTCCTCCGCCTCCACACACAACTTCCCACTACTATCCTTGACTGGACCGATACCTACCCTAGTCATCCTTTTATTCTTGACATACCTATAGAAAGCCTTTGGGTTTTCCCTAATCCTACCAGCTAAAGACTTTTCATGTCCCCTTCTCGCTTCTCTTAGCTCCCTCTTTAGCTCCTTCCTGGCTACCTTATAACTCTCAATCACCCCTACTGAACCTTCACGCCTCATCTTTACATATGCCGCCTTCTTCCCTTTCACAAGGGACTCCAATTCCTTACTAAACCACGGCTGCCTCACAAGGCCCTTTACACCATGCCTGACTGGTACATACCTATCGAGGACACGCAGTAGCTGCTCCTTGAACAATCCCCACATCTCATTAGTGTTCTTCTCTTGAAGCCTGTTTTTCCAATCCACACATCCTAAGTCATGCCTCACTGCATCATAATTTCCCTGCCCCCAGCTATTCATCCTATTCATTAAAAACATTGTCTTCATATCACCATTGATTTTTAACCAATTGTTTTATATCTGTGTCCTTCATCTTTCAGACAGTGTTTCTCTCTATCTTGCCTGTCTCAAAGTTTCATAATTTTAAATTCATTTCTCAAATGCCCTTTCAACCTTCTTTTCTCAGAGGAGAATCGCGTCATTTTTCTTCGTGTTACCCTCATAATTTAAGTCCTTCATCCATGGAAAATATCTGGCAAACTTCTTCTGCACCTTGTGCTAAGCTTCCAAAACCCTTCTAAATTGTGGTATAATTGTGTGATCCTGGAAAAGTACAGCGGGTCAAACAACATCTGAGGAGCAGGAGAATCGCTGTTTTGGGCTCATTCCTGATGAAGGGCTTTTGCCTGAAACGTCAATTATCCTGCTCCTCGGATGCTGCCTGACCTTCTGTGCTTTTCCAGCACTACACTCCTGACCAACTTTATTTAGTATTGTCTCTTTTTATCCTTCAACCAAGAAGGGCCATTTCATATTGCTCAATGCATCTGTTACATGTCATCCACATTCCTCCAGCCTGTCTATATCCTCTTGAAGTCTATCTCTATCAGCCTTAAACTTCATTTTACCGCTTGATGTAAATATTGAAATTGTGCCCACTATCTAGGACCATAAAGTATAGAAGCAGAAATAGGCCATTCAGCCCATTAAGCCTGATCTGCCATTCAATGAGATTGTGGCTGATCTGATTACCCTCAACTTCACTTTCCTGCCTTTTCCGAATAACCCTCGGTTCCCTTCTTGATTTAAAAAAATCCATCTATCTCAAACTTGAACTTCTCGTCAATAATCCTGTGCATCATGAATTTCAAGACATACCCGTTCTGAGAGAACAAATACCTCTTCATCTCTGCAGTAAATGTGAAACCCTTCTGCCCTCAGGACTTTTACTCTTCCACAAGGACAAAGAACCTTTTCACATCTACTCTGGGCGGCATGTGGCACAGTGTTCAGCACTACTGCCTCACGACACCAGAGACCTGGATTCAATTCCCACCTTGGGCAACTGTTTGTGTGGAGTTTGCACATTCTCCCTGTGTCTGCATGGGTTTGCTCCAGTTTCTTCCCACAGTCCTAAAGGTGTGCAGGTTAGGTGAATTGGCCATGCCAAATTGCCCGCACTGTTAGGTGTAGGGGAACGGGTCTGGGTGGGATGCTCTTCAGAGGGTTGGTGCGGACTTGTTGGGCCGAAGGGCCTGTTTCCACACTGTAAGTAATCTAATCTGTTAAGGCCTCCTGAAGAATTTTGTATGTTTCAACAAAGTAACCTCTCATTCTTCTGAATTCTGTGGCAATACTATGGCTTTAAGAGATGTAATTTGAGTTTTTGAATTGAAAAGGCATTGAGATACAGATGCCAAGCAGTCAGCTCAAAACCAATAATGTGAACAGCTTGTGAGGCCTTGGGATCTTTTTAAAGTTGGAACTGTAGAAGTAGCCCAAATTCAGCTCCCACAGAACTAGAATTTTTAGTTTTCGTTTTCTACAGTCGCTAGGGTCTTGCAGCTGGATGTGGAATTTCTTATTCCTCTCTCTGTTACAGCTAAAAGTTGAGGTTCTCTTCCTGCTCCTCAGATTGCATGTGAGAAAATCTGTTTTACTGAATCTGTCTTTGCCAAGGGTGTATTTATGGGATGATACTACGTTGGAACAGTTAATTAGTAGCCGTTAATATATATATATTAGTTTGTTAAGCATTTCAATAGAATGACAGTTAAGCCAAATCTTTTCTTTTTATTTTGTCTGTATTTTAACTGTGGTGTAAAAATAAGGTGTGTTTTGCTTAAAAACAAGTAGTTTGACCAATTCAATTGCATCTGGAATGCAATGCCTTAAACCTACTTTCAAAATAAGAAAAAAAATAGGGTCTAGGCTATCTTCTTAATATATTTTGAGGGGGTTTTGTCTGGTCCATCGCAATTCTAATGAATGCAACCTATTCAATCTCACTTCATGAGATAGTTCTTCCATCTCTGCAATCGGTCTGGTGAATGTCTCTGGACTGCTGACAATGCCTATATATTTTTCTTTCGATAACAAACTCTATTCACCGTATTCCAAGTATTGTCTGACTCATGCCTTACATAGCAAGAGCTCCGTGCTCCATTCCTTTTGAAATAAAGGCCAACACTCCCTTTGCCTTCCCCATTACCTACTGAACTTGGATGTTATTGATTTAAGATTCATGGACAAGAATGCCAAAATCCCTCTGCTCTGTAGCTTTCTGCAGTCTTTCTCAATTTAATCATCTCTGCCTGTTACTTTACCAAAAAAAAAGAGCTAGTTAAACATGATTTGCTTTCAACAAAGCTGTGATGGTTTTCTTGGATGAATCACATTTTTTCTAAGTGACTGTTAATATTGTCCTGGATCATCATTCCTAAATTCATTCCTAAATGCAGTAGAGATGGCCACTTATGAGTTTTCAGTCACATTCAGAACTCCTCTGATAGTGAATAATACCCTGTTCTCATATACCAAGACCTGGATAACATTCAGACTTGGGTTGATAACATGCATTCATGTCTATCAATGTGAGTCTATCCTCATCTACTTGACATTCAATGGGATTAATATTGTCAATTTCCCCATAATTATCTGAAGGGATTACTATTGATCAGAGACCTCCCAGGACCAGTTACAAAAGTGCTGTAATTACAAAAGCAGGTCAGAAGCTGGATAAACTATCATAAGTGAATCTGCAAAGACTTACCACCATCCATAAGGCACAAGTTGAACACTTAATGAAATATCGGTAATTCTTCTCTAATACAATGGTTGCGTTCTTGTGCAACCCTGCATTATAGAAGATCTCACTTGAGAAACAGCACTTAAAGCATTGGCGATGTAACTATGCTACAGCCAATACACATTTTTAAAGTTTGCGCATTAGAAACAGTGTCCACAGCAATCGTATTGCAGTGAATTTGTGTTAACGAAACACACATTATAACAGAACGGCCTGTAGTCTCCACCTACCTGAATGTATGTGGCTCCAAAATCACTCAAGAAGCTCAACCCCAAGCCCATTTGATTAGCAGCATATTCAGTGCCTTAAACATTCACTCCCTCCACTGCTTGGGCACCCTGACTGCTTGGAGGAACATAAAGAATTACAAATAGGCCACTCAGCCCATGAAGCTATCATTCAATACGATTATGGCTGAGCTGATTGAGGCCCTAACTGCACATAGCTACCTGATCCCCGTTAAACCTAAACTCTCTTGTCAATCAAAAATAAAGTGAATGTCTAACCATTCCAGTGCAACTGCAACACTGGCATCAACTAAAAATATGGAAAATCACCCAAGTATATCAAACACATAAAAAGCAAATCAAATTCAGTCTGGTGAATTATCACTCTAGCAGTTAAGACTTAATCAGCAGCATAACAGAGGTGGAAGGTATTGCCAGCAGTGATATCAAATGACACCAATAACTGCTCACCGATGCAGAGTTTAAATTTCAACAAGCCATTCCACTTCAGACCTTATTACAGTCTTGGTCTGAGTGTGAGCAAAAGAGGGAAGATGAGAATGCTTCAACGCAACACTTGACTGAGTATGTGACATTATGAAGGCCAATCAAAGCTGGAATAAGTAACTGGCAAGCTTAATTTCCAAGCAGAGTCAACCTGCCTGGTTGAAATTTAGTCAGAAGTCAGGTGACACCACGTTATATCCCAACAGTTTCATTTGAAATCACAAGCTTTCAGAGCATTGCTCCTTTATCAGGACAAACGAACTGTGTTCCAAAAGCTTGTGATTTCAAATAAACCTTTTGGGCTATAACCTGGTGTTGTGTGACTTCTGATTTTGTCCATGACAGTCCAATGCTGGCACCTCCACATCATGGTTGAAGTTTAAACAAAGCTTGGCAGTTAGCTATCAATTGTCATCTACCGGTGTATTTTCCATGGAAACACTTCTACCAATCAAATCTACATTGAATTCAATCAGCATTGTCTTCTCATGCAATGTAAAATTATATTTGACAGCATCTGTGAAAACAATTCAGGCTGAACATTTTGTGACCGGTGACCTTTCCTCAGAACTAAAGAAGTTCACCAGACTTGAAACATTAATTCTGATTATTCTTCACAGATGCTGCCAGATCTACTGAGCTTATCCAGTAAATCCTGTTTTTGTTACTGATTTACAGCATCCACAATTCTTCTGGATTTTATAAAATTATATTTTCCATTTAATGTTGGTACTTTTGCAATGAGAGCAAAACAAAAAGCTTTAACAAAATGTCTATTTTTGCAATGTTAAAGCTCAATGTCTTTAGTTGGCCAGTGAGCAATTTTTTTAAACAGTCATCTTTTACCCCCTTATTAGAATATACCTAATCTGCGCCTGAACTTTTTTTGTTGTTTGAAAGCTTCTGATTGCTCTTTTACTGCTTTACCTGCCAATTTTTGATGACACTTCAGTTGGACCAGATCCTTTTCCAACTCATTCAAATTCACCCTTTCCCAGTAAAATATTATAATTTAACGATTGATTTTTCCCTTGTTCTCTTTCATAAACACTTGACAATTATTGCAGCTGTAATCATATCTTTTCAAATTGTCCCCCTCTGGAACATGCCCCATTTCATGTAATGCAATAAGTAGAAAGTGCTGAACAACCTCAGTAGATGTAGCAACATCTTTGCAGATAAAAACAAGTTAACGTTTCAAGTCCAGAAGAAGAGTCATATTGGACTCTAAATGTTAACTCTGTTTCCCTCTCCACAGCTGCTGCCAGATGTGGTGAGTTTCTCCCGCACTTTGTTTTTCTTTCAGATTTTATTCTTATGATCCAACACTTCTTTCTTTCTGATTAGGCTGGAAACATACTGATTAAGAATGTTTTCTTGTACACGTTTCAGGAAACCTTTCCCCTCTTTTCCCAGTCTACATTAGGATAATTGAAATGCATTATCAAAATTCTAAAGTTCTGGTATCTCGAGGCAATTTATTCTTCTATCTTCTTCCCACTATTTGATGATCTGTGGTTTTCATCAATTGCATAATAGCTCCTCTAATGTTCTCTCATTCTAACCAGATTCTATGTTTGTATCCTTAAATATATTAACCCTTTCTAGTACTCTAATAGGATGCTTTATCAACACTGTCAATACTTGTCCCATTTTGTATGCTTCCCTGTTTATCCCAAATACATTGTAGATGAATATTAAATCTAGTTTTAAAAGAAGCAAGTACAGATAGATCTCTATTAACGCCAGTACATCACAACCCTTTATGACATTGTACCTGCAGCTAGCTATAAACCTTAATAGTCACATATCAGGCATTTATGCACATGAAGTACATATCAAATCGAGACTACCTTGTATTTTCTATTTTCTGCCGTCTCCTGTTTCTGAAGTATTCATTATTTTATACGGCTTTGTCTCTTTCAGTTATCAGTGCACCTTGTATCCATTTCTAATACTTCACACTAGTGCCCTGCTAAATTAGGGCAACTCGGAGCATAGAGTTACTTAACTTGCCAGAAAGGACCTTGAACATTGCTTCATTGAGGTGCAATCTGTTCATATTGTGTAGCTCCATCCTGTCTCTGATTGGTCCCATTTCCTCAAGAATCTGAAGTGTCATTACTGTACCATTCTCTGTTCCTATACATTAGTCTATCTTAACTCACTATCCTTAACGGGGGCGAGAATAAACTGACTGCTTTTTTATTCATTCATGGGATGTGGCATCAATTGCAGGGCCAGAATTTATAACAGATCGTTAAATGTCTTTGAGGTAGTCCCCCTGCTGCATTCTTGAATATACTGGAGCGGCTTGTTTGGCTGTTTCAGTAGGCAATTAAAAGTCAAGCACATTGCAGTAGATCTTGCGCCTTTCCTTCTCTAAATGATATTAGTGAACCAGATGGAATTTATAAAATCAGGTAATTTCACGCTTATCATATCTACTACTAGCTTTTGCTGTTTTGGATTTCATTTCATTTGAAGTATTCAAATTTGGAGTAATATTCATTACTACAGGCCTAAATTGCCAGTCCAGTAATGTAAACATTATGTTGCCATTTTCAATATTGCTATCCATGAAACCCCACTCCTTTGACTTCATCCTTAGCCCCTGAGGCTCTGTCAGTAGAACTCAGTTATTCCCACACATGTCATTGGTTCCAAATAGACCTTGACATCAGGCTGCAGACTGATTTCTGCATCCATTCAATGATAAATTCAACATATTCTCTAGAAATTTAGTTTTTTTTAGTTTACTTTATATGTTTTATTCATGTCCAACTTTAATACAAAATAATAAGATTGTATGCAACCTTCCATTTATTACTTCTTGGGAGATACATAGAAAAAGCATTTGGTGCTTCTGACCTTTGGTTACCAAGCCCAACTTCATTTTCAAATTGCACTAAATTACTATTTGCTGCACAAGTTTTCCATATATTGTCTCACATACCCAGTAGAACAGGCAGTTCCCACAGTCGTGGTCACATTGTCTATGAACTGAAGCAAGGCTCTATGATGGAAGTAATCTTACACTGACTCTAATTTACTAACCAAATGGCTCCTGTGTTATATCATTCTATGATTCTAGAAAATTGTGGTGCAACTGTTGATGTTTTAGTTTGATCAGGGATTTCTTCGAGAGATGTTATGTGCCTTTGAATATAAAGACAAATTCAGAGTTGCCTTTTTATAAGTTTCAGAGGTCTTGTAATTGAAACTCAAATTCCAAAAAAATTAATTGTTCATTTAAGACTTCAACTAATAAGGCAACAGGAGACAGTCTACAGCAGTAACTTAGAAAATTTGATTCTGTTGAATTTATAGGTGTATTATGACTCTTGCTTTTCAGCTAAGTTGAGGGTAACACGTTGACACATGGTTTCTCAATATCTCTTCAATTCTGCAAGGACCTTCCATTACCAATTGGAAGCAGGGTAACTTGTGAACTTCCTCATTGTAAACTTGCTGCTTATAAAGTCTTTAGAAGCCACAACGCACAGCATGATCAATTACGTAATTACATTCAAAAACAGAAATAGCTAGAGAAACTTAAGGATCTTTCAAGAGAGAAAGCAGAGTCAGTGTTTCAGATCCAGTGACCCTTCAAGTTCTTGACAGCCATCTCTCTTGAATTTCCAATGTTGTCACATTACTTAAAACTCTTCATGTGTAGTGCCACTGTCGCTCAGAGCATTCACTATCTCTTTAACGTGTGAGATTGGCCCAAGTTCAAAGAATGTCATAGAATCCCTACAGTGTGGAAGCAGGCCATGCGGCCCATCGAGTCCACACCAACCTTCCAACACCACCATGCCCCCCATCCTTGTAACACTGCATTTACCATGGCTAATCCATCTAACCTGCACATCTTTGGACTGTGGGAGGAAACCAGAGCACCTGGAGGAAATCTGTGCAGCGCATGGGAAATGTGCAAACTCCCCACAGACATTCAGCCAAGGCTGGAATCAAACCCAGGTCCCTGGCGCTGTGAGGCAGCAGCGCTAACCACTGAGCCGCAGTGGCATCCCGTAATGACAGTTAACTTATCAACATCCAGTCCAGGTTGAGCAGAAATTTTCTCCAATTAACCATTGGAAAGACTGAACCTATCATCTTCTGCTAATACTCCAAACATTGCTCCCAAGTTAGCAATTCATCCCCAATCTTGGCAATTGTCTGAGACTAGAGAGATGATTTACAGCATTGGTGATATATTTGGCCCCCAGATGAGCTTCTAATTATATAACTATGCCATAACTAAATCTGCCTATTTTCACTACCACTAAATAGCTCCTGCCTAAGCTTATCTGCAGCTGAATAGCTCAATCATGGCTCTGTTCCCTTGGGTCTTGTCTATTCCCGCAAACTCTTGACCCATTTTCTTTCATTCTAATCCCCATAAACGTGAGCCATCTAAACTTCTGCTGCCAATATTCAGATTTTCACCAAGTTCCATCACCTCGATCATGCTGAGCTCATGCTCCTGTTTAAATAATGCCTTAGTTTTAAAATTTCCTCCTTGATTTAAAAATCATTCACTGCCAAATCACTCCAAATCTCTGCCATTTTTTCCAGCTTGTATTCCTATAATTATGACACCTTGAACATCCCAGTTTTAATCCCTCCACCACTGATGATTATGCTTTCCTATACCAAGGCTCTGAACTCCAGAAATCCTTTCCAAAAACCGTCCACTGCTCTACCTTTCTTTCATCCTTAAGTCATTCATGATGAGCTATCTCTTTGACCAAACATTTAGAAAACTTCCCAAATACCTCTTTTCATAATTTGTTTCGTAACCCTCTGACAAACTGTCATTTCGGGATATTTTAAAGGTCCTGTATGAATGCGTGGAGATCTTGTGGCAAAATGTGTCATCTCTTACCTCTGAGCCACAAGTTTCTGGTTCTAGCCCCTTCCTAATAATTAAGAGCCAATGATGATACCTTTGTAAAGCAATAAAATATTCCAGTTAGTGGAAATCCAAATAAAAATAGGAAAACCGGTAGGTCTGGCAGCATCTGTGGAGAAAGAAACAGAGGTAATGTTTTGAGTCTGGAGACTCTTCCTCAGATCCTTCCTGTTTTGGACCTGAAACATTAATTCTGATTTCTCTTCACAGATGCTGCCAGATCTGTGAAGTTTTCTCAGCAATTTCTGGTTTTGTTTCTGATTTGCAGCATCCGCAGTTCATTTGGTTTTTAATGTTTTGAGTCCTGTATGACTCTTCTACAGCACTGGAGGTTAAGTAGCAACCCACAAGTCTTCCCAACACAATGCCAGGCAGTAAGATTGGGAGAGATTCTTGTTCAGCCACATGATGATAAGAATGTTGAAGCCACTACTATCACTATCCATACCACCAGGCTATAACACGTTCATAAAACAATTTTGCTACAGTAACTCAGACTACCTTGGGGTCAGACAGTGGATCAAATTGGTGGCAACAGCTTGGGAATTTTTTTTAGATGTATTTATCATAGAATGTGGGAGCCATGGGCTAGTCCAATATTTATTGCAATCCCATTGGCTGCCCTTGAAAAGGTAGTAGTGCGCCTCCTTCTGGAGCTGCTGCAATCCATGTGATAGAGGTTCAGTACAGTACTGTTAGGAAGGCAGTTCCAGCAGTTAGACCCAGTAACAGTGACAGAACAGTGATGTGGTTACAAGTCAGAATGATGTGTGGCTTTCAAAGGAACTTGTAGGTGGTGATGATTCCTTGTCTCTTCCGCCATTGTCCTTCTAGATGATAGAATTCAACATGGTTTGAAGATTCTGTTGATTGAGCCTTCATGAGTTGCTGTAGCGCATCTTAGAGGTGGCATATGCTGTCCTTCAGTGGTGGGCATAGTGATTGTAATAAGGTCAGCCAGGTGAACCTGATAGAATATGAATTCCCTGATTGGAACTGTTAACCTGACCCTCTAGGAAGCCCTGGCTGGGAGATATAAACAGGAATGTCAAAGATACCACTAACTCTGAACACTGGCTCTGAGGAAGCCAAACTAGTGTCAAGTATTATGCACATTGGGTGACTTGGTGACGGGATACAGCCTCTGTAACATTTTCCACAGAAAGACTGAATATTGAAGATCGTGAATGTAATACCAATTAGGTGGGCTGCTTCATTCTGAATGGTGCCATGTTTCTTGGAGGTTGTTGGAGCTGCACCCATCCAGGCAAGTGGGGAGTATTCCATCGCATTCCTGACATATCCTTTTTAAATGTTACATGTCAATAAGTTCCTGTATTGAGTAGATTGGATTTAGGACATGCCTCCATAGTCTAACTGTGGTAGGGGAAGAACGTCAATTCTCCTGCTTGTCTGATGTTGCCTGGCCTGCTGTGCTTTTTACAGCGTCACACTTTATCAACACTGACTGTGCAATCCTCACTATCTCCTACTAACGGTGGTGGGGACCATGATACAGGTCAAGGTGCTGTGGTCAGGCCTGCCTTCAGGCAGACAACTGAAGAATAGAAGGTGGGGAGTAGAGGGATACAGATGCTTAGGAATTGACCGACATGTTTAGATATTACATTTTGATCGGCTCAGGCTTGGAGGGCCGAAGGGCCTGTTCCTGAGCTGTAAATTTTCTTTGTTCTTTGTTCTTTGTAAGAAGAAGATATTAACGCAAGTTCATGTTGTTTTAACACTTAACAAAGTATCTCCAAGCACAGATCCCACTATCCTCCCTCATCCTGGGTGTAGGAATGTGTTTGAATGGAACAGATTAAGTTGATAATCAAACTATCAGTGTTTTAAAACTAGGGTAACACTGAAAATCGTACAGCCAGTGCTTTCATTCCACCAATCTGGGTTGCATTTAAATTTTAGTCCCAGAAGTAGAATTTCAATCTATCACCAACTCCCACGTGTATTTTTCACACTGTTGGAAAGTGCTTTCTTCCAGCTGTAATAGCTCTATGCCTCAAATGGCTTTACCTTTATTTATTCAATTATTTCCCTGCTGCAAAAATTGTGTGCCTTTCCTAATAGTGTACAAGTCATTTCCAACCATTACCTCTAATCCACATGTGAATGTTATAGAAAGAGTTTAAATTATGCCACTTTTGTTCGGATCATTCAGTCATTTTTCATAACAGCATTACTGGGTATAATTTGAAAACAACAAATGTTAGAGATCACAGCAGGTCAGGCAGCATCCATGGATAGAAAGCAAGTTAACATCTTGAGTCTAGATGACTCTTCATCTGTCATCTGGACTCTAAATGTTAGCTTGCTCTCTCTCCATGGATGCTGCCTGACCCGCTGTGATCTCCAGTATTTGTTGTTATCAATATAGATTCCTGCATCTGCAGTAATTTGTTCCTACTGAGTATAATTTGTTTCTTTTAGAATTCAGGTTTGTTTGCCAGTGCAAAATTTCTCAAAACTTATTTCATAACATATCCTGTGAGAGGTTTAAATTTCCGAATCTGAGACATTGGTTTTACTTTCTTGTCCTTTCTGTAAACTGTCAAAGGAAAACATGACTATCTTGTCAGCTCCAATGCCTTGAGGGTTTCATGCCTACATTTTATGCCCGCTCTAATTCCTAATCTCTTATAAAATGTGCTCAACAATTAGATTCGCCTGAGTTCCGCAAGGATGTGAAGAGATAGAATCAAATAAAAATAATCGTCATTGCACATTATAATTGACTAACAGCAATTAACTTGTTGATGTAATGGAGTACAATTTTAAATACATGAAAGGTACAAATAAAATTCTCCTTTACCCTGACAGTAGTTAGAAAGTAGAAGTCACAACTACCAAAGGAAATGGTTAATGCAAATTATTTATAGATGCATTTAAGGGGAAGTTAAATGAGCAGATCAGGAAGAAAGGGTTTGACGGATATACTGATATGATGAAGGGTGAGATTATACACAAGCACGGATTTTCTTTTGGCCTCGGGGTCAGTTTTTATTCAGGGGAGATATCTTCTCCATATATAAATCTGAAACTTCGAAAAATGAGAGGTGATTTCACTCAACAGATAAAATGCCCGAGGGGCTTGACAGGGTAGATGTTGAGAAAATGTTTGCCCTGACTGGGGAATCCAGCACACAATGTCACATTCTTAGGAAATGTGGTCAACCATTTAGGTCTGGCATGAGAGGAAGTTGATTCACTCAGAGAACTGTAGATTTTTAGAATTTTCTACCCAGAGAGTGCTAAACACCCGAGTTCAGAGGCAGCAGTGACCAGAACCTCCCAGTGATGCAGTTGATAGTGAAGAGTTTCCCACTTTGAAATCATGCTGTGAGATTGCATTTACTGAGGAGGTGAAAACCCTGCCCCTCCAGTCCACTGATGTAAGATTAGATTCCCTACAGTATGGAAACAGGCCCTTTGGCCCAACAAATCCACACCGACCCTCTGAAGAGTAACTCACCCAGAACCATTCCCCATATTTACTCCTAATGCACCTAATGCACCTAATACAATGAGCGGTTTAGCATGGCCAATTAACCTGACCTGCACATCTTTGGATTGTGGGAGGAAACCCACGCAGATACGGGGAGAATGTGTAAACTTTCTCAAAACATACTTCATAACAGGCAGTTACTGAACCCGGGTCCCTGGCACTGTGAGGCAGCAGTGCTAACCGCTGAGCCACCGTTATGTTAACCAGCCCACACCGGAGTCAACTATGTAAGTAGAAAGAGAAAAGAGGTTATGCTGAGGGAATATGGGTAGCTAGGGGCTAAATTAAAAGACAGAACCAAAAAGTTAATAATCTTTGGATTGGTACCTGAGCCATGAGCAAATTGGCACAGGGTCAACAAGATTAAAGATGTAAGTGCATGGTTTAAAGACTCATGTGGAAGAAACAGATTCAAACTCATCAGACATTGGCTCCAGTGCTGGCGAAGGAAGGAGCTGCTCAGGTGGGATGGGTTCCAGCTGAATCCTGCTGGGACCAGAGTCCCAGTGAATTGCATAGCTAAGACTGTGGAGAGGGTTTTAAATGAAATAGTGGGGCGTGGGTAGGGGGGGCGGTGAGTTACATGGAAAATTATGACAAAACTCAAAACTCAAAGAGTTGAGGGGTCAGCAGAGGTTAAAGTTTCCAGAAATGGCAATAGGATAGAGAGTATGAAAAGGGTCAGAAATCAAACCTCAGGTACAACAGATAAGAGGACAACTATGATAGGGGTGCAGTCAATGCAGGGCTAAGGGTGTTGTACTTAAATGCACGCAGTATATAAAACAAAGTAAATGAGCTTGTAGTGCAGTTTGAAAGTGGCAGGCTCCATGTAGATATCACAGGTATGGGAATCAGGGATAAACATCTAAAGATACATATCCTGTTGAAAGGACAGGCAAATGGCAGAGAGGGTGTGGTTGTGTTTTTAGTAAGAAATGAAACTAAATTAACAGCAAGAAGTAATGTATAGTCAGAAGGCATAGAATCTCTGTGGGTAGAGTTGAGGAACAACATAAGACAAAAGACCCTGCTGGGAGACATGTACAGGCCTCCTAAGAGTAATCAGGACATGGGGAAGAAAATAAACCCAGAGATAAGTAAAGCATTAATACAATAATCTTGGGTACTTCAACATATAAGTGGACTGGGAAAATCAGATTGGGAGCAGATCTCCAGGGAAGGAATTAATGGACTGTCTACAAGATTTGTTTGTAGCAGCTTGTGGTAGAGACCACTAGGGCACAGGCAATTCTGGATTTGGTGATGTGTAAAGAAGCAGACTTGATTAGGGAGCTTAAGGTGAATGAATCACCAAGGGGCAGTGACGATAATATGATTGGGAGAGAGAAGATTGAACCAGAGGTAACAATATTACAACTGAGTAAAGATAATTACAAAGACAAGAGGGAGGAGCTAGACAGAATTGATTGGAAAGGAAGCTTTGAGGGAGCAGGAATGGCAGGAGTTTCTGGGGTAAATTGGGAGACACAGCAGAAATTCATCCCAAGGAAGAAGAAACATACAAAAGAGACAGCATAAAGGTAAAAGGAAAAGCATACATAGTGGTGAAGATTAGTGGGGAGCCAGGGTATTGGGAAGCCACTAACAGAAGATAATTTAAAAAGTAATGGTGGGGGGGGGGGGGTGGGGGGAGCAGGGAAGGGGTGGTAGAAGATTGAATTGAATTTAATTGAATTTATTGTCACGTGTACTGAGGCACAGTGAAAAACTTTGTCTTGCGAGCAATACAGGCAGATCACAGAGTTAAGTAGCATAGATAAGTAAATAATAGGTAAACAGTGGCAAAAACAAAAACAGAAGTACAGGCAAATGTTAAGAGTTTGTGAGTCCATTCAGTATTCTAACAACAGTAAGGTAGAAACTGTTTCAAAACTGGCTGGTGAGTGTGTTCAGGCTTCTGTACCTTCTCCCCGATGGTAGAGGTTGTAGAAAAACATTGCCAGGGTAGATGGATCTTTGAGAATGCTGACAGCCTTTCCTTGACATAGGGTCTGGTAGATGGATTCTATAGATGGGAGGTTGGCCTTTGTGATTGTCCGGTCTGAGTTCAACACTCTCTGTAACTGTCTCCAATCTTGAATGGTACAGTTGCCATGCCAGATAGTGATACATCCAGACAGAATGCTCTCGACGGCACACCTATAAAAGTTGGTAAGGGTATTCGCAGTCATGCCAAATTTCCTCAGTTGCATGGGGAAGAAGAAACGTTGTTGGGCCTTTGTAACCAGTGCGTCCACATGAAAAGTCCAAGAAAGCTTGCTGTGGATGACCACTACCAGGAGCTTGACATTCTCCACTTGGTCCACCTCTGTGCTGTTAATGTGTAGGGGGGGCTTGAGTAACTTCCTGCAGAAAGTCAATAATGAGTTCCTTGGTTTTGCAATCATTGTGATGCTAGGTTGTCAGTAGTACACCACTTTTCCAGTCTTCCACCTCCCGTCTGTTGTCTGTTTTGTCACCATCTGAGATTCAACTGACTATGGTGGTGTCATCAGTGAACTTGTAAATGGGATTAGTCTGGTATTTGGCGATGCAATCATGGGTATACAGTGAGTACAGTAGGTGGCTGAGTATGCACCCCTGGGAGGCCGAACCACCCATACCCACTCCCCTACATTTACCCCTTCACCTAACACTAGGGGCAATTTAGCATGGCCAATTCACCTAACCTGCACATTTTTTTTTGGACTGTGGGAGGAAACCAGAGCACCCGGAGGAAACCCACGCAGACACGGGGAGAATGTGCAAACTCCACACAGTCAGTCACCTGAGGCAGGAATTGAACCTGGGTCTCTGGCGCTGTGAGGCAGCAGTGCTAACCACTGTGCCACCGTGCCGCCCGTATGCCACCGTGCCACCCGTATTGTCCCAATCTTCACTGACTGTGGCTTGTGGGTCAGAAAATTGAGGATCCAGTTACAGAAAGAGGGGCTTAGTCTGAGATCACTAAGTTTAGTAATCAGTCTCGAAGGGATAATAGTGTTGAAGGCTGAACTGTAGTCAATGAGTAGGATTCTTACGTAGCTGTTCCTGATGTGCAGATGTTCTAGGGAGGAGTGAAGGGCAAGTGATATGGCATTTGACGTGAATCTGTTGGTCTGATAGGCGAATTGTAATGTGTCAAGAGTAGTGGGGAGGCTGGAGTTGATTAATGCCTTTCAAAACACTTCATAGCCAATGAAGTTAGGGCCACTGGGTGGTAGTCATTGAGACATGCTCATGAGCCTTCTTAGGCACAGGGATGATGTTGGCCCTCTTGGAACAGGCAGGGACAGTGGCCCGCTGCAGGGAGAGGTTGAAGATATCGGAGAAGACCTCTGCCAGTTGATCTGTGCATGCCCTGAGTACACGGCCTGGTACTCTGTCTGGTTCACACAAAGGAAAACCGATCTGATCTCTGATGCAGTGACTGTTGCGATAGGTAATTCAGGGCTTGTCGGAATAGGTGTCACTCTCTGCCGAAATTCTGCTCAAAGCAAGCATAGAAGGCATTGAGACGATCTGGGAAGGCTTCATTGTCTGCTATCTTACACTGTCTCTTTTTAGAATCTGTGATGTCATTCAGACAGATGAAATATGAGAGTAAGCTAGCTAGTAAAATGAAACAGATTGCAAGAGATTTTTTTTAAGATATCAAGACAGAGGCAAGAGTAGACATTGGACCACTGGAAACTGAGTTTGGAGAAGTAGTAATGAGGTACAAAGAAATGGCGGAGGAACTGAATAAGTACATTGTATCAGTTTTGACAGTGGAAAACACCAGCAGCATACCAGAACTTCAAGACAGTCAGGGGCAGAAATAAGTGTAGTGGCCATCACTGAGGAGGTACTGGGGAAGCTAAAAGTTCTGAAGTTGGATATATCACCTGGATCAATTGGCCTACACACCAACATTCTGAAAAAGATAGTTGAAGAGATTGTAGAATTGCTCCAGTGCAAAAAAACGCCATTTAATCATTGAGTCTGCACCAACCCCCCAAAGACATCCTACCCAGATCCAACTCCCAACCTGTGCCTGTAGCCAACCCCATCTGTTTACCATGGCTAATCCATCCAACCTGTACATCCCCAGACATGACAGGAAAAATTAGCATATCCATTCCACCTGACCTTAATATCTTTAGATTGTGGGGGGAAGCCAGAGCACCCAGAGGAAGTTAGCACAGACATGGGAGAATGCGATCAAACCCAGACCCCTGTGCTGTGAGGCAGTAGTACTAACCACTGTGCCATCATGCCACTCCGAGATTGTAGTAGCATGGTGGTGACTTTTCGCGAATATCTGGAGTCAGGAAGGGGCAAGATACTGGCATGGTTGGAGGATTGGCTGACCGGCAGAAAGCATGGAGGGATGAAGGCATCTTTTTCAGAATGACTGATGGTGCATAGTGGAGCAGCACAGGGATCAGTGTTGGAACCACAACTCTTCATGCCATACATTAAAGTTCTGGGTTAAGGAACTGAGGGCATTGTTGCTAAGTTTGCAGATGACAAAGATAGGTAGTGGGACATGTAGTGTTGAGGAAGTGGGGAGGGCTGAAGACAGACTTGGACAGCCAGGAGAGTGGGCAAAGAAATGGCAAATGCAATACAATTTGGAACATGTGATGTTATGTAGGAAGAGGAGGCACAGACTTTTATCTAAATGGGGAAAGGGTTCAGAAATCTGAAACACAAATGCATTTGGGAGTCCCAATTCAGAATTCTTTAAACTTAACATGTAGGTTCAGTTAGGGAGAGAAATGCAATACTAGCATTCAAGAGGGCCAGAATACAAGAGTTGAGGTGTACTGCACGGGCTATACAAGGTTCTGGTCAGAACACATCTGGAATATTGTGAGCAGGTTTGGGCCCCGTAAACAAGGAATGATGTGTCGGCATTGGAGAGGAGTCAAGAGAAGGTTTACAAAAATGATCCTGGGGATGAAGGGCTGATCATATGAGGAGCAGTTGAGAACTCTGATTCTGTACTCAATGGAGTTTAGAAGGATGAGGGGGGAATCTAACTAAACCTTACAGAATACTGAGAAGACAGATAGAGTGGTTGAGATGAAGATATTTTCATTAGCACAAGAGTCTATGACCCAAGGGTACAACCTCAGTGAAAGGATGACCCTTTAAAACTGAGATGAAGAGGAACTTCTTCATCCAAAGGTTGGTCAATCTGTGGAACTCCCAAAGGGTTGTGGAGGTCAAGTCATTTAATGTATTTAAGACAGAGAAAGATAGGTTATTGATTAGTAAAGTGATCAAGGATTACAGGAAGAAGGTAGGAGAATGGGTTTAAGAAATATAACAGCCAAGATCAAATGGTGGAGCAGACTCAATGACCTGAATGATTTCATTCTGCTGCTATCTTATGATCGTATTGAGATCGGGGAACTCATTCTTCTGTTAGATGGACTGCTCCTGATGTTTTAGATTTGGGGTTTGATGTGACAAGGAATACTCTGCTCCATAAAGTTCAGCACATACAGTTGTTAAGTCCAAAACCATTTTTTTTAATTGAAAAATAAATACATGGAGTAAAGGACTAGTGGAGGGCCAGTGGAATGAGTTTTGGGTTGGTCCAGCAAAGACCTTATACAACTTCCTATGGATCAAATACCCCTTTCTCTGCTGTGAACGTCTTTGATTCTAAGTGTTTAGTTTATGTAATCTGGAAATAACAATATCTTTCATTTATTAAGCATGCAGACAACTTGAAAGACATTTATTAGCAGAGGTAAGCTAGCAAGCGACCTTAAGAACTAGTTTGGAGAACATTTAGCACTTGTTTTAAATTAGCAATGATACAATGGAGAAAAATAGTGGAAGTGAATACTCATTTCTCTATTGAAATCTCTCAGTCAGATTTAAGTTAAATAGAGTGGCTAGACTTCAAATGTAGGGTCATGAAAAGCATTCTGTGAATGCGGGTCATTCTTTCCCTGGATTGCAATTCATCAAATCCCCAAATACTTAGCCAAAGCATTCAATGTTGCTGATCTATCACTTACTCGAAACAAGACTTTGAATTTTTGGGTGGGTGACAGCTCCGGGAAACTTCATTCTTCTGCAACAGTCATTTTTTGAACCTTTTGCATTCCTTCTTTATTTCACCAAGTAATTTTCTCCTGCAATATAATGCAGAGCTTGAGCACACCCAATCCCTCCACTAATTCCAAACCGTGCTATCCAACATTTGCAATCAGTAGAATTCAATTATTATTTTGTTTCCTAGTGGACGAGACTGCATTCGTTGCCCATTAGGCATTGTATGTGATGTTGGCTGGAGCAACTTGAAGACACACACCCCAATAATGGTGATTTCATACCCTGAGAGGCATTAGTAAACCAATAGCAATATTACCACAAAGTAATAGCTTTAATGATAACCTTATTTGATATCAGCTCATAAATGATCAGTTTCATACTTTGCCCTGGTGGGAATTCAGTGCAGAACCTTTGGATTATGTAACCATTTTATTGTTGAGTTACAAATTGTCATTGTTTAGGAAGGTGTCAACTGGTTGCCCTGTTTCTAACAGTTCTTACTACTGAACGCATGTTGATCTGCCTCATCCTGAGATCCCAACCTGATAGATGTTGCCCTCATCCTGATTTCATGCTAATTCCTGGTCATTGTTTGTTCACATTTGTGGCGCAGAGCAAATCCATGGACCAAATTATAGTTGCAACTCAAATCCATTTAAATTATTCCAGGGACATTGTGGTCCATGTGCCTCAGTATGGTGTCTATTGTGGCTCCATGGGCAGCAATAACACATCTGAATCAGAAGATTGTGACTTCAAATGCCACTACCAAGACTTGAGCACGCAATCTATGCCACCATTCAGATAATAATCTGTCTTCCTGTTTTTGCGACCAACGTGGATAACCTCACATTATATTGTATTTGCCTGCTTATTCAGCCTGTCCAGGTCACCCTTCTGTCTCTTAGCATCCTCCACACAACACATTCCCACCCAGCTTAGTGTCATCTGCAACTTTGGGGATAAGGCATTCAATTCTTTCATCCAAATTGTTAATGTATGTTGTGAACAGATGGAGTGCCAGCACTGATCCCTATGATACCCCACTTCTCCCTGCCTGCCACTCTGAAAAAGACCCATTTATTCCAACTCTCTGCTTTTTGTCTGCCAATCAGTTCTCTATCCATGTTAATACATTATCTCCGATACCATGAGCTTTAATTTTCCTTAATAATCTCTGTGTAGAATGTTGTCCAAAGCCTCTTGAAAGTCCAGATACACAACATCTACTGATTCACCCTTATCCATTCTATGAATCAGATACTCAGCATTCCAGAAGATTTGTCAAGCATGCTTTCCCCTTTAGTGAATCCATGCTGACGAGGACTGATTCTGTCACCACTTTCCAAATGCTCAGTTATTATATCCATAATAACTGACTCTAGCATTTTCTCCACCATTGGTGTCAGGCTAACCAGCCTATAATTCTCCATCTTCTCTCTCCCTCCTTTTTTAGCTTGGGGTTGCATTAGCTCCCCTCCATCCATTGGAACACCTACAGAGTCTACAAAATGCTGGAAAATAATTACCAGTGCATCTGCTATTTCAAAGGCCACTTCCTTAAGTACTCTACGATGCAGAGTATCAGTTCCTGGTGACTTATCAAGTTTTAATACAATGAATTTCCCCAGTACTATTTCCTGACTAATAAGGATTTCCTTCTGTTATTCCTTCATGCTTGACTCTCTGTCCCCTAGCATTTCCTGAAAGTTATTTGGGTCATTGCTAATCATCCAACTCAATAGCTTGTTTCCGCTTTTCCCCCCAATTCTTGGATCCATTTAGCCATAAGGCATATAAGCAAAAATTAGGCCATGCAGCCCATTGAGTCTGTTCCACCATTCAATCATGGCTGATAAGTTTATCAACCCCCATTTTCCCACTTTCTCCCCTTAACCATTGATCCCTAAGCGTATACCCAATTCCTTCTTGAAATCATACAACGTTTTGATCTCAACTGCTTTCTGTAGTAGCGAATTCCAAGCCTCATCACTGGCTGATGAAATTTATCCTCCTCACACTCCTAAATAGTCAACAAGTACCCTTAGACTGTGACCCCTGGTTCTAAATGTCAACAAGTACCCTTAGACTGTGAACCCTGGTTCTATGATGTGGGCACCACTAGCCACATTTATTGCCCATCTTTAATTGTCCTGGAGAAGCTGGTGATGAGCTGCCTTCTTAAACCATTACAGTCCATGTGATATAGATGCAACCACAGTGCTGTTAGGGAGGGAATTCCAAGGTTGTGACAAAGGGATCGGGAGAAAATGACTGTTGTTGCAGTGCACCTTAAAGATGATACAAACTGCTGCCATTGTTGGCCTGTGGTTAAGGGAGTGAATGTTGATAACGGTGGATGTGGTACAATCACATGGATGGCCTTGTCCTGGATGGTGGAGAGTGTGATGCTGGAAAAGGACAGCAGGTCAGGCAGCATCCGAGGAGCAGGAGAATTGACATTTTGGGCAAAATCCTTTCACCAGGAAAATGTTTCACAGGTGCTGCCTGGCCTGCTGTGCTTTTCCAGCACCACACTCAACTCTAATCCCCAGCATCTGCAGTCCTCACTTTCGCCTTGTCCTGGATGGTGGTAAGTACTGTTGGAATAAGCAAGTGGGGATGATTCCACCACATACCTCACTTGTGATCAGGGGACAGACTTCAATGAGTGATTTGTGAAGAGAAATAGGGGAAGGTGATAACCCAGTGATATATCTTGGACTGTTAATCCAGAGATCCAGTCAGGGTCTGGGGACCTAGCTTTGAATCCCACCATGGCCAATGATTTGAATTTGAATTCAATAGAGATCTAGAATTAAGAGTCTAATGATAACCATGAATCTACTGTCCGGAAAACCCATCTGATTCACTTATGTCCTTTAGGGAAGGACACCGCCATCCTTACCTGGTCTGACCTACACGTGACTCCAGATCTATAGCAATGTGGTTGACTTTTAGCTGCCCTCTGGGCAATTAGGGATTGGCAATAAATGCTGGCCTCGCCAGTGATGTTCTCATTCTATGGATGAATTAAAAAAAGCAATTTCAAAAGAATTCTACAAATGAAATAAAGTTAGTGACTCCCCAATGAGATGGATTTAGATTATTTTCTTAAAACACATTTTGCTGCCATTTGTAAAGCAGTAAAGTCTATATATATATAAATAAAAATAGACTTGAAACCAACAGTCTAGATATTCTTATCTAGATATCCTTGTTTCTAACTTGATACAGTCTTATGTGAAAGCACTGCTGTAAGATGCATACAGTCTTTGGCCGAAATCCTTAGGGCATCTTCTCATTCACTGCCCACACAGATGGCAGAGATCCAGCTGAAGAATCACCAGCCAACACATTCTCCAACCAGCCAGAGACATCTGGAACTAACAGGCAGAGCAGATTTCTTTCATGAGAGCCAGATCACCAGGCTCCCCGGAGAGGGCCAGATGGTGCCTCTCCACCTACAGATGAGCTCCACAGGCAGGAAAGTGAAAACGGTCCATCACGCAGCCACAAACTTTAACAATCATCATGAAGTCTAGTCTGGCTGAGGAAGGAAACACTTTTTTTTAATAAAGCAGAGAGCTTGGAAGAAACTGCAACATTTAAAAAAAGAGTTATTTTCTCTAACACTGCCAGCATCACTTGGAATGTCAGAATTTATTGCCCATCCCTAATTGCCCTTGAGAAGATGGTGATGGGCTGCTTTGTTGAATCACTGCAGTCCATGTGTTGAAGCTGCAGACACAGTGCTAATAGACGGGGAAGTCCAGGATTATGATTCCCACCAATAGAACAACAGAAATGTTATAACGTGGAAGCAGGCCTTTTGGCGCACTGTGTCTGCACCAGTTCTCCAAATGAGCATCATGACTAATTGCCATTCTCCTGTCTTTCACCATAACCGTGAACATTGCTTTGACTTAAATAATCATCCAATGCCCATTTAGAATGCTTCCAATGAACCCTCCTCCACCACAATTCCATTTCCTGCAATCCAGACATGAACCACTTGTTTGTGGGAAAAACCTTTCTTCTCCTCACCCCACATTTGCTTCTTTTGCGAATCACTTTAAGTCTGTACCTCTCATTCCTGATTCTCATACAAGCACAAACATACTGCAGCGAGCACCCTCATAATTTTGAAAATTTCTATCAGAAATCCTCTGATCCTTTTCTCCAAAAGGATTCTCATATCTCAAGTTTTCCATTTTGGAACCATTCTTGTAAATCTCTTCTGCACTCTCTCCAATATGTTCATTTCCTTCCGATAGGGTAGTGACCAGAACTGGTCACAATACTCCAGCTGAGATCTAACCAGTGTTGTATACAAGTTCAGCATCACCTCCTTGATCTTGAATTTATAAAACCAAGGGTGCTGTGCACTTTATTAACTGCATTCTCCAATCTGTTGTGCCACATCAAATGATCAATGCACAGAAACACCCACATCTCTCTAACCCTGTACCACTTTTAGAATTGTTCCCCTTATTTTCAAATGTTTTTCAATGCTCTTTCAAGCAAAATGCATCACCTCACGATTTTCTGCATTGTCCTTTTAGAGTTCTAAACACTCCACCTCTCAGTTTACAATTCAACCAGGTTTTGTCTCATCTATAAACTTTAAAATTCTCTCCTGCACACCAAAATGTAGATATATATCAGAAAAGCAAGGACTCTAATGCTAACCCCAAGGAAACTCCACTCCAAATCTTCCTTCAGCCTAAAAACATCCATTGGCCATTACTCTGTCTCCAATCACTCAGCCAACTCTATACCCACATTGTTAATATCACTTTTATTTCATGACCTATATTTTTTTCTCACATCTCTGTTGCGTAGCACTGTATCAAACACTTTCCATTTAATCATGACTTTCCCATTAGAAATGCATACTGACTTATCCTAATCAACTCACTTTTTTCCAATTAACTCTATCCCAAATATTTGTTTCTAAAAACTTCCCTCCAGTTAAATAGACTGGTCTGTAATTGCTGGGCTTATTTTTACAACCTTCTTTGAACAAGAATGTTATCTTTGCAATTATTCAGGCTCTGACACCTCCTCAGAGTCGAAGGAAGACTGAAGCATTGTGCCAGTGCCCCTATAATTTTTATTTTCACTTTCTTCGCTATCTTTGGATGTATCTCCTGTTAACTTTAAGCATCAACAATCTATCCCAACACTTCCTCCTTGACAATTTTGAATAGGTCTAGTTCCCTCCTCTGTCACCGTTGCCTGGATAATGTTTAGTTCCTTAGGAAAAGTAGATGCAAAGTATTCATTTGCTACCTCAGCCAAGTGCCTGGACCTCCATGTGTGAATCTTCTTTACAGTCATGAATTGGCCTATTTCACCTTTTCACATCATTTTACTGATTATATGACAATAGAAAATTTTGGGATTTCCCTTTATGTTAGCTGCCAGTCTTTTCTCATAATTTCATTTTGCTTCTCTATGCTTTTTCACCCCCATTCTGAATCTTCTGCTTTCCTCTTGGTTCTCATTTGTATTTTCTACTTGACACCTGTCATGGGCAAAAACAATGACTGCAGATGCTGGAAACCAGATTCTGGATTAGAGCAGTGCTGGAAAAGCACAGCAGTTGAGGCAGCATCCACGGAGCAACTCTGATGCTGCCTGAATTGCTGTGCTTTTCCAGCACCGCTCTAATCCAGAATCTGTCATGGGCATAATTTTTCTTCTTTATCTTAATTTCTATCCCTTTTTTCATCCGGAGAGTTCTGGATTTGTTTGTCCTATCTTTCCTTTTTGAGGCAATTTAAATGTACCCAAACCATCTCCTCTTTGAAGGCAGCCCATTGCAAAGTTAGTTTTTCCCGCCAACCTCTTGATCCAGTCGATGTTGCCTACTCCTTCTTGCCTCATTGAATTCACTTCTTCTGCAGTTGTTTTTTCTTCCATTGGAATGACCAATCATTCTCCACCATTATCTTAAACCTTACAATACTATAATCACTATCTCAAAATTTACCCCTTTGATACTTAATCTACTCTGCCTACTCATTACCAAGAACCAAGTCAGATATTGCATCCTTTTATTGTTGGACTGGACCTATACTGCATTAGGAAATTTTCCTGAACACAATCAAGGAACACATGCCCTCATTGGGTTATTGGTACTGTGACAGGCAATCTCTATTTGGGTAATTATAACCTGCCATTACAATTACTCAATGATATTGGCATGTATCTTTAATTTCTCTGTAGATTTGTTCTCCACATCCTTCCCACTGCAGCCAAGTTTGCAGACAACATAAAAATGGCTGGAGAGGCAGGTTTTGAGAAGAATACAAACAGTTTACAGTTGAATACTGATATTGATTAAGTCAGTGGGTAAATGGAGTACAATGTGGGAAAGTGTAAATTTGATCATTTTGGAATGGAGAAAAACAAAAGAGAATATTATTTAACTAGGGAAAAACTGCAACACAAGTATCTTTGGGGTACTTGTGCATGAAACAGAGAAATCTAGCACACAGGGGTAGAAGTAATCAGGAATGCTAATGGAACAATGGCCCTTATTACAAGGGAGTTGGAGTGTAAGTGTTACTGCAACTGTTCAAGGTGCTGGCAAGACCTCATTACTGTGGCAATTTTGGTCTCCTTATTTAAGGAAACATATCATTTCATTGGAGGTAGTTCAGAAAAGGTTCACTAGGATCATTCAAGTATGAAGGGATTTCATGAGCTAAACAGGTTGGGACTATACTCATTGGAGTTTAGAAGAATGAGAGGAATTTAGAAGAATGATCTCATTGAAATATGTTGGACTCTTAAGGGGCTTCACAGGGTAAATGCTGAGAAGATGTTTCTCCTCATGGGAGAGTCGAGAGTCAGTGGGGGCAGTCTCAGAATAAAGAGGCACCAATTTAAGACTGAGATGAGGAGGAATTTCTTCTGAGGGCTGAGTGTCTTTGGAACTCTTTGCCACAAAGAGCTATGGGCTAAGAGTCCTTGTATGTATTTTAGGCTGAGATAGATAGATTCTTGATCAGTAGAGAAATCCAGGGAAAGGGCAGGAATGTGGACAGAGAAATGTTGAATGATGAATGTGGAGAAAGCTCGAGGGGCCAAATGGCCGACTCCTGTTTCTGTTTCTTATGGTCTTATGATCTTAAAAGGGAACCCCTTTTTATCCTATGTATGTTAGGTCTCAGAGGTATCTATAGGGTTCAACACAGATTTGTACTGGATACAAAACAGCAACAATATTACTATCAGGCTTTTCTGAGAAAGGAATCAGATCAGAACTGCAGATGCCACAAAAGTTATGTTTAATCTTTTTTCCAAATTGCCTTGCAGACACTCAGGAGGAACTCCCAGATGGAAAACCAGTAAAACTGGCAAATGGGACCAACCGATACAATCAACTTGGAGACTTCAAAATGGAGCTCCAGTACATTCTTTGTTCCCTAGTATTTCCAAGTTTTTATTTTACTGGATTTTCCTTCTGGGTGAATGGACCCCTCAGAGTCTCCAACATCCCAGAATCCTCCTATCCACTCACCTCATATTGCAGGATGCCTGGTGGAGAGCAGCCAATCTCTTTCACTTATGGCCACTTACAGCCACAAATGGGGATGAAATTGTGTGCCAGTGGAAGGGAATCAGAGAATTAGAGAATCTGTTTAAAATGTGGAGTTGAGGTTGACAATCAGCTCATGGAATGGCAATGCCAACTCAAAAACCCATAACACCCTCAGCCTGATCCTATTCCTTTTGTTCCTGCATTTACATATGATGCCTGATTTTATTCCTGCTGCAATAAGCCAGTTTGGAACTGACAGCTAAGCCCAATCCGAAACAAAGATAAAAGCTGAGTTAAAAACAGGGCCCAAGCATGGTTCGAAATTCATTAATACAGTAGAATAACATTGATTTGTTAGAGCTCCCCCAGTCTCTTGCTGCTTTTTGTTAAAGTGCATAAACATCACAAAGGAAAGAAAAGAACTTACATTTATGCAGCAGTTGAGTAAATTGGGAGCGAGTTCCTGCTGGTAATGGTCCCTCTGCAGCACAAACGTCAATTTAAAAGAACGTCATACTTGTACTTAATACAGTTAGTTCAAGACATCGCGGCATCCCAAAGCTTTGCAGCTAATGAAATGTCATCACAGTTGTAATGAGAAAAACATAGCAAAGGTCCCAGAGATAACAATGAGATAACGACCAGATAAACAATTTGTTAGTGATGTTGATGGAGTATAAGGATTGACCAAGGGAACACAAAGGTAAGTTCCCTTTTTTTTGCATGCCACACTATGCATTTTAGAAGATCAAATTCAAGTGCAAATTATCGTATATACTTGTGGAAAAGTTTAATCTTTTAGACTATTTTTAAAGGTTAAAATTATAGGGTCGACTATTACATGGATACTACTTTTGAGGGGCTGAAATTTATGCTACAGTCCAAAATACGATATCATAAGCAGAAGCCCAATTGATCTTCAAACAAATAAAGAAAAAAGCACAACAAATTACCATACTGTGACTACTCCACAAGTTCTAGATGGGAACTGAGTTCATCTGAGCTATCCACAAAGGGGAAGTTGTTACCTGACTCTAACCTGACGCATCTTTCATGGCAAATTGGTGTGAATTGTACATCACAACACATAATAGCAAGAAAAAAAATTAGTTTCTCCTCATAACATATATGTGCTGGATAATACCTTAGCTCACAAATGTTGATCTGTTAACTGAAAAACTAGTGTCAACTTTTACACGAGATACATGGAACATTTCAGGGTTTTTTTAGCAAAAAATGGGTTTGAATTTTATATAAGATTGGCTTTTACTCGAGTACATACAGTACAATAATTGGCAGAACCCTTAGGAGCATTGAGATACAGAGGGATCTGGGCATACAGATCCCTGAAAGTGTCAACACGTGTGGCTAAGATGATCAAGACGGTCAGGATAAGTTGGTTAGGTTATAGAACAGAGAACATAGAACATTCCAACACAGTACAGGTCCTTCAGATCTCGATGTTGGCTACCCTGTGAAACCAATCTGAAGCCCATCTAACCTACACTATTCCATTTTCATCCATATGTCTATCCAATGACCACTTAATGCCCATAAAGTTGACGAGTCTGCAACCGTTGCAGGCAGTGTGTTCCATTCCCCTACTACTCTCTGATTAAAGAAACTACCTCTTACATCTGTCCTATATCTATCATCCCTCAATTTAAAGCTATGCCCCCTTATGCTAGCCATCACTATCCCAAGGAGAAAGGCTTTCACTATCCACCCAATCTAACCCTCTAATTATCTTATAGGTCTCAATAAAGTCGCTTCTCAACCTTCTTCTCTCTAACGAAAACAGCCTCAAGTCCCTCAACCTTTCCTCATAAGACCTTCCCTCCATACCAGGCAGCATCCTAGTAAATCTCCTCTGAACCCTTTCCAAAGCTTTCACATCCTTCCTATAATGTGGTGACCAGAACAGCATCCAATACTCCAAGTGCCGCCACACCAGTTTTGTACAGCTGCAGCATGACGTCATGGTTCCGAAACTCGATCCCTCTACTAATAACAGCTAACACACCGTATGCCTTCTTGACAGCCCTGTCAACCTGGGTAGCTACTTTGAGGGATCCATGTACATGGACACTAAGAGCTCTCTGCTCATCGACACTACCAAGAATCTTACCATTCGTCCAGTACTCTGCATTCCTGTTACTTCTTTCAAAATGAATCACCTCAAACTTTTTTGCATTAAACTCCGTTTGCCACCTCTCAGCCCAGCTCTGCAGCTTATCTATGTCTCTCTGTAACCTACAACATCCTTCAGCACTACCCATAATTGCACCAATCTTACTGCCGTCCACAAATTTACTATACAGCTGTTATGTTATAGCTGTACAAAGCCTTACTTAGGCCACATTTGGAATATTGTATGCAGTCCGGTTCCACACTACCAAAAGGACACCAAAGGAGAGGGTGCAAAGAAGGTTTACCAGGATGCTCCCTGGTCTGGAAGGTTTAATTATGAGGAGAGGTTGGGCAAACTGTGATGATTTTCACTGGAAAGACAAAGGCTGAGGGAGTGCCCTGACAGAGGTATTGATAGGGTGGATAGTCAGAGGCTTTTTCCCAAGATAGAAAAGTCAACCACAGCAAGGCAAATCTTTAAGGTGAGAGGGGTAATCATTTAGGGGAGAAGTGCAGGGAAAATCTTTCACTCAGAGGATTGTGGTGCGTGCAACACACTGCCAGTGGAGGTGGTGTAAGTAGGCACATTAACAACATTTAAGGTGTAAATTAATAGACATTATCAGGAGGCAAACAGAACCTACATATAGCAATAAGTACTGGATCTAAATAAGGAATAAGGAATAAGGAAGCAACACAACCAAGGTGGGCCGAAGGGCCTGTTCCTGTGCTGTATTGTATTGTATCTTCAACTTTCTCCTGAAAGAGCAGCCAGTGATTTAGATTACTTACAGTGTGGAAACAGGCCCTTCGGCCCAACAAGTCCACACTGACCCACCGAAGCGCAACCCACCCATACCCCTACATTTACCCCTTACCTAACACTACAGGCAATTTAGCATGGCCAATTCACCTGACCCGCACATCTTTGGACTGTGGGAGGAAACCGGAGCACCCGGAGGGGACCCACACAGACACGGGGAGAATGTGCAAACTCCACACAGTCAGTCGCCTGAGGCGGGAATTGAACCCAGGTCCCTGGCGCTGTGAGGCAGCAGTGCTAGCCACTGTGCCACCATGCCACCCACCTCAGCTGAGGATTCCTTCAGTACTACACTGAAGTATTCACCTGAATCCTGTACTCTCGCCTCTGGCATGTATCTCAAACCTATTAACCTTCGAAATTTAGAGGTGGGAATGCTACCCACTGAGTCACAGACTGAACTTTCAATGTAATAAATACCTAATGAAGGTAGTTAACATTCAAACTAGGTGAGTGTTCACAAATCCACATGAAGCACAGTTAAAGTCATTACCTATCCTAATTTGGACCAAAATTGATTTTATTAAGTGCAGGGTTCATTGTAACAATTTGCCCATTAACAAAATATGCCTTTTGTTAAAAGCACTGATGGAAGATACGCTGTAAGTGTACAGGAAGATTAAACAACACTGCTCTGAATGACAATGTGTAGAAAACACTTGCAAAACATCAATGAGTTTTTGTCAACCACAAGAAATAGATTATATTTTTAAAAAGTGAACACAATGAAAAAAAACTGCCTGATAAATTAAATATTTAATGACTGCAAAACACCAAACTGAAAATGAAGAGATCACAGTACTGTAGCACAGGGACATCTAGTGGCCATGGATGTTAAGGCAGGTTTAGCTGGGATTAATAGAATTGAATGCAAGATGCCGAACATCTGTCTAAAAAGACGTTGAATTGAATTAGCTTTATTGTCACAGTTAGTCAAACGAGTACAGTGAAAAGTCTACCAGTCGCCACTTATGGCGCCATCTTAGATACAAGATACCTAGGTACAGATTCTTCAATACAAGTTCTTATGAAAAATGTGAGAAAAATAAAGAAATAAAAATTCCAACATTGCAGATCATAGGAATAAATTAGGAAATAGAGAAATACGAAGTTCAGAGCAACAGACTTTCCAACCCAGTACTCCAGTCTGCCCCAGATCATACCAGGCTTCACCTTAAGGCTGGGAGACTGCTCTGGATTCATCTTGAGGTCAAAGTGCACATGCCGAGACCATGCCAGGCTGAACGTCCACCACAGGCAACCTAGAGGCCACTATGCTGGACCAGTAGACCATTACAGTGGGCCAAGAGGATGCCTCATTGGACCCGCGCTGCGGTTGCAAGTTTAAGTCCACGCTGAGAGTCCGATTCCACGCTGACATGGATGTTGCTGAGAAGACAGAAGAGGGGAAAAAAACAGGAGAGATAAAAAGTAAAATAAATGGATGGAGTGGACATACTCTGATGAGGCATCCTACTCAGCCATAATTTGGAATGTAGAGTGTGGTGCTCTCTAACTCAATAGGTTTGCCCGTGGTTTTCTCAATGTCCAACAAACAGTTGACTTTGATGTAATCCTCTCTGCTCCAGTTATGCTTGAAAGTACAGGTTCAGAGTAGGCAAGATCACAGGCTGGAACCACTCATTAGTAGAGTATGGCAGATCACAGAGTTTGAGACTCGTCAATGCGGTTTGGCAGACCTTTCAGTTGTGGACAACATTGTACCCAAGGCTGGACCTGTTCTCATTTAATATACATTTACAAGGACACCCATAAAGAAATACATATTGTTACAACTCTGACGGGAGATATGTATTGTAGATCAAGCTCCACCACTTCACGAGCCTTTCTGGAAATGTAAATGTCTTGATTAATTGCCAAAAATGGTCAATTTGTTTCTCTTTATCTCTTTAAAACAAAATAGACTTCCACCAAGTTTTTTTTTCAGGAAACTTAAAAATAACTTGTTTAATAGAAACAAATGTATGTATATAACATGTGGTCAGACAGGTTGTCAACTAAGCCACTGGATGAGTTAAACTATATCTCATTAATCCTAAACATACACACATTCTTACACAGACACAGTGAGAGCTGTTGATCAACCATCCAAACTAAAAGCATAGGGAAAGGTTCCTCTCTCAGAGTTCCTTTAGTTTCTTGCCAAGGATTTTTTTTACCATAAGCACATTCAGCAGGCATTTCAATAGACACATGAACAAACAGGGAATAGGGATACAGACCATGTGCAAGCAGATAAAAATTAGAATGGAATGTCATCATGGCCTGCGCAGCCTGTTCCTGTGCTCTACTGTTCTGTTCTACTCAATGGGATCACTTTGCTATCCACTGCACAGAGTAATTCATGTTAGTTGCAAGGCTCTCACTTTGGTGAATAGGTCAATTAGACATTAATCTCATAACTGAAGTATTAGATAGACTTGCAGAGTTTAGAAAGTGATCGGAGATATTAATTCCTGGAACCTTCTCTGATTCCCAGAAAATGCTTCACTGAGATGTCTCTTCAGATGGTTTTCTTTAAGAATTAGAGGGAATGTTGCTTTTGACATATGCATTCCAAAATGTCACACAGTAAATCCTTTGCAACCAGGAATTGTTGAAACCTTCCATTTTCCAATTGTCAAAATCTATAAATATATATATTCCCAACAATACATTGAATGTCACACACAGAATGCCTTCAGTTTTATGTTTAGTCACAGACTGACACTTCAATTTATATACAATTATGCATATGCAGACATATGCAAATGTATTTACATTGATGTGCAGAAATATATATATATATATATATATATACTCCTTACCCAATCCAAAGGCTACGTTTGAGGCTTTGAAAAAAGATTAAAAACCCAGGTCAATTAAGAGGAGATAAGATTAGGAAAAATCTTCTCTTAGAACTTCCTTTACTGGTCTGTAAAACCAAACCTGATCCTGAAAACTGACAGTACCCATCACTTTACACACACAGAATTGCTGCCCCAGACAAAAAGAGAGCAAGCTTGGGTTTGAAGAAATTCAATAAATGGGTATTCATCAGCCTGGACAGCAATTTATTCTGGAGGTCCCTGGTGAAACTTGCTGATGTGCACATCCACGTGAGGTCAGTCACCACAAATTTATTGAGATGTTTCAATGAGACGTGATACTAAATGAATGCAAGTCAGTTTCTCTTGCATGATTGTCGACACAAAGAGGAAGGAACCTGACAAACACACTTTGCTAAATCAGACTGAAAGGACAGCTTGTGTTTACATTTTTTCAAATTTACATAAAATTGCAGGGAAATTACAATCACAAGGCACACAGGGGGATTGAAAAATGAAAGAACTGTTACTTCAGTTTCACAAGGTGGAGTACCCCTTAATGCTTAATGATGTTCTCTCTCCTTCGCTAGATGAAGAGAAAGGGGGGAAAAAAACACAGAACTGGGTAGTGTGTTACAAAGCCAAAGAAACAATGAATGCGGTCTGCAGTCACACACTGTCACCAGGAAGGACATGGCAAATGGAAGGTGCAACACAAACACCCTGTCCAATTCTCATCTCTGTTCCATATGAGTATTTCACATTAAATTAGAAAAGTGTTAGGATTTTAGCACAAATCTGGCAATCAAAAACAAAATTAGTGCTCTCTGAGCAGAACCCTAAAGTCATTAAAATAATTTCATTATCATTGTCAAGTGCAATGATGCAAAGCTTGATTGTAACCTATTAATTTCACATAAATCCAAGGAAACTAATGCAGTGCCATCATGTGATGCTTGCAATCTGGAATTGGAAACTCAGATAAGAAAATATGTTGATGTAAAACAATGATGTTTGTCTTAAAAGGAGCTTTCTGGATTAGTGGTGCAGGAAGAGCACAGCAGTTCAGGCAGCATCCAAAATGCAGCAAAATCAACGTTTCGGACAAAAGCCCTTCATCAGGAATGATTTTGTTATGGGACAAAAAAAGAAAATGCTTATGTTACAACAACATTTTGCAAAATGTCCCAAAAGCCAATGGAATGTATTTGAAGTGTAGACGCCATAATTCTTCCAGACCACAGAATTGCTCTCTTATTAGCAAGCGCTGATTGCTGATAGCGATTAACTTGAGGGTTAAGATTGAGAAGGAGAGTCCTTCAATGATAACCTCAGCCACTGAGGGAATTGACATGATGGCAATATTATTCTGTATGGTAAACCAGCTGGCTAGCCAACTCAGCTAACTGACCCTTTCTGTAGTGTAGGTACAGTTGAAATACACAGTCATAACCATTTGCTCACAGCAAGGTCTCATTAGTAAAAATGTGATCATGATCAGGACACTCAAAGTCAAAAAGCAAATAAATTCTGGAGTCCTGAATTTCTCCAACTTCACAATCAAATAAGATACATAGTAACATTCACGTCACATAAAAGTCAAACAATGACCAATAAGAGAAAATCTAACATGAGCCCTAGACATTCAGTAGTGGTACAATCACTGAATTCCTCACACTCTCAACATAGTTGGAGTTCCCATTGACCAGAAATTCAACTGGACTCACTGTATAAATACTGTGGCTACAAGACCAGATCAGAGGTGAGGAATACTGCAGTGAGTAACTGACTCCACAAAGCCTGTCCATCATCAAGAAGGCACAAATCAGAAATCTGATTGAATACTCCCCACTTGCCTGGATGGGTGCAGCTCCAACAACGTTCAAGAAACTTGACACCATGCAGGACAAAGCAGCCTGCTTGATTGGCACTACATCACTTAGCATCTACTCCCTCCACCATCAGCACTCAATAGCAGCAGGGTAAATTACAAGGTGCACTGCAGAAATGCACCAAAGATCCCTAGACTATATCTTTCAAACACGTGACTACTTCCATCTAGTAGAACAAGAGCAGAGATACATGAGAACACCACCATCTATACGTTCCCTTCCAAGTCATTCATCACTCTAACTTGGAATTATATCGCCATGGCTTCACTGTCACAGGGTCAATATCCCTCCCTAACGTCATTGTGGGCCTACCTAGAGCACGTGGACTGCAGTGGTTCAAGAGGTAAGCTCACTGCCACCTTCTCAAGGACAACTAGGGAAGAACAATAAATGTTAGCCAGCCAGCGATGCCCACATCGTACCCATGAATGTTTTAAAAACTGATAATGGAGAATCACTCTGCTGGTCTGGGCACTGCCCTCTACGTGTCATAGAATCAGACTTTTGTTTTACACAATTTAAGATTGACACTTGGTCACAAAGAGGGCAGGGAAGACATTTTAAGGATGTAGTGAAGTCCTCATTGAGAAAGAGACAAATTAAGTTCAACATCTGGAATTAATTGTTACAAACTATGCCATGTGGCAGTACCTCACCCAAAAAAAAAACACAACACAGTGCAGACTGTATAAACCCTCCTGCAGTGAACTGCAAAGAGGGAAAGCAGAAACCTGACTCAATAAGTTCCTTTTCCTCAGTCTCCACCCGAAGACCAGAACAGATCAACTGTTTAAGAAAGAGTTGGATAGAGCTCTCAAAGATAGTGGAATCAAAGGTTATGGAGATAAGGCAGGAAGTGGATACTGATTAGGAATGATCAGCCATGATCATATTGAATGGCGGTGCAGGCTCGAAGGGCTGAATGGCCTACTCCTGCACCTATTGTCTATTGTCTATAACTGACTCACCTGGGCATGCACAAATAGTGAGGCTGCAGGAGGCACTGTAATGATTCACCAAGGTTCTTCCAGCAGCATCTTCCAAACCCAAAGCCTCTATCCAGAGGGGGACAAGGGCAGCAGATACATGGAAACACCACTACATGCATGTACCCTTCCACATCATGGACCAGCATGATTCAGAATCTGTCATTGTTCCTTTATTGTAGCTCAACCAAAATCCAGGAACTCCTTCCCTTACAGCAATGTGAGTGCACTTACAAACTGAGAGCTGCAACAGTTCAAGAAGGCTTCAAGAACCACCTTCTCCAGAGGAATGGACAATGAATGTTGGGCCTAGACAGCGGTGGCTGCATTCCACGAAAAAATAATTATAAAACAATCATTCTTCTTTCAAGGAGCAAAGACAAATGATCAGAAAATCTGGGCTTTTTGTGATGTTGTTTGAAGGACAAATATTCTCTGTATAAACATCCTTCAGCTGCAATTTTGAATTCAAAATCATGTTAATTGCTGTTGGCAATAATTAAAATATCTTTTGGTAATGCACAGACTGAACTTTCAGGCACTCAAAAGAAGTGGTGCTTGTATTGGAGTCAGGTCCTCCGATAACATCACGCATTTGAAGCATGCAAAATTTAGTCATTGCAAACCCAAAATACAAAGTTCAAGCTGTCAAGACCAGGCACCACTTGAGCACAGATTTAAATGTTTATAACTGCGAGATCACTGGGGATCTGACTAACAAGATACATAAAAATACAGAGTCTAGCCGCAGGCAGCAGGCAGTGTGAGTGATGGAGCAGAGATGTTGGGCAATGACCACACAAGCACAAAGGCACATTTGTCCATCTGTTCTGCTCTATTTTTTATAAGAAGGGGCGGATATGTCTCAATCTGTATGATCTAAATGGAGCCAAAAACTTTGATACTCATGAATTATTCTGAATTTAGAGTTGGAGCATTACAATCTGCACTGGATTCAGTTTGGCACTGTTGCCTTTGACATTCCACAACAACCATAGATTAATATCTAACCCAGAAGCCCACTGTCCCATTCTGAATAATATGAAATGTTTGATGCCCTGCTGGAGTTCACCTATAGTGGAGTATTTCCATGGCACCAAAGGATCCATTCAAAAGTCTTAGGAACCAAGTGCTAGAGAGACCAGCTTTTTTTGGATTTTCAGTGAAAATTAGTCTATGGAGCCTTGAAAAGGCATTAATGGAATCTTGCCAAGTTATATAAAGTTATAGCAATCTTAGAAAAGGTAACAACTGGAGTATAACCTCAAGATAAACTGTGACAGTGAGTCAAAAAAGAATAGGTTCAAACATTTGAACTGTAAATTTTGAGTTCTACAAACAAGTACTCATTGCTTCAATTTCTTTATCATACATAACTGTGCTTCACCCTTCTCCGTTTATCATCAGTTTGATGAAACAGCTCTCAGTGTGGAATAGGAAACAGGTATGGGAGTATTAGATGAACTCAAGCTGATGGAGATTGGAAGATGGGAGGGCAGCCAGAGGAGCATTGAAGTAGTGGAGTCTGGATGAGGGTTTCAGCAACAGATGGGGTAGGGACTGTATCGGAACATTTTAATATGTTAAAAGCGCTATATAAATGCAAGTTTTTTGTTATCAATACTACAGCAGCTGGTGCGAGTTTGTATATGTTTTGGACGTTAATCTTGGTTTCTCAAACTGCAAGCATTGATAGAACAGTAAGTCAGAGACTCAATGCACTGCTGGGTATGAAAATCGTTCAATTGTTTAGCACAGTCTGTCATAGACTAAATGATGGCAGAGAATATAAATATCTCCTGTTTACATGTTTGCTGTGCCAACTTCATGACAGCAGATGGCTATGCTTGGATTGTGGATAGACAGGTATCCCTCAGGAATTATGTACATTGCATTAGCTTTATTGATTGTTCTGACATTTGAAAATGTGTTTCACAAAATTTTATGTATAATGAAATTTTTGAGATGAAATTTGGTATGTTTACTGAGCTGCTTTAACATGATTCTAAATACCACACAGAATCACACAGAAATTTACAGAGCAGAAATACAATATTCGACACAACTGGTCCAGGTGCCTTTCTTTAATTAAACCTACTGTAATGACCTGCCCAAAAGCTCCTCCATTTTGTTTTGATAGATGTGTGCTTCGTACACTGATGCAGCTCAATAAAATGGAATAATGTATTTACAACCTCATTTCAGAGACTTGAACATAAAATTCTAGTGTAGCACTGAGTACGTGCTGCATTGTCAGAGATGCTGTCTTTACGGAATATTAAGAGTCATGAAATCCAGACCTCTTCTCCCCCCTCTAGTGGAGTCACAAAATTCCATTCTGTTGCTTTGAACTAAAACAAGGAAGCTATACCTGATGGCCTGGACAATATATATATCTATTCAGCAACATCACTAAAACAGACTAACACCTTAATGTTTGCAGGAATATAAAAAAACTGCTGGATAGATGTGTACAATTTTGGTCTCCTTTTCTGAGGAATGATGATCTGGCTATGGAGGGAGTGCAACAAAGATTTACAAAGCTGAATCCTGAATCAAAGGACTGATGCATAAAGAGAGATTCAGTTGGTTAGGACTCTATTCACTGGGTGTTGAGAAGGCTGAAGGGTTATCTCATAGAAACCTATAAAAATTAACTGGATTGGACAGGGTTAGCAAAGGAAGAATAGTCCCGATGACCAGGGAGCCCTGAAGCAGAGGTCACAGTCTCAGAATGCAGGGTGGACAATTCTCTACCACAGGAGAAAGTGAGGTCTGCAGATGCTGGAGATCAGAGCTGAAAATGTGTTGCTGGAAAAGCATAGCAGGTCAGGCAGCATCCAAGGAACAGGAGATTCGACGTTTCAGGCATAAGCCCGTCCTGAAGAAGGGCTGATGCCCGAAACATTAAATCTCCTTTTCCATGGATGCTGCCTGACCTGCTACGCTTTTCCAATTCTCCACCACAGAAAGTAGCTGAGGCCAGAACATTGAATGCTTTCAAGAAGGAGTTAGATATAGCTCTTCGGGCTAAAAGGATCAAAGGATATGGGGAGAAAGCAGGAACAGGGGACTGTGTTGGATGATCGGCCTCATTAAGTAGGAGTGGAGAGCAAAAGGCCAAAGAACCTACTCCTGCTCTTTTTCTCAATGTGTCTATGATTTTGTGGTGCATTCACTGATATTGGATATTGGCGATGCCCAGCAACTTTGGGAGGTGTATGCACTGTAATGTGTAACGAAGTTGTCATGGGCCCACTAGTATGACTGCCAGAGCTACACAACTTCTATCATTGATCTGAAGATTTAAGCAGCAGATTTGGAACAAGTGAGAATTTGGCCTAATTGTCCACTTACAAAACATTCAGACAACCTTTTCATTGATTTTGCGTAAAAGATTTGTTAAATAAATCAGAAATATAGTATTAACAAAATCAACATGAAATGGAATTATTGAGTCATACAACACAGACCCTTCAGTCTAACCGGTCCATGCTGACCATAATCTGCCTGCACTTGGCCCATATCCATACAACCGTTTTTTTTATTCCTGTACTTATCTGAATGTCTTTTAAACATTGTAACTGTACCCACGGCCACCACATCCTCTGGAATTTCATTCCATGCATGATCCACTCTCTGTGTAAAAAAGTTGCCCCTCCAATAAATGTTGTCAAAATATCTTCTAGAGACTCATACCAGGAGGGAATTCTCCTTCCTTCAAATTCAAATTCTATGCAGACAAGATGTCCATTGGATTAGCGGTCAACAGTAAGCACAGTGCGCTGTGTGAGATTGGAAGAACATTGAAAGACAAAACCAAATAGAGGGTGCAAATCTAAAGGGGATGCAGGAGCAGAGGGATCTGGGTATATGTGTGCACAGATCATTGAAAGTGGTAACAAAAGTAGAAAGTACAGTAAGTTAAGCACGCAGTATTGCTTAATGAATAGGAGCATAGAGTGCCTGAGTAAGGAGGTGATGTTGAAATTTTACAGACACTTGTTAGACCTCAGCTGGAGTATTGTGAACAGCTCTGGCAGCCACATTACACAAATGGTGTGAATGTATTGGAGAACATGCAGAAGTAGTTAGCAAGGGTTGTTCCGCAAATGAGAAACTTCAGCGATGAGGATAGATTGAAGAAGTATGGACTGTGCTCTTTGGAGAGAAGAGAGCTGAGAGCGTGTTTCCAAAATCATGAGCTTGGCTGGATGGAGTAGGTAAGGAGAACCTGTTCCCACTCATAAAAGGAACAAGAATAAGAAGGCATGGATTTCAAGTGATCTGCAGAAGAAGCAAGGACAAAGTAAAGAAAAACCTTTTCAGTCACTGAGTGGTTGCACTGCTTGGAAATGTGATGGAAGCAGGTTCAACTGAGGTTTTCAAAAGGGGCATTATATTTTGACAAAAGTAATGCACAAGGGAATGGGGGAAAATCAGGAGATTGGCATTAAATAATGATGTTCATTTAATAAGCCAAGCAGACATGATGAGCTGAATGGCTTCCTTCTGCACCATGACACTTCTGTGATACCGTGATTCTGCTGTCCAGTCCAATCCTTCATCAACCATCTTCACAGCAAACCCATTCCTTTTTATCCCCAAAAATCAAAGTAGAGGAACTCTTCACCTATCCCTCATTCATTTCCCACACTCAGAATATCCCAAGGCACGATCCAGTCAATTCAGTGTTTTTGTTGTGTTTTTTAATGTATTATGACCACCAATACACGCACATCAAGGTCTCCCAAGTAGCAATGAGGTAAAGATGAGAAATTACCTTTGCTGGTTCATTTGAGACACAAATATTGATCAGGACATAATGAGGAGAGGTTTATGAAAACACACCATTCTTCTTTGTATTTGGCATGAGATCTTAAATGCCCACCGAGGAGGATGGGCAAGACGTCAGTAAAGAAGATTATGTCTCAGAGTTTTGTTTATTTATATTGGAAAACTATTCTAAAGTCAACCAGCATCAAAACTTCATTTTAGGCACAAACTTTCTTGAGTCCTCCAGTGATGTAGTTGTGGTCACTCACTGATAGCTTATCTTTCGCTTTTCTCCCACCAGAGTAACTTTGCAATTCCAAGGAATCTGGTTAAGAGTTATGGAACCACTGCAAACATCTATTCTCCATCTCTTCAGTTGGATAAGGCTAAACCGGCAGTTGCAGGAAAAGTGCAATTAAAGAAATGTCAATCAGTAAGTGTGAGTAATACAATTGCACAAACACCAGGATCCCTCGTAAAAACGCAGAAAGACTATGACAATGAAAGCAAAATTCTGTGGATGCTGAAAATCTGAAAGAAACTCAGAAAATGCTGTAGAAACTCAACAGCTCTGGCAACATCTGTGAGGAAAGAAACAGAGTTGACATTTCAAGTCCAGTGTGATTCAGAACAGAAAAGATTTGAAGATGGTCCATTTTATACTTTTGACAGAGGTAAAGAAGGAGCGGTTAAATCAAATGGTGTGGAGGCCCAGTGCAAAAGACAAAATGATCGGTCATTGTACTGAAAGTGAAATTGAGGTGCAAAATGGCTCTAAGTTTAGGTGTGAAAGAAGAAAATGTGTGCTCTTTGCTAGGAGCAAAGTAAACAAGACACAACCTTGGGGGGAGTTCTGGGTTGGGGAGCAGTGTTAGGAGGCTCATGGTTGGAAAAGCGTGTTATAAAAATAGAGGATAGGCATCGTTCAGTGAAACTCTGAAGTTGTGGAGTTCAATGTTGAGGTCTTATGGCTGTAAAGTGCCTTAGTGGAAAATGAGGTGTTATTCCTTGAACTTGTGTTGTGTTTCATTGGAGCATAGTAGCAGGCCCAGCACCGAAATGTGAGCATGAGAGCAAGATGCTTTATTGAAATGGCAAACAACTGGAAGTCAATTGAGGTCAATCCTACAGACAGAGCGGATGTGTTCTACAAAGCAGTGACCCTGTCTGCAATGTGGAATAGACCGCATTGTGGCAGGGAATACAGTAGTCTACATTGAAAGAAGTACTACTTCACCTGAAAGGTGTGTTTTGGGGCCTTGGATAATGAGGATGGAGGAGGTGAATGAACTAATCGGATTATATCAGAAGGTGCAGTGAAGAAAGTTTGGACTGTGATATGACAATGATAAGTTGGTTTCAAGGTTTGGTATTCATAAGGTCTTCAGATCCATTTGTCTAGTTTTTCTAGCAAGCAATACATGTAGACAAGGACATAATACCTTGGGTTATAGACATAATTAAGACAGAGACGAGAAGGAATTTCTTCTCTCAGAAGGTTGAGAATCTGTGGAATTCTTTACCATGGAGGGCCATTGAGGTTGAGTCATTAAGTATAACCAAGACCAAGAAAGACTGAGTTTTAAAGAGTAAGGAGTAAACCATTGAGGGTTTAAGAGTAAGGCAGGAAAATGAGGTTGAAGATTATCAGATCAACCATGATCTCATTGAATGATGGAGCAGACTCAATAGACTGAATGGCCCGTGCATGCTCCTATGTCTTATGGTCTTATAATTGAGGAATATTGACACAATCCAGGACGAAGCTGCCCATGTAATTGGCATCATACCCACTCCCTCAATCACTGACGCTCAGTAGCAACAGTGTGTAATATCCATAAGTTGCACTGCGAAAATTCACCAAAGATCCTTAGACAGCACCTTCCAAACCCACAAGCACTTTCATCTAGAAGGATAAGGGCAACAGAAACATTATAGACAGGATGGCAGGGAAGGAGTAACATGCGGTATGGGCTCCTGCTCAGGGTTGTCAGCTCCATCCACTTTTACTTCTTTTTTTCCTTTTTTTTAATTCTTTCACTATTTTTTCCTTAGTGTAAACTACTTTCCTTATGTAAACTGTGGGTTATTGCAAGGGACATCGAACCAGCGTGAGAAGTTGGACCCCAATATGGCAGCAAGACACGTCCTTGCTATCAATGGCAGTCATCCCAAGGTGATCACTGGTGAAAGTGAGAGCAGGTAGCGCAGGGCCATTGGTGATGAGAGTGAGAGTGGGAGCAGGTAACCCAGGGCCATCGGTGGTGAGAGTGGGATCAGGTAGCCCAGGGTGATCGGTGTTGATAACGAGAGCAGGATCAGGTAACCCAGGGCCATCGGTGGTGAGAGTGGGATCAGGTAGCCCAGGGTGATCGGTGTTGAGAATGAGAGCAGGATCAGGTAGCCCAGGGCGATCAGTGATGAGAGCAAGATTAAGAGCAGGTACCCCAGGGTCATCAGTGGTGAGATCAGGTAGCCCAGGGCGATTGGTGGCAAGATGGAAAATTATAAGTCAATTAGCCTAACCTCGGTTGTAGGTAAAATTCCAGAATCCATCATTAAGGATGAAATTTTGAAATTCGTGGAAGTGCAGGGTCAGATTAAAACCAAGTCAGCATGGATTTAGTATGGGGAGGTCGTACCTGATAAACATGTTAGCATTCTTTGAAGAGGTAACAAGTAGGTCAGACCAGGGAAACTCAATGGATGTTATCTACCTAGACTTCCAAAAGACCTTTGGTAAAGTGCCTCACTGGAGACTGCTAAGTAAGGTGAGGGCTCATGGTGTTCAAAGTGAGCTACTGGCATGAATTGGGGATTTGCTGTCTGACAGAAGGCAGAGAGTTGGGATAAAAGGTTCTCTTTTGGAACGGCAGCTGATGACAAGTGAGGTCCCACAGAGTTCAGTGTTGGGACTGCAGCTGTTTGCTTTATATATTAATGATCTGGATGAAGGGATTGGTGGCATTTTGGTGAAGTTCGCCAATGATATGAAGTTAGGCAGACAGGCAGGTAGTACTGAGGAGTGGGGAGGCTACAAAAGGATTGAGACAGTTTAGGAGGGTGGTTCAGGGAGTGACTGATGAAATTCAACATGAGCAAGTACGAGGTCTTGCACTTTGGAAAAAAGAATACAGGCATGGACTATTTTTTAAGCAGTGAGAAAATTCATAAAGCCAAAGTACAAAGGGATCTGGGAGTGCTAGTCAAGGATTCTCTCAAGATTGATTTGCAGGTTGAGTCCGTGATTAAGAAATCAAATGTAATATTGACATTTATCTCAAGAGGGTTGGAATATAAAAGCAGTGATGTGCTTCTAAGACTTTATAAAGCTCTATTCTATTTAGAATATTGCGACCAATTTTGGGCCCCACAACTCAGGAATGATATACTGGCACTGGAACGTGTCCAACCAAGATTCACACAGATGATCCCTGAAATGGTAGACCATACGATGAATGGCTGAGAATCCTGGGATTGTATTCATTAGTGTTTAGAAGGTTGAGGGGAGATTTAATAGAAACTTACAAGATAATGCATGGCTTAGAAAGGATGGACACTGGGAATTTGTTTCCATCAGACGGGGTAGTAGGACACGTGGGCACAGCCTTAAAATTAGAAGGACCAATTTTGAACGGAAATGAGGAGACCTTGCTTCAGTCAGACAGTGGTGCACCTATGGAATTCATTGTCACAGAGTGCAGTGGAGGTGGAACATTGGAGGTCTTCAAGGCAGAGATTGATATGTTCTTGAGCTCGCAAGGAATTAAGGGCTATGGGATTGTGCAGGTAAGTGGAATTGAAACCCCCATCACCCATGATTAAATGTCAGAGTGGACTCGATGGACCGAATGGCCTTGCTTTCATTCCTATGGCTTATGGTCTTATGGAAAGTTGGATCAGGTAGCCCCAGCAATCAGTGGTGAGAGCATGATCAGGTAGCTCAGGGTGATTAGTGGTGAGGGCAGGATCAGGTAGCCCAGGGTGATCAGTGGTGAGGGCAGGATCAAGTAGCCCAGGGTGATAAGTGGTGAGAGCATGATCAAGTAGCCCAGGGTGATCAGTGGTGAGAGCGAGAGCGGGAGCAGGTAGCCCAAGGTGATCAGTGGTGAGGGCAGGATCAGGTAGCCCAGGGTGATCAGTGGTGAGGGCAGGATCAAGTAGCCCAGGGCAATCGGTGGTGAGAGCGAGAGTGGGAGCAGGCAGCCTGAGGCAGCAGTAGGAGCAAGAACAACATTCTCTTGGTGGTGCCAGTAGCAGAAAGAGAGTACGAGTTGGTGAGAGAAGGCAGCCTGGGGTGTGTGGGGAGGTCAAGCCCTGGGATGGGGAGGGGTCAAGCTATTGTGATATGTGCGATTTCAGCATGGTCAGCCCCTTATGGACCGTGGTGTTAACTGTGTTGCTTTGCTTCTCTACTTTCTAATAAGAAGGATTGTAATGTTTATCTTGTTAATCTTGTTTTCTTTATTTTTCAGCTTTTTGCCAAGGTCCTGACCCTAGGTACTGTTGTACCCATGATGGTGCCGTAAGTGGCAACCTGTAAACTTTTCTTTGTACTCATTGAGTGCATGTGGCAATAAACCTAATTCAATTAATATCCATTCAGATACAAGGGAACACCACCACCTGCAGGTTCCCCTCATTCAGTGTCACTGGTACAAAATCCTGCAAGTGCCTCCATTATGGCATTGTGAGTCTCCTAAAGTTCATGGACTGCAGCAGTTCAAGAAGGCAGCTCACCACCCCCTTCTCAAGGGGCAACTAGGGATGGACAGTAAATGCTGAGCCAGACAGTGATGCCCACATCCCATGAGTAAATAAAAAGATAAAATTTTGTTGTGTCTCTTATTTCATTACAAGGGCAAATCTAAACTGAAAAGCAGTTTGCTTATGAAAGTCTGTTATCCAAAAATTAATATCTAATAGATTAGAAACACTATCATTAGCTGACCCAGGATTTGATGCCCATTTCAGGGTGGTAGACTTCTGCTTTTTATTGAACTGGGGTTGACACTTGCAACATCATCTGTGTCAGCTCTTTGAAAGGGCCATCCAATTATTTCTTCTCCCTGCTATAATGTTACAATGGCTTTTATTGTCCTTCATGTATTTATCTAATTCCCATTTCAAACATACTATTGTGTCCCCTTCCCATGCTCTTTCCCATAATAATAACAATTGGCTGCATGGTTTGTTTTCATTGACTAGCCTCTGCTTCTTTTGCTGATCTTTTTAAATGTGTCTTGTTAAGTCACAGGGTGAACCCTCCTGCTTAATTCAAAACCAGCAACACAGTAAAGAGTTATCCTATGCAGTAATCTGTAAAACTCAAGTGGTCAAGAACTATTTAAGACAAAAATAAACAATTTTTTTTTAAATTGTAACAGAGAATAATTACCTAACAGCTATTTACCATTTCTTCCTCTAATCTATCTTTTACTTTCCCTTCTAAAATACTAGTCTAATAAAACTCCCAATTAAGATTTAAAAAACCATATGTCTTATCTCAAAACCAGACAGTTCTTGTAGTCAGATCTTCCTGTGTCTTCTTTTGTTTTTCATAGGAATTTCTGCATCACAGATTACTGATCGAAAAGGTACCTTTTTAAGAGAGCTATTTTTCAAGCAGTTTGTTTTCATGTTAAGCTTGGCAGTTCACCTCTTAACTATTCAATTTTTCCCAGTCTTATTCCCCCAAAGCATCAAATTGTGTCGTTGGCTTTTAAGATTGTCAATATACTAAATTCAAACTGGATTGGAATTTGATATTTTTCGGGGTATAATTTAAACTGATTGAATGAATTTGAAATTGTTTTTATCTCCAAGCAACGAGCTAATCAAGTTGTTTGACCAAGTGTTACATTGTTGCCTTATTACGAATGCTTGGTGCTATGTCCAGTAGTTCTGCTGCTTTTAACCCTCTTAAAGTACACCCATATCTTCATAACAGGCTCCTCAGTGTAACAATCCATGAGACATTGGAAGCAGTTTCTACTTAATGGCTGTCTAAAAATGGTTCATGATTTTGAACTGTCCCGCTCAATGCTCTCTTCATCTTAAACAAAAACAAAAATTCCTGGAGAAACTCAGACAGTCTGGCACCTTCTGTGGAGAGAGAAACAGTGTTAATATTTCGAGTCCAGTGACCTTTCTTCAGACCTTCTGCTCTTCATCTTCTCTGCTTGAAAGAATAAATCCACAGCCTCTCCAATCACTCCACCAACCTAAGGTTCCTCATCTTTGCACCATTCTGGCAAATCTCTTTCATGCTATCACTCAGTCCTTGATTTCATTCTGAAAGTGTTGTGCCTAAAATTGAACAAAATATGACAGCTGAGATCAAAGCAGTGTTTAATGAGTTGGAGATGCCGGTGTTGGACTGGGGTGTACAAAGTTAAAAATCACACAATACCAGGTTATAGTCCAACAGGTTTAATTGGAAGCACACTAGCTTTCGGAGCGACGCTCCTTCATCAGGTGACAATCATCTGATGAAGGAGCGTCGCTCCGAAAGCTAGTGTGCTTCCAATTAAACCTGTTGGACTATAACCTGGTGTTGTGTGATTTTTAACTGTGTTTAATGAGGTTTAGTGTGACTTTCAGGCTTGTATTCTCAATGAAGGTTCAGTTAATTGCTGATTTGCAATGCAAAGTGATACCAACAGTGTGGGTTTCGATCTCCACACCAGCCAAAGTTATCATGAAGTTCTCTTCCTTCTCAATCTCTCCTCACGCATGAGGCACAGTGTCCCTTGGCTTAAACCGCCACACTTGTCTCTCTCTAATGAGAGAACAGTGTTACAATCTGATCATACTGTCGCGACTTTACTTTCATATTTATACTTATTACCTCTTATAATAAAGGAGTATAGAAATTAGACTCACAACTTTTGGTAAATTAGGAAACATTTTTATTCACAAATCATGTAGAGATTTGAAACTCTCTTATTCTAGATTAATTGCTACTTTGAAACTAAGAGTTAGAGGCTTTTGTTACTCAAAGGTATTAAGGGAGAATGGGAAAAATTCAGGTGTATGTAGTTATTCAGTGACCAATTCTGACCTCATTTACTGACAGCCAGGTTTGCTGTCTTCTCCTGTTCAGATGTTGCTACAATCTTATAACACAGAGTTCTAGACTCTCCAGACAGAGAGATCTCCCTTATTGCTTTTTATGAAGCTCTCTCAGGATCATATATATATCACTAAGATCCCAATCATTCTTCTGTCCTTCCATTCATCTCAAACTCTCCTCATAAGACACCCATTTCATCCAAAGAAATAATTGAATCAACTTTTGACATACCCTTCCCTCCACCACTCCCCAGATAAATATATCTTTTGACACTGTACATAGAACTCCCGATATGGTCTCACCAACTCCTATGGTCTTTCCCACAACTTAATTGTGAGGTTTGTCTGGAATCTTCACAGAAATACATTTATCAACAATGGGCTACATTCATGTACAACATCAATGGGAATTATTTGCCCCATCAAGACCATGTCAGCTCTCTCTGTGGGGCAATCCAATCAGTACTCCTCGAGGACATAATCCACCCACCCTATCCCCCAGCACCTCTACAGCACTCCATGCTCAGCTAGATCTCATAATACAAGACCACTCCTGTATCACCTTGGCCCTACAATTTCCAAAGCAACATCTCACCAATATCAGCCTTCAACCTGAGATTTCCCCCATGCTATTTGGGCATTTCCTTTCTCCAACAATGTTGCACTTTCTCTTTCATTGAATAATGCATTGCAGAGAAGACAGAATGAAAGACTTATCCAAAATGTACACCCCCTCACTTGGAACAGTACACAGGAATATATAAATCAGCCTGCTGGCAATCACAAACTATTGACTGATGATGAACGCCATTCAACTCATATCATCCATTCAAAACTGACCTGGTTTCCCCATCACAACAATTGGCTAAGAAGTGATCACTTGCAGCCCCTTGTCCCCGCTGGCTCTGGGAGTAGCCAGCATTAGCCAAAATTTTTGTCAGGTTGTGCTGTTTGTGATGTGAGCTTAGGCATTTAGAAATCACTGTTTTTAACACTTTTTATCATTACTGATGAAATTACACTCACAACTGATGGCCTGAACACCTTCAGATATACCCAGTTCACTGGGAACTGTGATTTTACATATGACAGCAAGACTTTGTGCTTTATATTGAGGACACCCAGAAAGATAAAGGTTTGTAGAGGACTATCTTACATGTTCAATCCCACATGTCGGGGTGGAGATATGTTCTAACCAACCTGTTCAGAGATATTATGACACACCTCCCTCCCACTCTCCTACTCTAACCTAATTAAGAGTCCACAAACTCGCAGCAAACAAAAGGGGCTCGAGGGAAGTGTCTGGTGAGAAAAGTGTGAGTCTTTGGCTCAGGGGTCTTTGGCGAAGAGTGTGAGTGAGGAGATTACGCCACAGGTGAAGAAGGTGAAGACATGACTGCCAAGCTGATTCAGTGTGTTGCGTGCATGACATGTGAGAGCAGGGACACTGATGGTGTCTCTGGCTCCTATAGTTGTGAAAAGTGTGTACGCATTCAGCTTTTGAAGGAGCATGTTGCAGCACTGAAGAAAGAACTAGATGATCTCAGGCTCATCCAAGAGAACAAAAATGTTCTGGACAGGACCTTCAGCAAGGTCATTAGACCGAGCATACCAGAAGCGAGAAGGGAGATGATGATGAGGAAGGAAGAGATGATTCAAGTACAAGCGATCCCATGGGAAGTACCTCTCGTGAACAGGTTGACTCACTAGGAAACTGTTGAGACAGGCAATACTGCCAGTGCGAGAGGCGGACAGGTCTGCCAATCGAAAATTGGCATGGAGGCAGAGCCGAGGAGTCAGAGGTCATGCACAGCCATGGTAGTGGTGACTCCATAGTGAGGGGGACTGAAAGGGGTTTCTGCGGCAACAGGTGGGATTTGAGGTTGGTGTGTTGCCTTCCTGGTGCCAGGATCCAAGATATCACTGACAGGGTGCAGGAAATCCTCAAGGGCAAAGGTGAAGAGCCAGACGTGGTGGTGCATGTCGGCACAAATGATGTCGGGAAGAAGAGGAGGGACGTTCCACAGCGGAACTTCAGAGAACTCGGAGGAAGGCTGAAAAGCGGGACATCCAGTGTGGTCATCTCCAGTTTGCTTCCAGTTCCTCGGACTGGAAAAGGCAGGAACAGGCAGATCATGGACTCGAATGTGTGGCTGAGGAACTGGTGCAGGAAGCAAAGATTTAAATTTTTGGATCACTGGGGCATATTCTGCAGTAAGGATTAATTATACAAGAGGGACAGGTTGCACCTTAATAGGTGGTGGACCCACATTCTGGCAGGCAGGTTTGCTACTGCAATACAGGGGTATTTAAACTAAGTAGTTGGGGGGAGGGGACAAACTGGAAATTCAAGAAGGAAGTTAAAGGGAAAGTGAGAATAAGAGAAGTTAAGAAAGACAGCAGAATCAACAGAGCAGAAAACTCAAGAAGGGATCATACAGTATGGTCAAGTGAAATAGGGATATATAGGAAGGGTGAGGGGAGTAACAAATTAAAACTATTATATATGAATGCACGAAGCATAAGAAATAAGGTGGATGAGTTTATGGCTCAGTTGGAAATTGGCAGTTACGATGTTGTGGGAATAACTGAGACGTGGCTTCAAGTGGACAGGGCCTGGGAAATGAATATTCAATGAATATACATGCTATTGAAAGGACAGACTGACTGGCAGAGGGGGTGGAGTGGCCCTGTTGGTGAGGAATGATATTCATTCCCTTGCAAGGGAGCACATAGAATCAGGAGATGTAGAGGCAGTTTAGAAAGAGCAGAGAAATTCTAAGGGGAGAAAGTCCCTAATGGGAGTTATCTACAGGACCCCAAACAGTAGTCTGGATGTAGGGTGCAAGTTGAATAAGGACTTGAAATTGGGCTGTCACAAAGGTTATGGGGGATTTAAACATGCAGGAAAACTGGGAGAAGCAGGATAGTACTGGACCCCAAAAAAGGGAGTTTGTGGAGTGCCTCTGAAATGGATTCTTAGAACAGGTTGTACTGAAACCTAGCAGGGAGAAAGCAATTCTGGATCTGGTGTTGTGCAACGAATCGGATTTGATCAGGAACCTCAAAGTAAAGGATTCATTAGAAGGTAATGACCATTATATGATAAGTTTTAATCTACAATTTGAGAGGGAAAAGGGAGAATATGAAGCGTTAGTATTGCAGTTGAACAAGGGGAACTATGGAGCTATAAGGTAGGAGCTGGCCAAAGTTCAATGGTTCAATACCCTAGCAGGGATGGCAGTGGAACAACAATGGCAGGTATTTCTGGATATAATGCAGAAGGTGCTGGATCAGTTCATTCCATAAAGGAAGAAAGATCCTAAGGGGAGGCAGGGACGGCCGTGGCAGCCGTGGCTGATGAGGAAAATCAAGGAGTGTATAAAGATAAAAGAGAAGTATAACATAGCAAAAATGAGCAGGAAACTGGGAAACTTTCGAAGAACAACAGAGGATAACTAAAAAGGCAATACGTGGAGAAAAAATGAGTTACGAAGGCAAACTGGCCAAAAATATAAAGGAGGATAGTAAAATCTTTTTTAGGTATGTGAAAAAAAAATGGTTAAGACTAAAATTGAGCCCTTGAAGACAGAAACGGGTGAATTTATTATGGGGAACAAGGAAATGGCAGAGGAGTTGAATAGGTATTTTGGATCTGTCTTCACTGAGGAAGACACAAATAATCTCCCAGATGTAATAGTGGCTGAAGGACCTAGGGCAATGGATGAGCTGAAGGGAATTTATATTAGGCAGGAAATGGTGTTGGATAGACTGTTAGGTCTGAAGGCTGATAAGTCCCCACGACCTGATCGTCTGCATCCCAGGGTTCTTATGGAGGTGGCTCTAGAAATCGTGGACGCCTTGGTAATCATTTTCCAATGTTCTATAGATTCAGGATCAGTTCCTGTGTATCAGAAGGTGGCTAATGTTGTCTCACTTTTCAAGAAAGGAGGGAGAGAGAAAACAGGGAATTGTAGACCAGATAGCCTGACATCAGTGATGGGAAAGATGCTAGAGTCAATTATAAAAGATGAAATTACAACTCATTTGGATAAAAGTAACAGTATAAGTCAGAGTCAGCATGGGTTGACGAAGGGGATATTGCGCTTGACTAATCTGGAATTTGTTGAGGATGTAACTATGAAGTTGGACACAGGAGACCCAGTGGATATAGTGTGCGTGGACTTTCAGAAAGCCTTTGATAAAGTCCCACATAGGAGATTAGTGAGCAAAATTAGGGCACATAATATTGGAGGCAAAATACTGACTTGGATTGAAAATTAGCTGGCTGGCAGGAAGTAAAGTAGTGATAAATGGGTGTCTTTCGGAATGGCCGCCGGCGACCAGTGGGGTGCCAAAAGGTTCGGTGCTGGGAGTGCAGCTGTTTACAACATACATCAATGATATAGATGAAGGCATTAAAAGTAATATAAGCAAATTTGCTGATGACACAAAGCTAGGTGGCAGGATGAAATGTGAGGAGGATGATATGAAAATACAGGCTAGGTGAGTGGACGGATGCATGGCAGATGCAGTTTAATGTGGATAAATGTATGGTTATCCACTTGGTGGCAAGAACAGGAAGGCAGATTACAATCTAAATAGAGTCAAGTTAGGTAAAGGGGAATTACAACGAGATCTAGGTGTACTTGTACATCGGTCAATGAAAGCAAGCATGCAGGTACAGCAAGCAGCGAAGAAAGCTAATGGCATGCTGGCCATCATAACAAGAGGAATTGAGTATAGGAGCAAAGAGGTCCTTCTGCAGCTTTACAGGGCCCTAGTGAGACTGCATCTGGAATATTGTGTGCAACTTTGGTCTCCAAATTTGAGGAAGGACATTCTGGCTATTGAGGGAGTGCAGCATGCGTTCACAAGGTCAATTCCCAGAATGGCAGGGTGATCATATGATGATAGATTAGAGTGACTGGGCTTGTATACACTTGAGTTTAGAAGGATGAGAGGGGATCTGATTGAGATGTATAAGATTTTTAAAGGATTGGACACTCTGGAGGCAGGAAGCGTGTTTTCACTGATGGATGAGTCCAGAACCAGAGGACACAGTTTAAAAATAAGGGGTAGGCCATTTATAACAGAGTTGAGGAGAAACTTCTTCACCCAGAGAGTGTTGGATATATGGAACGCTCTGCCCCAGAAGACAGTGGAGGCTACGTCTCTGGTTACTTTCAAGAAAGAGATGGAAAGAGCTCTTAAAGATGGTGGAATCAAAAGTTATGGGGAGAAGGTAGGAACAGGATACTGATTGTGGATGATTGCCATGATCATAATGAATGGTGGTTCTGGATCAAAGGGCCGAATAGCCTACTCCTCCACCTATTGTCTATTGTCTGTTGTCTATTGTGAGCAGGTAGCCCTTGCATTTGGGATTACTGGCCAAGCGGTAAAAGATGAAGTCACCATGGTCCCACTCTTATGGAGATGACTGGTGGTGAGTTTAAACTGAGGGTTGCCACACCTCAGGTGAGGTTGGGAAGGTGAAACATAGAACATAGAAGGATACAGCGCAGTACAGGCCCTTCGGCCCTCGATGTTGCGCCGACCGAATCCTACCTAACCTATACTAGCCCAATAACTTCCAAATGCCTATCCAATGCCCGCTTAAATGACCATAAAGAAGGAGAGTTCACCACTGATACGGGCAGGGCATTCCATGAACTCACAACCCGCTGTGTGAAGAATCTACCCCTAACATCTGTCCTATACCTACCACCCCTTAATTTAAAGCTATGTCCCCTAGTAACACCTGACTCCATTAGCGGTAAAAGGTTCTTAGTATCTACCCTATCTAAACCCCTAATCATCTTATACACTTCTATCAGATCTCCCCTAAACCTTCTCTTCTCCAATGAGAACAGCCCCAAGTGCCTCAGCCTTTCCTCATAAGATTTTCCTACCATTCCAGGCAACATCCTGGTAAACCTCCTCTGCACTCGTTCTAAAGCTTCCACATCCTTCCTATATGGCAGGATCCTTCAAGATGACCTCAGCAAGTCACCTCTACCAGAAGTAGGGACACGACCACTATGCCACAAGATCCTATGTCAAAGAATAATAAATTGGAGGGGGATTTGGGGGTGGCTGTGGGGTGAAATTAACCATCAGTTAAAATTGTGGGGCAGGGTGAGGAAACTGACAGTCAGCTAAAGATCATAGGAAATTGGATTGATTTAGTTATGCATTGCAGAATGTGCAGTAAAGAACTGTGGAATATTGGTAGCGTGTACCAGGAACAACAATAGAACAACAACAACAATAACCGGTTTAGCTGAATCTCTATATATGTGCACTGAGCAATGTGAGAGAGACGGCACTGAGGAATTTGTATTTGCCAGTGACACTGCTTTCAAATAGGATTTTGCTTGGACATGTTGCTTGGTACACTCGCTGCTTCTGATTGAGATCACAGAGTGTGGGACATCATATGTCATTCATACCAACGTCATAGCTAGGAAAAGAGATGAGACCTGAAAAGTGAATATTGGGAGTTAGGTTGGAAGCTAAAAGGCAGGATGAGCAGGATAATAATCTCAGGATTGCTACAGGCTAGTGAGGCGAGGAACAGAGAGCTAGTGCAGCTGGACATGTGGCTGCAAGTTGGTATCGGAGGGAGGGCTTCAGATATGTGGGATGCCTTAGAGGGAAGGTGGGACCTGTACAAGGAGGATGGATTGCACCTGAACAGGAGGGGTGTCAACATCCTGAGTGGGAAGTTTGCTAGAGCTCTTTGGAAGGGTTAAAACTATTTGGCAGGGGGATGGTTACCGAAGCCATGGATCAGAGGATGGGGTAGCTGGTGGACAGTAGATACAGCATGCAGAGAGTCTTTGAAGAAGGATAGACAGTTGAAAGGACAAAGTTGCAATCAGTGTGATGGGTAGACTTGTGTCAACCTAACGTAAGAGTCAGAAATAAGGGTGATGAACTTAGAGCATGGATCAATACTTGGAGTTATGAAGTTTTGGCCATTACAGAGACTTGGATATCAGGGGGCAGAAATGGTTGTTGGATGTTCCAGGGTTTAGATGTTTCAAAAAGAATAGAAAGGGGAGGGTAAAAGAGATGAGGAGTAGCATTGCTAATCAGAGATAGTATCACAGCTGCAGAAAGGGAGGTCATTGAGAAGAATTTGTCTACAGAGTAAGTATGGGTGGAAGTCAGGAACAGGAAAGGAGCAGTCACTTTATTGTGAGTTTTCTCCCTAATAGCAACAGAGACATGGAGGAGCAGATTGGATGGCAAGTTTTGGAAATGTGCAGAAGTAAGAGTTGTTGTCATATTAGGGAAGACCTCAACTTCCCTAATATTGATTGGAACCTCCTTAGTGCAAATAGTTTGGATGGAGCTGATTTTGTCAGGTGTGTCCTGGAAGGATTTCTGACTCAATATGTAAATAGGCCAACTATAGGGGAGGCCATACAGGATTTGGTGCTTGGCAATGAACCAGATCAGGTGTAGGATCTCTTGGTGGGAGAGCATTTTTAGATTAGATTCAGGGTCTTCGGTCCAACAAGAGGATCCACACCGATCCTCTGAAGAGCAACCCACCCAGACCCATTCCTCTACATTTACCCCTGACTAATGCACCTAACACTATGGACAATCAGGATGACCAATTCACCTGACCTGCACATCTTTGGGCTGTGGGAGGAAACCGGAGCACCCGGAGGAAACCCGAGCACCCGAAGGAAACCCACGCAGACACAGGGAGACAGACAGACAGTTGCCTGAAGTGGGAATTGAACCCGTATCTCTGGCACTGTGAGGCAGCAGTGATAACCACTGAGTCACTGTGCCGCCCATTTTGGTGATAACCATCACAACTCCCTGACTTCTACTATAGTCATGGAGAGGGATAGGAGCAGACGGTTGGGAAAAATATTTAATTGGAGGAGAAGGAATTACAATGCTATTTGGCAGGAACTGTGGAGCATAAATTAGGAACAGATATTCTCAGGGAAATGCACAAATGAAAATGTGGAGGCTGTTTAGGGAGCATCTGTTGTGAGTGCTGGATAGGTCTGTCCCACTGAGACAAGGCAGGGATGGTAGGGTGAAAGAACCTTGGATGACAAGAGATATGAAGCATCTAGTCAAGAAGAAGAAGGAATCTTACTTAAGGTTGAGGAAGCAAGGATCACACAGGGCTCTAAAGGCTTACAAGGTAGCCCGGAAGGAACTGAAGACTTGACTTAGGAGAGTTAGACGGGTGCATGAAAAGGCCTTGGCAGGTAGGATTCAAGGTGCTCTGCACTTATGTGAGGAACAACAGGATGGCCAGAGCAAGGGTTGAGCCGATCAGGGATAGTGGAGGGAACTTGTGCCTGGAGTCAGAGGAGTCGGGGAGGTTCTTAACGAACACTTTGCTTCAGTATTCACTAGCGAGAGGGTCCTTGTTGCTTATGAGAACAGCATGAAACAGGCTCGAACAGGTTTATGTTAAGAAGGAGGATGTGCTGGAAATTTTGTAAAACATGAGGATAGATAAGTCCCCTGGGCCAAATGGGACATACTCTAGGTTACTACAGGAAGCAAGAAAAAAGATTGCTGCACTTTTGGTGATGATCTTTGTGTACTCACTGTCCACTGGAGTTATACCAGATGATTGGAAGGTGGCAAATGTTATTCCCTTGTTCAAGAAAGTCTTATGTCCATGGTGGGCAAATTATTGGAGAAGATTCTGAGAGACAGGATTTATGATTATTTGGAAAAGCATAATTTGTGTAGAGATAATTAGCATGGCTTTGTGAGGGGCAGGTCACAAACCTAATTGAATTCTTTAAGGATGTGACAAAACACATTGATGAATGTAGAGCATTAGATGTGATGTACAGAGGAACCTCAATTATCCGAATGACATGGTGGGGGGGAGTATTTTGTTCAGATGCCCAAATGTTTGGATAATCGAATGCCAGATAATTGAAGTTCCTCTGCATATAGATTTTAGCAAGGTCTCTGATAATGTTCCCCATGGTAATTTTATTCAGAAAGCAAGGAGACATAGGATAGAGGGAAATCTGGTTGTCTGGATACAGAATTGGCTGACCCATAGAAGACAGAGGGTGGTAGCAGATGGAAAGTATTCAGGCTGGAACTCAGTGACCAGTGTTGTTCTGCAAGGATCTGTTCTGGAACTTCTGCTCTTTGTGATTTTTGTAAATGACTTGGATGAAGAAGTGGAAGGGTGGGCCACTAGGTTTTCAAATGGCACAAAGGTTGGTGGAGTTGTGGATCGTGTGGAGGGCTGTTGTAGGTTGCAATGGGACATTGACAGGATACAGAACTGTGCTGAGAACTGGCACATTGACTTCAACTTGCAAAAGTGTGAAGTGAATAATTTTGCAAGGTCAAATGTAAATGCCGATTACAGGGTTAAAGACAGTATTCTTGGCAGTGTGGAGGAACAGAGGGATCTTGGGGTCCATGTCCATAGATCCCTCAGTTGCCACCCAAGTTGATAGGGTTGTTAAGGAGGCATATGGTGTGTCGACTTTCATTAGTGGGGGGATTAAGTTTAAGAACTGTGTAGTAATACTGTAGCTCCAAAAAGCCCTGGTCAGACCACACTTGGAATATCGCATTTGAATATGGTCGCCTCATTATCGGAAGAATGTGGAAGCTTTAGAGAGTGTGCAGAGGAGATTTACCTGAATGCTGCCTGAGCTGGAGGGCATCTCTTCTGAAGGAAGCTTGAGGGAACTAGGGCTTTTCTCATTGGAGCAAAGAAGGATGAGAGGTGTCTTGATAGAGATATACAAGATGTTGAGAGGGATAAATAGAGTGGATAGCCAGAGACTTTTTCCCAGGGCTGAAATAGTTATCACAAGGGGACATAATGTTAAGGCGATTAAAGAAAGGTTTAGGGGAGATGTCAGAGATCAGTTCTGTACACAGAGAGTCATGGGTGTGTCTAATGCACTGCCAGCAGTGGTAGTAGAGTCAGAGACTTTAGGGACATTTATTCAAATCTTGGATAGGCACATGGATGATATTAAAATGTAGAGTATGGAGATTAGTCTGATCTTAGAGTAGGATAAAAGATCAGCACAACATCAAGGACTGGAGGACCTGTACTGTGCTGCACTGTTCTATGTTCTACATTCTATGTTGTATAAGTGAAGGTGAATTTCATAATGAGAGAATTACAGTTAGTGATGTTCATAGTTAACAAAAACGCCTGAAAATTCTGCTAGCAGCAAAATGTATGAATAAAGCAGGTGTCCAATTCTTCAATTTTGGAGTTGCTAGTTTAATATCTGACATGATGTTTATCCTGCCTCTTCTCACTGATCTAGATTTGCTTCCAAAGTTTAGAAATCCTCAATCCTATGCGTAAATTGTTTCACAGTCTTACCATGGGCTATGTCTATAAGTACCATTTTACAAGCTTTTCTGTTTTCTAAATGGTCTCTTGTGCACCCTCCCACTCAGCCTATTACTGAACCCAAGCCTTCAACACTCTGCTTTGGGATTATATTCGTTAAGACCTCCATAACTTCACCTCCTCCCCTCCTTAAAGTTTCTCATCACAAACCATCATGTTCACTTACCTTTTATTTATTCTTTCCTGGGATGTCACTGGTAATGCCATCCCTTGAACTAAGAGGCTTGCTAGGCAGACGGTAGTTAAGAGTCAACTTGTTGCAGGTCTGGAGTCACATATAGGAAAACCAGGAATTCCTAAAGGGCATTAACGAACCTGGTTTCTATAACAAGACCTATCCCGCTCTCTGGGCGATGTAGGTTTACTGTGCAAAGAAATCTGGAATGAAGCCTAAATCTTAGATTGGGAAGCGTGTGGATTAGACATTCAGCCAATTGTAACCATTGTATAAATGCACAATATGATATAATTTTAAAATCTGAATAAATGAAGTTTCACCTAAAAAAAAAAGACCCATCCCTAAGGCTGACTTTCTATTCCTAGATTTATTCATCACATTGCAATTCCACCAACCGCTCTGGTGTGATTTGAACCTATGGAACCAAAAGATTAGCCTGGCTCTCTGAATTACTAAATCTAGATTAGAGTGGTGCTGGAAAAGCACAGCATGTCAGACAGCATCTGAGGAGCAGGAAAATTGACATTTCGGGCAAAAGCCCTTCATCAGCCCTTCTTCATCAGGTTTTGCCCAAAACATCAATTTCCCTGCTCCTCGGATACTGCCTGACCTGCTGTGCTTTTCCAACAACACTCTAATCTAGACTCTGATCTCCAGCATCTGCAATCCTCACATTCACCTCTCTGAATTAGTAAATCCAGTGACAATACTATCATGTCACACTCTGATTCACCTCCCCATCCTTTTTATTTACACAGTCCCCACTTTCTCATTACCTTTCAGGTTGTTTATCTCCACTAGATGTCTTCTAGCAATGCCAACACATCGCTTCTGTTCCCATGGTGACTTTGTGTTTACTCTTCTTCCTTTGTTGATGAAGTAATCTCCTGCCTGGACGTCTGTGTTTATCATTTCCCCCAGTGTTCCCAAGCCCTTCCCTGAAAGTGCTGACTCTGGTTTGCAAACAACTCTGTAGACAAGTCAGCATCTTTGACCAGTGTCCTCTCTTCACTTCACGATCCTGAATGGTAATTGCTTTCACCTAAACTAGAAACATCTCAGCCCAATCTTACCTGATGTCTGACAGGGGCCCTTGATAATTGGTGACAATACGTCCCTCTCTCAACTCATGTCATGACTGTAACGAGGTCAGGTGGGTGGACCTCATAGAATATGAGTTCCCTGATTTGCGCAGACAGACTTAACAGGAGTGTTTTTGATTTAATCCCTATTCTTCCCTTCACTTTTTTGATCACATAGCATTGCCCTTTGATGTGAAGGACACTGCTTGTCACTGGCCACTCGGGTGTTTCCTTTCTTCCTGAGGGTGGAAATTGAATAAAGATTTGCACACCTGTTGTCTTTCACTGTGCCTCACACCTGCACACACATAACATAGGTGCTGGGGAAAATACAAGCACTATCTCAGTCAGGCAGTAGTGTGGGGGGGAAAAGAAATGAAAAATAAACTCCGGGGGCTCCCGGGTTTGAGTCCCGCTGTGGCAGATGGCGCTATACTGGGTATGGGTTGAGGTTGCTGGGTGGGGCGGTGCTTCCTCCGGGTTGCGGCTGTGCCGGGGATCCAATTGGAGGGGGACGTCTCAGTGCTGGCCAGTGGTGGGGACGGTGGGGTTGGGTGGGGGTATAGGCGTGAGTGGGTATGCTTTGACCTTGAGCTGTTTAGGGGGCAGCTGCTTTTTCTCTGCCTTTGTGCTGAGGGGGATTTGAGGCTTTCACGGGGTTGGGTCACAATAAAGGTGAAGTGAGCTTGGCGCCGGGCTTGGGCTCTCATTGGGGGCTTTGAGCTCTGAGTGGTTTGTGTTTTGAAGCTGCTCATTTCTTTCAGCCTCCTGCACTAAGCTTCCAATGTCGCTTATCAGTTGAATCAGTGAATGAGCAGCCAGTATCGTTAGAAATTTTAAATGTTTCAGGAGTGCAGAGTGTGAGAATTCTATTCGAGAGGGTTCGGTAGGGATTTGCCGGGATGTTGCCGGGACTGGAGGGTTTGAGTTGTGGGGAGAGGCTGGGACTTTGTTCACTGGAGCACAGGAAATTGGGGGTGACATCATTGAGATTGATGAAATCATGAGGAGTGGAGGTAAGGGCTCTTCCTTGGCGTGGGGGAGCTCAAGACTAGGGGGCATATTTCTTTAAGGTGAAAGGAGAGAGATTTGGGGGGAACCTGGGCGGCAGCGTTTTGACAGAGGGTGGTTGACACGTGGAGTGAAGTTGGATGAGAATGTGGGAGATGCGGATGAAGTTACAAGTTTTTAATGACATTTGGATGGGTACATGGATGGAGGGGTTTGGAGGGACATGGGCCAAACGCACACAAGTGGGATCTTATTGAAGTTGCCTTATTGAAACCAGTGGAATTCTGGGGGGGGGCTTGGCAGGATTGATGCAGGTGGGGTGCTCCTTTGTGGGGTGAGTCGTGGAGTCCCGGCGGTGTGGGGGCGGGCCGTTCGGCCCATCTGTTCCACGCTGGCCCTCCCGGGAGCATCTCCCCCACATCCACCCATGGCCAATCCACCCTAAGTTGCACATCTATGGTCACTATGGGTAATTTAGCACAGCCAATGCACGCTAACCTCTACACCCTAATCTATAAATTACCTTCTCGAAAATGTCATTTAAATGTAGAGCTTATCTCTAAGGAAAATGTAGTCTGACTCAACATTCGGGCGCAGACAGAATTCACATTTATTGTTAGAAAAGCTCTGCATTTGAATGACATTCTTCAGAAGGTAACAAAAAAACATTCTGGGATTAACATGCCAAAGAACAGAAACCCATTCTAAAGGTGAAAGATTTAATCTAAAATTGTTTGATGTGTCATTTCCATGACACTGGACTCCTTTGTATATAAATTGTGATCATGATCTCATTCTCCACAACCACCTGATGAAGGAGTGGCACTCCGAAAGCTAGTGCTTCCAAACAAACCTGTTGGATTATAGCCTGGTGTTGTGTGATCTTTAGCTTTGTCCATGGGAAACACATGAGTTGTGGGACTGGTAACAGTTCTTATTTTGTGATCTATTTCTCCTCTGCACAGGCACAGGTGAACAGTTTGTGTTTTGTGCTTTGTGCGAGATCAGGCTAGCAGCTTTTAAATCCTTATGTTAAGCAGTTGAAGTAAATTGTCGATCAGCAATTGTATTCCGAGAGTGATACTTCCAGCTCTGGTAACCCTGTTGCATCAACAGAGAGAGGGAGAGGATGTCACATCTAAAGAGCAGACAGAAAAGTTATTTTGCTTTTTGAGTCAGTTTCTCACTCAGATGAGACTGGGAGTAAAAAGTGAGGTCTACAGATGCTGGAGATCAGAGCTGGGGGTGTGTTGCTGGTTGGGGCGCAGGGGGTCGGGCAGCATCCAAGGAACAGGAAGAAGGACTTGTGCCCGAAACGTCGAATTTCCTGTTCCTTGGATGCTGCCTGGCCTGCTGCGCTTTGACCAGCAACACATTTTCAGCAGATGAGACTGGATACTGCTTTTAATGGATCATAATTAAATGCTATAATGGAACACTTTAAATTCAAGGAATTTTGAAAGGGCAAACGAACAGTAGCTTTGAACAGTGATGTTCTTCCATTTCTAACCTTGGGTGACCCATATGAAACATTTTTGCTGATAGCTCCATAATCATGTTCTTGCTGGATTTTTTTCAGGGCAAACAATTTCTGGTGGGAGAAATTCTGTATCCTGGGAAGGCAGGGAAATTAGAAAAAAAAGCTGTTAAAAGCATTTGAACTGTGGGCCCACGAGCTCTCGTGGGAACAGTGCATTTGCCAAAAGCATTTCGGAGGAATTCTGTCTAACTGTTGGACTGAAAGTAGTTTCCCCACTGAATGTTAAACAGACATTGAGAACATTGCGCATTATAGTGTGTTCCTGAGGACCGGAGGAAGATTGAATTTGCCAACGTGAACCACACTTTGCAGAGAGAGGAAATTTCTCCGGATGGAATAGGTTGACGGAAGTCAATAATTAGCACAGCCGATCCACCCTAACCTCTGCATCCTAATCTATAAATTACCTTCTCGGGGATGTCATTTAGATGTAGAGCTTTTCTCTAGGGAAAATGTCAGTCTGACTCCAGAGTAGGCAGATCAGAACTGAATGTAGTATTCCAAAATTGGCTTAAACAACATCTTGGACAGCCACAACATGACCTCCCAACTCATCTACTTAATGCTCTGACCAATAAAGGCCATCCTACCAAATGCCTGGTTCACTATCCTGTCTACCTGAGAACTATGGACCGTGCACTCCAAGGTCTCTTTGTTTTGCAACACTCCCCTTAACTGTGTCAGTCCTGCCTGGATTGCTTGACCAAAATGCAACAACTCATTTTTCTCAAAATTAAATTCCATCTACCACTCTTTGGCCCATCTGATCAATTCTAATTTATAGCAAACTCACTTTTCTCTCTCATTCCCTAGAAGCTGAAAATCTCCATCTCACACACTCTCCCTCCATTCTCACTTTGCTGACTCTAATCCCTGCTGTACCTCATCCTGAAGGGTCTGGTTCATGCTGATTAATAGGCCCACACTCGGGGGAGGATCTAATTGAAACATATATAATCCTGAACAGCCTGGAAAGAGTGGATGTTGCAAAGATGTTTCCATTGGTAGGACAGACTCAGACCAGAGGGCACAGCCTTAGAGTGAAGGGAAAACCTTTTAGAAAGGAGAAACTTCTTCAGCCAGAGAGCGGTGAATCTGTGGAATCTATTTCCATAGAAGGCTGTGGAGGCCAGATCACTGGGGATATTTAAAACTGAGACAGGGGATCGAGGGTTATGGGGAGAATGGGGTTGAGAAATCTAGCAGCCAAACTTGAATGGGGTGATTGGACTTGATGGACTGAATGGTCTAATTTCTGCTCCTCTGACTTAGGGCCTCTTGCTCTTCTGGACACAGAGTGAGAGAGTTGGGAGCAAGACTGGGCCATTCGGTCTTTCGAGTCTGCACCATCATTGAACAATTCATAACTGGATATGAATATACCTACAGCCGGGTCGATAGGCTGGGACTTTTTTCACTGGAACACATGAGGTTGAGAGGTGACCTTAAAAGAGGTTCATAAAATCTTGAGGAGGGTAGATGAGGTGAACCGCAGGTGTCCTTTCCCTAGGATGGGGGTTTCAAGATTAGGGAGCAAATGAGGAAGGTGAGTGGAGAAAGATTTTCAAAAGACTGGAGTAGCACCTTTTTTTTGAGAGTAGTTTGTGTGTGGAATCAATGTCCAGACACGGTGGTGGATGTAGGTACAGTAACAAGGTTTAAAAGACATTTGGATAAGTACATGAATAGGAAAGGTTCAGAGGGATATGGGCCAAATACACACAGGTGGGACTAGTTTAGTTTGTGAACACAGTCAGCACGGTTTAGTTGGACTGAAGGGTCTGTTTCTGTGTTGTCTGACTCTGGAACTGTTCTAAACTGGGCTTAAAACCATTTTCTTGCCTTCCTCCATAAACATCCACTTCTTTCTTGTTCAAAAATCAGATTAACTCAGCCTCGAATTTATTCAATGACCCCCTAACTGCAGGACGACATTCCCACTTCTGAACTCATTTCCTCTTGCTAATACACCACTTGCCTTGCTCATTGCCTGCTGCACCTGTCTGACAACTGGCACAGAAGGACGCTGATGCCCCTCTGAACATCCACGCATCATTCCTGATGAAGGGCTCATACTTGAAGCTGTCCTACTGCTCGGATGCTGCTTGACCTGCTGTGCTTTTCTTTGCCAGACTTTCCGACTCTGATCTCCAGTTCTCACTTTCTTCACATCCCGATACATCACCATTTAAACAACACACCTTTCTGCTTTTTTTCCCACAGCAAAGGCTATCACTTCATACGATGGTACTGCACTTGCCACGTGTTTGCCAATTGTGGTCTTCTCTACATTGGAGAGACTGAGTGTAAACTTGGGAAATAGTTCGCTGAGCATCACAGCCAGGTCTGTAGCGGCCAACCGGACTTTCCAGTCACCATCCCTTTCTGACATGAGTGCTCCAATTTCAAATAACCTCCCTTCCCATGCCCCAACTCCTGTCCCAGCTCCTCCCCCTCCCTGCCAACCAGATTCCTTCCTCCCATTGATCAACCAGGTCTTATCCTCTACCTGTCTTCACCTATCCCCACTATCCTGTCCCCAGCATCCCCTTGTTCTGCAGCTCCCCCTACACCCACGCCCCGTCCTGAAGGGGTACACCCGAAACGTCGACTTCACTTCCTGATGCTGCCTGGCTTGCTATATTCTTCCAGCCTCCTGCCTGTTTATTTAGCCAATTGAGAGACAGATCTGGACCAACTTTTCCAGAGTCCGACACCAGCCTGGATTCACTCCCTTTCCTTTCAGTTGCTACAAGTCAATAATTTATAGAATCCCTGCAGTGTGGGAAGAGCCTTTCGGACCAACCAACTCTCAGAAGAGCAACCCATTCAGACCCATTCCCCTATTACTCTACATTTACCCCTGAGTAATGCACCTAACCTACACATCCCTGATTACAATGGGCAATTCGCCTAACCTGCACATCTTTGGATTGTGGGAGGAAAACCCACAGCCCTTGAGCCCAGCATTAAAAATAAATGGAAAACGGCAGTGGCAAAAGAGAGCGCCACACTCACAGAAGTTGGATAGAGGAAGGAAGTTGAAGTCCGGCGCGAAGGATAGAGCTTGTAAGAAGGCCTATGGTGTATTAGCGTTCATTAGCAGAGGGATTGAATTCAAGAGTCGTGAAGTGATGTTGCAGCTGTACAGGACTTTGGTTAGGCCACATTTGGAGTAGTGTGTGCAGTTCTGGTCGCCTCACTTTAGGAAAGATGTGGAAGCTTTGGAGAGGGTGCAGAGATTTACCAGGATGTTGCCTTGAATGGAGAATAGGTCGTACGAGGATAGGTTGAGAGTTCTCGGCCTTTTCTCGTTGGAACGGCGAAGGATGAGGGGTGACTTGATAGAGGTTTATAAGATGATCAGAGGAATATATAGAGTAGACAGTCAGAAACTCTTTCCCCGGGTACAACAGAGGGTTACAAGGGGACATAAATTTAAGGTGAAGGGTGGAAGGTATAGGGGAGATGTCAGGGGTGGGTTCTTTACCCAGAGAGTGGTGGGGGCATGGAATGCGCTGCCCGTGGGAGTGGTAGAGTCAGAATCATTGGCGACCTTTAAGCGGCAATTGGATAGGTACATGGATGGGTGCTTAATCTAGGATAGATGTTCGGCACAACATCGTGGGCCGAAGGGCCTGTTCTGTGCTGTATTGTTCTATGTTCTATGTTAAAAATAAATAAACTGGAGTGTCAGAGGTTCTGTCCACTCTGACAGCTGGCTGTTAGGTAGCTGGACCAGTGTCAAAGACTCCACATGTCAATAAAAGGAAATCAGCCTGTGTGGAGTTATTTCAGCCCAGACGCATGAAACCCCATTACAACACTCAAAAACAGCTGATGTTAACATTGCAATGCAGGCTCAGATAAACAATGAGTGGGTAAAGTGGGTGATGGCATAAAGCTATCGTTGCTGAACAATTTATCCAGAGAGCCAGGTAGTGGTCTGAGAATGCAGGTTCAAATCCTGCCATGGCAGATGGTGGAATTAAGAACCCAGCAATGACCATGAACCCATCGTCAATTGTCAGGAAAACCCATCTGGTCCCAGGAAGGAAATTGCCATCCTTGCCCATACTGGCCTGCGAGTGACCTCAGACCCACAACAAATTGGTTGACTCTTGATTGCCCTCAGGGCAATTAGGGATGGGCAATAAATGTTGGCCTGGCCAACAAAACCAGAATCCTGTGAACGATTTAAAAAGATAAACAACTGAATTAAGAGATAACAAATACCAAGAAGGTTTGAAAAGGCTGCAAATCTTTTCTGAGAGAGGGAATACAGAGCAGTGCATTAATAAAGATTTTCCACTTTATGAAAGGATTTAACGTGGGGGCAGGGGGAACCAGAATAAATATCAGATAGTTATGAGTAAGTGCAACAGGAAATTCAAGAGAAACACCTTCACTCAATGAGCAGTGAGAATATGGAACGTACTCCCACGGCTGTAGTTGGGGGGAATAGAGTAGGTACATTTCAGAGGAGAAAATGTGTTGCTGGAAAAGCGCAGCAGGTCAGGCAACATCCAAGGAGAGTCGATGTTTCAGGCATGAGCCCTTCTTCAGGAATCAGGAGGATTCATTTCAGAGGAAGCTGGAAACATGTGTGAGGGAGGAGGGAAGAGAAGCAAGGGATGATGAGGTGGGACACAAGTTGTTTTTCTCTATTCATTCACAGGGTGAGGGCATCATTGGCTTGACCAACCTTTATTGCCCAACTCTAATTGCCCTAGAGGGCAATTGAGGGTCAATCACTTTGCTGTGGGTCTGGAGTCACATTGAGGCCAGACCAGGTAAGGACAACAGTTTTCTTCCCGAAAGGGCATTAGTGAACCAGATGGGTTTTTCCAACAATCAATTCATGGTCATGTTTAGATTCTTTAATTCCAGATATTTGTTGAATTCAAATTTCACATCTGCCATGGCAGGATTTGAACCAGTCCCCAGAATATTAGCTGGGTTAATAATCCTCAGTGATAAAACTGCTAGGCAGTCACCACCTAACGTGGCTTTGGGATAACTAACGTTGGTGAGGACGGATTGCACTGACCAGCCTGTTGTGGTGCGGTAATTCAATGAAACGCAGGAGCTGATGAGGGGAATTTTAACCCTCAGGTACCAGTGATGTTGAATCTGGTCAGATGTTCCAATGTTTTATGTTTGATACCCAACCTCAAACCATCCCCAAACCTCAGGACTAATGCAGCAGGACAAGATCCAGACAGAAACCCAGGATGTGTGTTTAGAGAGGCATAGAGACATATAGCATGGAAACAGACCCTTCAGTCCAACTTGTCCATGCTGACCAGATATCCCAACCCAATCTAGTCTCACATGCCAGCACCTGGCCAATATCCCTCCAAACCCTTCCTATTCATATACCCATACAGATGCCTTTTAAATGTTGCAATTGTACTAGCCTCCGCCACTTCCTCTGGCAGCTCATTCCATACACGTACCACCCTCTGCATGAAAACGTTGTACTTCAAATATTTTTACAAGGTTGATCTTCCTCATGGCTGTAACTCTGGCTGAACTTGGGATACCTGAAGCCCAGGGAGAGAGGGAGGTGGAGATCATAATGTGGTCTCATCTTTCAGGAGAAGAGCAGATGGGCCAGTGGCCAAGAAGTGGGAGATGGAGTGTAATTTAAATAAATGTGAGGTGCTGCATTTTGGAAAGGCAAATCAGGGCAGGACTTATCCACTTAATGGTAAGATCCTGGGAAGCATTGCTGAACATAGAGACCTTGGAGTGTAGGTTCATAGCTCCTTGAAAGTAGAATCACAGAGAGATAGGATAGTGCAGAAAGCATTTGTAGATGTGGTGGCAGTGGGCAAGGTGGGATCTGCAATGGGAGAGGGGGGCTGGAGGTGAGGATCCAAAACCTTGACCCAGGGCCAGGAAAACCTGGCCTGACAACACCAGCTCCCAATCCCAGGGCAATAGGGACTGGATGGACCATACAGCTGGCTTCAGCAATTTTAATCAAACAGTTCAAGCACTCTACAATGTGTGTGCAGGGCAAGTGGGAGTTGAACCCAGACATGCTGGCCCAGAAGTAGGGACGCATCCACTGTGCCACCTTCTTCCACACCCCAGGCTCTGTTATGACATGGTCTGTGTTCAGCATATCCAATCCACTTTCTCCAACTTCTGGTCCCCATTAGTAGCTTTTCTTTCTTCCTTGTTTACCACTGTCCATCTGTCTGTCTGCTCGCTGCTGTTTTCCCCCTCTCTTGGCTCTGTTTCCAATTAAATTGCCCACAGTGTCCATGGATTCGCAGGTTGGGTAGATTGGCCATAGGAAATGCAGGGTTACAGGGATAAGATTTGTGTGGGTGGAATGATCTTCAGAGGGCTGGTGTGGACTCAATGGGACAAATGGCCTGCTTCCACACTATAGGGATTCTATGACTCAATTACTGATCCGTTTACACTCCCCAGTGTATATCTCATATTTCCCAAGCTATCATCAGTTCTGAGGAAAGGTCACTGGACTCGAGACATTAACTCTCTTTTTCATTCCACAGATGCTGCCAGATCTGCTGAGTGTCTCCAGCAATTTCTGTCCGTGTTTCATTCAGCATTGGATGAATATACAGCCCCTCAGCGTGAATTGTCTTTCTTTATTCAAAAAAATGAACCAGCAACGGTGGTGTGTGGAAGATCATTCATTTTCACACAACATTCAGAAGCTATGAGAAATTATCCTTGTGATGGCGAAATACAATGGAAGACAAAACATCACAATCTGATTTAATCTGAAACATGCTCCAAAAACAATCTTCAAATGACAGATCATTGAATCGTACAGCAGGGAAGCGAACACTTTAGAGCTCATCGCACCTTTCTGTCCCCTATCCAACGGTCCTTCCCAATAGTCTTGTTGATTGTCCCTTTCTAGTTACAGTTCCATCTTGTTTTAAACATTACCACTGAATCCATATCCATTCCAGATCACAACTTGTGTTAAAAACAAATACCTTCACTCCTTCATTGCTTTTTCTATTGTCAATTATTCATGAATTATCTGTTGTTAAAATGAGTAAAATGACTTTTTGTTTTCAGAACTGAAAGTTTGGAATCACACAACGATGACACTATGTTGAGACCTTTAAGTCAAAGTTCTATCCGGCTCAGTATCAAGTGATGAAATCAGTTTTGTTTTTTTCCCAAAGGTTGAGAAAGTGTTGTTCTTGTCGATGTCATTGGCTGTGAAGGACTGCAGTTTACTCAGCTTCAGTGGGGCACTGCCAGGTATGTAGACATTCAGCTTGTACCCAGGGGGCTGGTCAGGGTAAGGGTACTGAGGTCCATACCTTGGTATCCATCCTTGAACATCAGCTTCTGGCAATGGGGCTAGCCCATTGGTTTCTGCATTTAAGAAAGAAAATAAATCAATTAAAAGAATCCCACAAACATATGTGTGAATAGTGGAAAAGATATTTCACTTCACCTCGCCATACCCCTGAAGACTTTACGGCCACTGAAGGAATTAACTTTACACAGAGGATGGTAGGTGCCTATAACGTGTTGCCAACAGAGGTAGTAGATGCAGGCATGGTAGATCACTTAAGATGCATTGGACAGATGCATGAGTAGATGGGGAGCAGGGAATAGAGATGTTGTGGTTCTGCTCGCCGAGCTGGAAGTTTTTGCTGCAAATGTTTCGTTCCCTGGCTAGGGAACATCATCAGTGCTGTTGGAGCCTCGTGTGAAGCGCTGCTTTGATGTTTCTTCCGGTATTTATATTGGTTTGTTCTTGCCGCTTCCGGGTGTCAGTTTCAGCTGCAGTGATTTGTGTATGGTGTCCAGGTCAATGTGTCTGTTGATGGAGTTTGGGGATGAATGCCATGCTTCTAGGAATTCTTTGGCTGTTCTCTGTTTGGCTTGTCCTATGATAGTGGTGTTTTCCCAGTCAAATTCATGTTGCTGGTTGTCTGAGTGTATGGCTACTAGAGATAGCTGGTCGTGTCGTTTTGTGGCTAGCTGATGTTCATGGATGCGGATTGTTAGCTGTCTTCCTGTTTGTCCTATATAGTGTTTTGAGCAGTCTTTGCATGGTATTTTGTAAACTACGTTAGTTTGGCTCATGCTGGGTATTGGGTCCTTTGTTCTAGTGAGTTGTTGTCTGAGCGTGGATGTTGGCTTGTGTGCTGTTATGAGTCCTAAGGGTCGCAGTAGTCTGGCTGTCAGTTCTGAGACGCTCCTGACGTATGGTAGAGTGGCTAGTCCTTTTGGTTGTGGCATGTCCTCGTTCCTCGGTCTATCTCTTAGGCATCTGGTGATAAAGTTGCGTGGGTATCCGTTTTTGGCGAATACCTTGTATAGATGTTCCTCTTCCTCTTTTCGCAGTTCTGGTGTACTGCAGTGTGTTGTGGCCCTTTTGAATAGTGTCCTGATGCAGCTTCGTTTGTGTGTGTTGGGGTGGTTACTTTCATAGTTTAGGACTTGGTCTGTGTGTGTTGGTTTCCTGTGTATCCTTGTGGTGAATTCTCCGTTGGGTGTTCTCTCTACTAACACATCTAGGAATGGGAGTTGGCTATCCTTTTCCTCTTCTCGTGTGAATCGGATTCCTGTGAGTGTGGCGATGATGATTCGGTGTGTTTTTTCTATATCTGTGTTTTTGATGATTACAAAGGTGTCATCAACATATCTGATCCAGAGTTTGGGTTGGATTTGTGGTATGGCTGTATGTTCTAACCTTTGCATAACTGTCTCTGCTATGAGTCCCGAGATTGGTGATCCCATGGGTGTTCCGTTGATTTGTTCGTATATCTGATTGTTGAATGTAAAGTGTGTGGTGAGGCACAGGTCCAGTAGTTTAAGTATGCCGTCCTTGTTGATAGGTTCGGCCTCCTGTGTTCTGTTATGTATGTCCAGTAGGTTGGCTATTGTTTCTCTGGCTAGGGTTTTGTCAATTGAAGTGAACAGTGCCGTCATGTCGAATGATACCATGGTTTCTTCTTTGTCTATGTGTGTATTCCTGATGACGTCCAAGAACATCAGCTAGCCACAAAACGACACGACCGGCTATCTCTAGTAGCCATACACTCAGACAACCAGCAACATGAATTTGACTGGGAAAACACCACTATCATAGGACAAGCCAGACAGAGAACAGCCAGAGAATTCCTAGAAGCATGGCATTCATCCCCAAACTCCATCAACAGACACATTGACCTGGACACCATATACAAACCACTACAGCTGAAACTGACACCCGGAAATGGCAAGAACATCCACCAACAGACACATCGACCTGGACCCCACATACAAATCACTGCAGCTGAAACTGACACCCGGAAGCGGCAAGAACAAACCAATATAAATACCGGAAGAAACATCAAAGCAGCACTTCACACGAGGCTCCAACAGCACTGATGATGTTCCCTAGCCAGGGAACGAAACGTTTGCAGCAAAAACTTCCAGCTCGGCGAGCAGAACCACAACAACGGATACCCGAGCTACAAATCTTCAATCAGATTTTAGGGAATAGAGATGCTTAGGAATTGAGTGACAGGTTTAGACAGTGGATTTGAATCGGCTCAGGCTTGGAGGGCCAAAGGGCCTGTTCCTGGGCAGTAAATTTTCTTTGTTCTTTGTTCTATGAAGTGTAGTCATTGGTGTAATATGAGAAACGTGGCAGCCAGGTGTACATTCAGAATGAGGCACTACCAGATAATCTGTTGTAGCAGTGTCAGTTGAGGAATTCATGTTGGCCAAGACACCAGGGGGTACACCCCCATTCTTCGTCAAAATGGGACCTTGAAATCTCGTCTGACCCACCGAGGGGGTAGACCTCTGCCTAACATCTCAACACAAGGCAGGTGTCTCGAACAGTGCAGGCACTGGACTGACAGCAGATAGCTTTGCAGGAAATTTGAACACATGAACTTTGATTCTTGGGAAAAAGCTATTAAGAATGTGTAACATTAGTCAAAAAGACACAAGTTATGGACTGTTACAATGCAAGTTACAACATTTAAGACGTTTTTATACGTACACGAAATGTGCCACAGAATATAAGGCTCTGCCTCAAGTGCTGGGAAATGGGATTAGAATAGATGGGTCTTGATGCATACCACAGACACAATGGGTCAAAGGTCATGCCCTCATAACCTGTGACTAAAGCATTGAACATGATGAATTTAAACATGAGGAGGCCACTTAGCCCAGCATACTCATGCTAGCACCCTGAAAGAGCTGCAGGGTAAACCAGAGCAGAATATTTCCAATTGTTAATTCAGCGTAGATGACTACATTTATTGTAAGTGCATCAGGTAATGACCATCTCCAATTAGAGATAACCAAATGACCTCCCATTAATATTCAATGGCATTACCATCACTGAATTCCCCCCACCCCCCCACTATTAACATCCTAGGGGGATTACCATTGATCAGAAGCTCAACTGGACAAAAAAACACAGTGGCTACAAGAGTAGGTCAGAAGCTAGGACTGCAGCAGAGAATAACTTAACTCCTGACTCCCCAAAGCCTGTCCACCATTAACAAGGCACAGTCAGGGATGTGATGGAATACCTCCCACTTGCCAGAGTCGGTGTGGCTCCAACAACACTCATGAAATTTGAAACCATCCATGACATAGCAGCCCACTTGATTGCCATCATATTCACAAGTATCCACTCCCTCCACCAGTAGCAGTGGTGTATAGTATCTGCAAGAAGCACTGCAGAAATTCACCAAATATCCTTAGACAGCACTTTCCAAACGCACAACCACTTACATCTACAAGGACAAGGGCAGTAGATACATAGGAACATCCACACAAACAAGCTTACCGCTAAGTTACTCGTCATCCTGACTTGGAAATATATCACCATTCCTGATCCATTGCTGCTTCAAATCCCTCTCTAAGGACTTTGTTTGTCGACTTACAGCGCATGGACTGTAGTGGTTCAAGAAGGCAACTCACCATCCCCTTCTCAAGGGCAAACTAGGATAAGCAATAAATGCAGGCCAGCCAGCGATAACATATCCCTTGTTTGCATTGTGAAAAAAGAACCGAAGATAGGAAAAGTTTCTTCTCACTGAGTTGTGCAGTCACAGAATTCACCTTCAAAGTTTGGGCTGGATGCAGAAACTGTCAAAATTTGAAATTAGTTGCAGAAGTGGATAAAGAAAAAAAATTTGAAGAGCTAGGCCAATAGTGAGTAAAAGTGCTCCCTTCCTTAATGGATAAACAGCGACGCCAACTGGTCGCACCACAAAGCCTCTTGCTGGGAAATCTGTTCATTTTTCGACATGACACTTTTCCACATGCAGTACTCAATGGAGTCCACGGCGCGGCACTGGTGAGCACTGGAGTCAATTCAATACATGTAATATCACACACTGGTCTCTTGGTGGTGCTGTTGGATCATGTGGGAAACTCAAAACTTTGACATTTCTCTAACAATTGCTATTTGTCTACAAAGTTTCCACCTGTCACTGGAACAAGGTTTGGTCTATTTTACTCGGTCATTTTACTGGGTTGGGAGAAAGTGAGGACTGCAGATGCTGGAGATCAGAGCTGAAAAATGTGTTGCTGGAAAAGCGCAGCAGGTCAGGCAGCATCCAAGGAGCAGGAGAATTGACGTTTCGGGCATAAGCCCTTCTTCAGGAATGAGGAGGGTGTGCCAAGTAGGCTAAGATAAAAGGTAGGGAGGAGGGGCTTGGGGGAGGGGCGTTGGGAATGCGATAGATGGAAGGAGGTTAAGTTGAGGGTGATAGGCCGGAGAGGGGGTGGGGGCGGAGAGGTTGGGAAGAAAATTGCAGGTCAAGAAGGCGGTGCTGAATCCAAGGGTTGGAACTGAGATAAGGTGGGGGGAGGGGAAATGAGGAAGCCGGAGAAATCTGCATTCATCCCTTGTGGTTGGAGGGTTCCTAGACGGAAGATGAGGTGCTCTTCCTCCAGGTGTCATGTTGCCGTGGTCTGGCGATGGAGGAGGCCAAGGACCTGTATGTCCTTGGCGGAGTGGGAGGGGGAGTTAAAGTGTTCAGCCACGGGGCGGTTGGGTTGGTTGGTGTGGGTGTCCCAGAGGTGTTCCCTGAAACGTTCCGCACGTAGGCGGCCTGTCTCTCCAATGTAGAGGAGGCAACATCGGGTGCAGCGGATGCAGTAAATGATGTGTGTGGAGGTGCAGGTGAATTTGCCATGGATATGGAAGGATCCATTGGGGCCTTGGAGAGATGTAAGGGAGGAGGTGTGGGCGCAAATTTTATATATTTCCCTCCCCTCTCCTATCAGCATTCTGGAAAGACCACTCTCTCCGCGACTCCCTCATCAGGTCCACACCCCACACCAACCCAACCTCCACTCCCGGCACCTCCCCCCGCAAGAAATGTAAAGCTTGCGCCCACACCACCCCCCTCACTTCACTCCAAGGCTCCAAGTGATCCTTCAATATCTGCCTACATGCGGAATGTTTCAGAGAACACCTCTGGGACACCCGAACCAACCAAACCAACCGCCCTAAGGCTGAACACTTTAACTCCCCCTCCCACTCCGCCAAGGACATGCAGGTCCTTGGCCTCCTCCATTGCCAGACCATGGAAACATGACGCCTGGAGAAAGTGTGCCTCATCTGCCTAGGAACCCTCCAACCACAAGGGAAGAATGCAGATTTCTCCAGTTTCCTCATTACCCCCCCCCCCCCCAGCTTATCTCAGTTCCAACCCTCAGACTCAGCACTGCCTTCTTGACCTGCAATCTTCTTCCCAACCTCTCCGCCCCCACCCCCTCTCCGGCCTATCTCCCTTACCTTAACCTCCTTCCATCTATCGCATTCCCAAGGCCCCTCCCCCAAGTCCCTCCTCCCTACCTTTTATCTCAGCCTGCTTGGCACACCCTCCTCATTCCTGAAGAAGGGCTAATGCCCAAAACGTCGATTCTCCTGCTCCTTGGATGCTGCCTGACCTGCTGCGCTTTTCTTTACTGGGTTAGAGAAGTCTAACCTGAATGTGGAAAGCAGAAATGCAGAAAATGAGCAAAAGTTCAACAAAAAGAATGATTTAAAAACAGGGGAATATTTTAGTCATTTTCAGACCAAATATTCCAACAAAGGCAGTGATGAAATTGAGTCCAACATCCTCCAAGAAAGATTCGAGCTGTTGACTGAGTATTATCTGTTCTCCACTGGTGTTATAGATGCAATGGTGTGACATTCACATATAATGCATTAACCCCCTGGTTACTGACGCACCAAGACACATTGTGACTGTGTCTGGAATTATGTGCCCCAGCACTCACCTCCCCCCGTTTCTGGTGATCTAGACTTCAACTGACTGGCCCCAAACTTTACACGACCTACTTCAAAATTTTCTTTTACCATCCACTTCGAGAATTTCCTTCGAACCATCTCTTTGTCAACAGATCAGAGATAATTATTCTCAGGAGTGCACTGGGGTGAATTAAATTTCAGATATACTGCAAGTGCACAAATGCTGTGGGTGATAGGTATGTCACAGTTATGTCACTGCACAGATAACAGTTGGGCTTATCAGTTAAAATCCCACAATGGCAAGGTGTTACCAACTGAGTACAATCAAGTTCTGGGCTGGCACCAGTTGCTAAAAGATCAGGAAGGTTGCTGGTGGGTTAAGAATCCATAGCAGGTTCTGAATTATCCTTCAGGAAAGGAAGTTTGCAACCCTGACCTGATTTCAGGGCAAGTGTCTCCATTGCATGGTTGCCTCCAAATGAACTTGGCAGATAAAAACAAACTTTCCACTGGTGCATGAATCCCGGAACGAAATTAAAAATTAGCTTGAGAGACAAAATAATTCCAGCTCGGAAACAGGCTGTTCGGCCTAACAGTTCCATGCTGATGGTTAAGCTCCACGTGAAGGTCCTCACTCCCCTCTTTGTAAGAATGGTACATTTTAGGATGCATTTTAGCTTGCTTGAAACTAATATGTTAAACAAAATGGTGTCGGGCAGGGTGTGATTAGCTTGGACAGGGCCAAGTGTAAACAAAGAAACTACTGCGCACAGCAAGATAACGAGTGCATGTGACCAAAGGCTTGTCCCAACATGTCCCAGCAGTAACTGAATTGCGGCAGTTGCATGTGAAACTGCAGGAAGCACCTTTTTTTTAAAAAGAAGGTATAAAAAGCTTTGGTTTGTGTAATCACACAGGAGAGTGCTTGCAGCACTGCCTCATGTGTAAGCACACATTTGGGATTGCTGGGCTCCCCCGCCACATGGTGAGAAGCAATCAATGAAGGATCTCTAATACTTTAATTTATTTTACTTGTTCTATCGTTATTAGTAGGAAAGCCAAACAAGCTTAAACATCTTCATTGCACCCCATCATGGGGCCCGCACAGACACCATTGGTGAACCTGGCTTGAGACTCGTGATGACAGTGAGGGTAAACTGGGCATTTACTTTTCATTTTGTTTCTGTTGCTTTAACTTCAGCTTTTGTTTTAGTTCCAAATGTTGTATTCTAACATGGTTCCGGAGAGCGGCGACTCTGTACACTTTTCACTGTACTCCTGTACTCGGGTACACATCAATAAAACCCAATCTAAGAAACTCCAATGCTTGTTCCCTTATTTGTTTACCTAGCCTTGCTTTAAATTCCTCTCAAACATCCCCTTGATACCAGTTTCACATTCTTACAACCCTCCAGATTATGACATTTGCCAGACAATATTGTTCGAGTAAAAAATGAGGTCTGCAGATGCTGGAGATCACAGCTGCAAATGTGTTGCTGGTCAAAGCACAGCAGGTTAGGCAGCATCTCAGGAATAGAGAATTCGACGTTTCGAGCATAAGCCCTTCATCCTGATGAAGGGCTTATGCTCGAAACGTCGAATTCTCTATTCCTGAGATGCTGCCTAACCTGCTGTGCTTTGACCAGCAACACATTTGCAGACAATATTGTTACTGGATTTATCAGTGACTATTTCAGATCTAATCTCCACAGCAGGTGGTTTACTGATTGTATTTAACCAGCCCGTGCTTCCAAAATTCGGAACACACAGTCTAGAACTACATGTGGTTCTGCCACTGGATATCCTTTACTAAAAAATCTTGACTGTGCTAAGAATTACCATCGGAATCCATAAAAGGTGAACAATCAAACTCAAGTGCATTGTATTTGTAAATACTTTTAGCTACTTATATTCACACACACAACCCTGGTCTATTGAGGCAAAAGGGATTTGAGAACACGTTGCACTTTTTTCATTGAGGAAAGGTTATAGAAACATCCAACTCCATGCTGCATTCACGTATAAACACAGACATTAGGAGTAAGTGTAGGCCATTCAGCCCTCTCATGCCATTCAATATGATCATCCACCTCAGGAAATTACTCCTGTTTCTGTCCCATACCCATTGATCCCTTTATCCCTAATAGCTATGTATGCATTCTCTTGGAGAAGACATTCCTCCTCATCTCTGAGGCCTGCACCTTATTCTCAAAGGGCATAATGTCACTGGGTTAGTAATCTAGAATTCCATTGGTTCAAATCCCACTGTGGCAGGACGAGGAACTTTGAATCCAATAAAAGTATGAAATAACAATGTTAGTCTAATATGTGGACTATGTAAATACTGTTATTTTAGTAAAATGCCTTCTGGTTCAGTAATGCCATTTAGGGAAGGAAATCTGCCACTCATCTCTGATCCGGCCCACATGTGACTCCAGACCCATAGCAATGTTGTTAACTCTTAACTGCCCTCTGCTGGCCTAGCCAGTGATACAGACATCCCATGAACAAACAAAAGGAATAATTCCTCAGTGTTCATATCATTCTAACATACAAACATAAGCTTACTACACTACAAATGAAATTCATTCAGCCCATCATGTTGGTGACAACCAAAGACCCACATTGAATTTAATTTATTACATTCCAGCTCACAGCCTCTGGACCTGCAAAGAACAAAAGCATCTATTTCAATAAATGGCAGAAGAGTAGGAGGTTCCGAGGATTATAGGGATCTTGGGTTTGCTCGTCCACAGATTGCTGAAGGCTGTAACGTAGGTTAGTAAGCTAGTTAAGAAGCTAGAGAGGGTTCAGAAGGGATTTGCCAGATATGGAGGTTTTGAGTTATAAAGAAAGGCTGGAAAGACTGAGGCTTAGTCACTGTAGCGTAGGAGGTTAAGAAGTGACCTGGTAAAAGTTTATAAGACAATGAGAGGAATCGATTACACATTTAGAAGACATTTGGATGGATATATGAACAGGAAAGATTTGGAGGGATATGGTCCAGGAGAAGACAGGTGGGACTAGTTTAGTTTGGGATTATGTTCACCTTGGACTGTTGGACCAAATGGTCTGTTTTGTGCTGTATAGCTTTGTGACTCTCTGCCTTTACCAGTTGTGGTGTAGATTATAAGAGCAAGGAGGTGGTATTGAAGCTGTACAGGACTATGGTTAGGTGCCAGCTGGAATACTTTGTTCAGTTCCAGTCTCTGTACTGTAGAAAGGTTGTGGTTGCACTGGAGAGATACTGGGAGATTTTCCAGGATGCTGTCTGGGATGGAGAGACTGGATAAGCTCGGGATGTTTTCTTTGGAACAGAGAAGACTGAGTGGGTGACCTGATAGAGGTGTGTAAAAATTTGAGGGGCATGGACTGAGTAGATAGAAAGCAATTGTTTCTCTTCGTTGAAGGGTCAGTTAACACTTTTAAAGTGAAAGGCAGGTGGTTGAGAAGAGATTTCAGGAAAAATCTTTTTCGAGCCAGAGGGTTTTGGGGACTATGACCTGTACAAGAAGAATGGATTGCACCTAAATTGAAAGTGGACTAATATACTGGCAGGGAAATTTGCTAGAACTGCTTGGGAGGATTTAAACTAGTAAGTTGGGGGGGTGGGACCCAGGAAGATAGTGAGGAAAGAGATCGATCTAAGACGGGTACAGCTGAGAACAGAAGTGAGTCAAACAGTCAGGGCAGGCAGGGACAAGGTAGGACTAATAAATTAAACTGCATTTATTTCAATGCAAGCGGCCTAACAGGAAAGGCAGATGAACTCAGGGCATGGTTAGGAACATGGGACTGGGATATCATAGCAATTACGGAAACATGGCTCAGGGATGGGCAGGACTAGCAGCTTAATGTTCCAGGATACAAATGCTACAGGAAGGATAGAAAGGGAGGCAAGAGAGGAGGGGGAGCGGCATTTTTGATAAGGAATAGCATTACAGCTGTGCTGAGGGAGGATATTCCCGGAAATACATCCAGGGAAGTTATTTGGGTGGAACTGAGAAATAAGAAAGGGATGAACAACTTATTGGGATTGTTTATAGACACCCTAATAGTCAGAGGGAAATTGAGAAACAAACTTGTAAGGAGATCTCAGCTATCCTTAAAAATAAAAGGGTGGTTGTGGTAGGGGATTTTAACTTTCCAAGCATAGACTGGGACTGCCATAGTGTTAAAGGTTTAGATGGAGAGTGTAGTGTGTACAAGATAATTTTCTGATTCAGTATGTGGATGTACCTACTAGAAAAGGTGCAAAACTTGACCTACTCTTGGGAAATGAGGCAGGACAGGTGACTGAGGTGTCAGTGGGAGACCACTTTGGGGCCAGCGACAATAATTCTATTCGTTTTAAAATAGTGATGGAAAAGGATAGACCAGATCTAAAAGTTGAAGTACTAAATTGAAGAAAGGCCAATTTTGACAGTATTAGGCAACAACTTTCAAAAGCTGATTGGAGGCAGATGTTCGCAGGTAAAGGGACGGCTGGAAAATGGGAAGCCTTCAGAAATGAGATAGCAGGAATCCAGAGAAAGTGTATTCCTGTCAGGGTAAAAGGGAAGGCTGGTAGGTATAGGGAACACTGGATGACTAAAGAAATTGAGGGTTTGGTTAAGATAAAGAAGGAAGCATATGTCAGGTATAGACAGGATAGATCGAGTGAATCCTTAGAAGAGTATAAAGGATGTGGGAGTATACTTAAGAGGGAAATCAGGAAGGCAAAATAGGGACATGAAATAGCTTTGGCAACTAGAATTAAGGAGAATCCAAAGGGTTTTTACAAATATATTAAGGACAAATGGGTAACTAGGGAGGGAATTGGGCCCCATAAAGATCAGCAAGGCGGCCTTTGTGTGGAGCCACAGAAAATGTGGGAGATACTAAATGAATACTTTGCATCAGTATTTATTGTGGAAAATGATATTGAAGATATACACTGTAGAGAAATAGATGGTGACATCTTGCAAAATGTCCAGATTACAGAGGAGGAAGTACTGATGTCTTGAAATGGTTAAAGGTGGATAAATCCCTAGGATCTGATCAGGTGTATCCGAGAACTCTGTGGGAAGCTAGAGAAGTGATTGCTGGGCCTCTTGCTGAGATATTTGCATCATTGATAGTCACAGGTGAGGTGCCAGAAGACTGCAGGTTGTCAAACGTATTGCCACTGTTTAAGAAGGGTGGTAAGGACAAGCCAGGGAACTATAGACCGGTGAGCCTGACCTCAGTGGTTGGCAAGTTGTTGGAGGGATTGCTGAGGGACAGGATGTACATGTATTTGGAAGGCAAGGACTGATTAGGGATAGTCAACATGGCTTTGTGTGTGGGAAATCATGTCTCACAAACTTGATTGAGTTTTTTTGAAGAAGTAACAAAGAGGATTGATGAGGGCAGGGCAGTAGATGTGATCTATATGAACTTCAGTAAAGCGTGCAACAAGATTCCCCTTGGGAGACTAATTAGCAAGGTTAGATCTCATGGAATACAGGGAGAACTAGCCATTTGGATACAGAACTGGCTCAAAGGTAGAAGACAGAGAGGGTGGTGGTGGAGCGTTGTATTTCAGACTGGAGGCCTGTGACCAGTGGAGTGCCACAAGGATCGGTACTGGGTCCTCTACTTTTTGTCATTTACATAAATAATTTGGATGCGAGCATAAGAGGTACAGTTAGTAAGTTTGCAGATGACGCCAAAATTGGAGGTGTAGTGGACAGCGAAGAGGGTTACCTCAGATTACAACAGGATCTGGCCAGTGGGCTGAGAACTGGCAGATGGAGTTTAATTCAGATAATTGCGGGGTGCTGCATTTTAGAACATAGAACATAGAAAGATACAGCGCAGTACAGGCCCTTCGGCCCTCGATGTTGCGCCGACCGAATCCTACCTAACCTACACTAGCCCAATAACTTCCAAATGCCTATCCAATGCAAATTTTGGGAAAGCAAATTTTAGCAGGACTTATACACTTAATGGTAAGGTCCTAGGGAGTGTTGCTGAACAAAGAGACCTTGGAGTGCAAGTTTACGGCTCCTTGAAAGTGGAGTTGCAGGTAGATAGGATAGTGAAGAAGGCGTTTGGTATGCTTTCCTTTATTGGTCAGAGTATTGAGTACAGAAGTTGGGAGGTCATCTTGTGGCTATGCAGGACATTGGTTCGGCCACTGTTGGAATATTGCGTGCAATTCTGGTCTCCTTCCTATCGAAAAGATGTTGTGAAACTTGAAAGGGTTCAGAAAAGATTTACAAGGATGTTGCCAGGGTTGGAGGATTTGAGCTATAGGGAGAGGCTGAACAGGCTGGGGCTGTTTTCCCTGGAGTGTCGGAGGCTGAGGGGTGACCTTATAGAGGTTTGCAAAATTATGAGGGGCATGGATAGGACAAATAGACAAAGTATTTTACCTGGGGTGGGGGAGTCCAGAACTAGAGGATATAGGTTTAGGGTGAGAGGGGAAAGATATAAAAGAGACCTAAGGGGCAACTTTTTCACGCAGTTGGTGTTACATGTATGGAATGAGCTGCCAGAGGATGTGGTGGAGGGCTGGTACAATTGCAACATTTAAAAGGCTTTTGTATGGGTATATGAATAGGAAGGGTTTGGAGGGATATGGACTGGTGCTAACAGATGGGACTAGATTGGGTTAGGATATCTGGTTGGCATGGATGGGTTGGACCGAAGGGTCTGTTTCCATGCTGTACATCTCTATGACTCTATGACTGGACTGCACTGGGAGAGTAGTGAGGCAGAAAACATCACAGCCTTTAAAAAGCACTTGTATGAGCCATTTGAAATATCATAACATTCAAAGCTTTGGGCCAAGTCCTGGAAAGTGGGACTCAGGTCGATTTAGTCATTTTTTTTTGTTTGTGCAGACTGAATGGACCAAAGGGCCTTTTCTGTACTGTGCGACTCTATCCACTTCTGTGCACAGGAGAATAGCAGTGGCATTGTCAATAAATGCTAACTCTTTTAAATGTGATAGGGGTCCCTGCTTCACCCTCCAGGCTGTCAATTTCAAACCCGCAACGCCTTCCGAGTGAAAAACAATTCTTCCAGAAATCCCCAATGACCTTCCTGCCAATTCCCCTAACCAATGCCCACCCACTGGATATCACTGGATACCACTGGATATCACTGGATAGTGAAATTGCTACCTTCTATCAGCTCTCTTGCAGTTTTGCAGAACTTAATGAGATCTCCCTGGTAGCCTCTGTGTCCCAGAGCAAACCATCCTCATCCATCCATCCATGGCAACACCCATAGAATCCTTTACTGTACCCTCTCCAGCACGATCACAATCCTTCGTATAATGCAGGGAGTGGCACTGTTTGCAGTAATCTAACTGTGGCCTAACTAACATCTTATAAAGTTTCAGGAAGATTCAACAACAACACTTCCTCTCTACCCCTGCACTCTTATGCTGGTGAATAAAGATAAGCCCTTCATCCCCGGGATCATTCTTGTAAACCTTCTCCGGACCCCCTCCAATGCCAACACACCCTTCCTTAGATACAGGACCCCAAACTGCTCACAGTATTCCAAATGCAGTCTCACCAGAGCCTCATATAGCCTCAGCAGTACATCTCTGCTCTTGTATTCTATCCCTTTTGAAATGAATGCCAATATTGTATTTGACCTTCCTAACTGAAAATGTATTGCTGGTCAAAGCACAGCAGGCCAGGCAGCATCTCAAGAATAGATGCTGCCTGGCCTGCTGTGCTTTGACCAGCAACACATTTTCAGCTGTGATCTCCAGCATCTGCAGACCTCATTTTTTACTCACTGACCTTCCTAACTGTCAACTGAACCTGCAAGCTAACTTTAAGAGAATCCTGAACTAGGACTCCTAAATCATTTTGTGCTTCAGATTTCCAAAGCATTTTCACACATTAGTCTACACCTCTATTTTCCTGCCAAAGGGTGTAACCCCACACTTTCCTACATTGTATACCACCTGACACTGCATTGCCCACTCTCCTAGCCTGTCCAAAGTCTCCTGAAGCCTCCCCGCTTCCTAAAAACTATCTGTCCCTCCACCTATCTTTGTGTCATCGGTCTGTGTTTATTTCCCATCCTAACTGTCCAGGAGAGGGTGGTATTGAGCTGCTGTGTTGAATTACTGAAGTCCATATGCTGTTACAAAAAGCAAGTTCAAAGATTTTAACCCAGTGGCACTGAAGGGTTGGAGATAATATTACAGTGGCTCGGTGGATCGCACTGCTGCCTCACAGCACCAGGGACTGGGGTTTGATTCCACCCTCGGGCGACTGTTTATGTGGAGTTTGCACATTCCCCCTGTGTCTGCGTGAGTTTCCTCCGGGTGTTCTGGTTTCCTCCCATAGTCCAGAGATGTGCAGGTTAGGTGAATTGGCCATGCTAAATTGCCCATAGTGTTCGGGGATGTATAGATTACGTGCATTGGTCAGGGGTTAAATGTAGGGGAATGGGTCTTGGTGAGTTACTCTTCGGAGGGTCGGTGTGGACCTGTTGGGCTGAAGGGTCTGTTTCCACACTGTAGGGATTCTATGATTGCAGATGCTGGTATTCCCATGCATCGGTTATCCTTGTCTGCAGTTTAGGGGTCAGGGGTGTGGAAGGTGCTGTTGAAAGAGTCTTGGTGAATTTTGGCAGTGCATCTTGTAGATGGGCACTGCTGTGGTGATGGAAGGATCAGATTTTTTAGGTGCTGGATGTGGTGCCAATCAAGCACTTTAACATGGATAACATTAAGCTTCTTGAGTGTTGTCGGTGATGCAGTCATCCAGGCAACTGGGGAGTATTCCATCACACTCCTGGCTTGTGCCTTATAGATAGTGGAAAGGCTTTGGGGAGTCAGGAGGGGAGTTACATGCTATTGAAGTCCTGACTCCTGTGTTTATATGGCTAGTCCAGTCCAGGTTCTGGTCAACAGTAACATCCAGCATGTTGGGTATCAGGAATTCAGTGATGGTAATATCAAGGGGTGATAGTTAAAGTGTCTCTTGTTGTAGATGGTCATATGCCTGACATTTTTGTGTGCAAACATTTCTGGCCACCCATCAGCCCAAACCTGAATGTTGTCCAGGTATGATGTTGATGTCCTCATACTCCTGAATCTGAGGAGTAGTGAAGGGTGCTGATCATTGTGAAATCATTGGCAAACAAACATCCTCACGTCTGACATTGTGATAGAGGGAAGGTCATTAATGAAACAGCTGAGGATGTTTGGGCCGAGGACACTACCCTGAGGAACCCCCACTGAGATGTTCTGTGGTTGAGGTGATTGATCTTCAACAACCACAACCATCTTCCTATGTACCAGGTATGACTCCAACCAGTGAAGATTTCTCCCCTGATTTTCAATGGGTCTGGTTTTGCTAGGGCTCCTTACTGTCACAGTCAGTCAAACGCAGCCTTCATATCAAGGGAAATCACTCTCATCTCACCTCTGGAATTCAGCTTTTTATCCATGTTAGTAAGGTCAAAAGCTAGTTTTGAATGCTAAATCCCAAACAGAAAAATTGTGACCAGGTCATAGTTAAGTAAATGTTGTTTGCCCACACTGTCAATGACACCTTCCATCACTTTATTGAGGATAAGATTTATGGAGCAGTAATTAGATTGGATTTATCCTGACTTTTGTAAATTGGACATACCTAAGCAATTCTTTTTTTATTTATCTGTGGGATGTGGGTCTCACTGGCTCAGCCAGTATTTATTGCCCATCCCGAGTTGCCCTTGAGAAGGTGGTGGTGAGCTGCCTTCTTCAACCACTGCAATCCACTTGCTGTGGGTTGATCCATAATTCCATTAGGGAGGGAATTCCAGGATTTTCATCCAGCAACAGTGAAGGAAGGGCAATATATTTCCAGGTCAAGGTGGCTTGGAGGGGAACCTGAAGGTGGTGGTGTTCCCATATTGTCAAGTAAATGCCCGTGTTGTAGGCATACAGCTCGCCTAGGTGTATGGCAAGTTTTGGAGCACAAATCTTCAGTACTATTGCTGGAATGTTATCAGGGCCTGTAACCTTTGTAGCATCCAACGTCATCAGCTACTTCTGGATGTCAAATGGAGCTGCTATTTTAGGACAATTTGACAAAGTGAAGAATATTGAAGCAGATACTAGGAAAATTCCATGATCATCTTCAAGCAGACTATTGAATCTTCAACATCAATACAAACCATCACGCACATATATGGACAGTAGAGTGCAATCTGTCACAAAGCTGTGAAGGAGGAACTTGCATTTATCTTGCATCATTCTTCACCTCAGAATGTTCAAGAGCACTTAATTGAGACTACACTTCAAAAGCTTCTGTAATCGTGTAGAAGCTGCAACAATCAATTTCCACACTGCAAACTCTCATCGACATCAATTTGGTATCTCAATAGCTATCTCAATTTAGTGATGTTAATTCAGAGGTGAATGTTGGACAGGATAATGCTCTGATGTCCTTCAGACTCTACCATGGGATCTTTTACATTGAGTTTAAGTTTTGGATTCAAATTTTCATTTGTGATACCATACCCCAAACCCCGACTCAATGCAATGCTGCAGTATCAGTCACAGCTGAAAATGTGTTGCTGGTCAAAGCACAGCAGGCCAGGCAGCATCTCAGGAATAGGGAATTCAATCTTCGAGTAAAAAATGAGGTCTGCAGATGCTGGAGATCACAGCTGAAAATGTCTGCAGATGCTGGTATCAGCTGAAAATGTGTTGCTGGTCAAAGCACAGCAGGCCAGGCAGCATCTCAGGAATAGAGAATTCGACGAATTCTCTATTCCTGAGATGCTGCCTGGCCTGCTGTGCTTTGACCAGCAACAACCTTGTCTCAGTCGGTTCCCTCAACTCAGCACCGCCCTCCTAACCTGCAATCCTCTTCCTGACCTCTCCGCCCCCACCCCACTCCGGCCTATCACCCTCACCTTGACCTCCTTCCACCTATCCCACCTCGATCGCCCCTCCCCCTAGTCCCTCCTCCCTACCTTTTATCTTAGCCTGCTTGGCTCTCTCTCTTATTCCTGATGAAGGGCTTATGCTCGAAACATCGAATTCTCTATTCCTGAGATGCTGCCTGGCCTGCTGTGCTTTGACCAGCAACAGTGATCTCCAGCATCTGCAGACCTCATTTTTTACTCGAAGGTGCTGGTATCAGTCAACAGATTTAGCTGAAGACTCCAAGTCAAGAGTGCCCTGCCCTGCAGGCACCTAACTTGAACAGACATATGCACATCTCCATTTCATGAATGTGTAACTTAAACAGATTTTATTCAAAAAATAATGGCCTAGTTTGTCCAGTCTTTGATTAACAGATGCAGTACATATGACTGTGTGAGGATCCTGTGGAAGGACTGACTCCATGGAAATTGTCCAGGAAGTTTGAACTTACAACACACAACTCCTCTGCTCCCTGAGACCTGTCCAAAAGATTTGATTCTCAGTTTGAGATTTTGGAAAACTCCACTTTACTTAATGTGATAGTTACCCGGAGAAGTACTATTCTAGCTCATGGACAACTATGCAATTGACTGACCATGTTAATTCCTCAACTTTCCCCATTCCCACTGCCTGGCCACATGACTAACCCCTGACACCTATTCAAACTCTCCCCTCCTGAATCCTCAGTTCCATCTTTCTTCTACCTAACCTTAGTCTCAATTTGACAACTGCATCAAACAGCAACCACCCCAACACCTCACCCACCTCTCGCACTACCACCCCACCCACTTCTTCCACCCACCCATCCTGTCCAATTCCACACCTACATATTCACTGAGAAGTAGCACTCACCGAGCAACATTGACACATTTAAATACTCTCTTACCAATTACATCTTCTGTATGTAATTCTGGGTTTTAGCTTTCACTTAAGATTTGGATAATTGGTAGTTTCAGAGACGAGGGAAGAGCACGTTATTTTCTGTATTCATACAATATCTTTAAGAGAACCATTTTATACAGTCACATAACCTCACTTACCGATCCTTGAACACTGACAAACTGAATTTTGAGGATTAAATGCATCTTAATTTTATTTTCATAATAAGTAAATAACAATCATAGAACATAGAATATTACACCACGTACAGGCCCTTTGGCCCTCGATGTTGCGCCGTCCTGTCATACTAATCTGAAGCCAATCCCACCTACGTTCATATGCCTGTCCAGTAGAGTCATAGAGATTATACAGCAGCACAGCAACAGATCCTTCAGTCCAACTTGTCCAAGGCACCCAGATATCCTAAAGTAATGTAGTCCCATTTGCCAGCATTTGGCCCATATCCCACTATATCCATATCCCATCCTATTCATATACCCATCCAGATGCATTTTAAATTTGTAATTGTACCAGCCTGCACCACTTCCTCTGACAGCTCATTCCATACAAGCACCAGTCTCTGCATGAAAAAGTTGCCCCTTAGGTCCCCTTTATGTCTTTCCCATCTCACCCTAAATGTATGCCCTCCCCCACCCTGGGGAAAAAAATCTATTTACCCTATCCATGCCTCCCATGATTTTACACACCTTTATAAGGTCACCTCCCAACCTCCAAAGTTCCAGGGAAAATAGCCCCACTCTATTCAGCCTCTCCCTTTCGCTCAAACCCTCCAACCCTGGCAATATCCTTCTAAATCTTTTCTGAACCGTGGGCGGCACAGTGGCACTGCTGCCTCACAACGCCAGAGACCCGGGTTCAATTCCCGCCTCAGGTGATTGACTGTGTGGAGTTTGCACATTCTCCCTGTGTCTACATGGGTTTCCTCCGGGTGCCCTGGTTTCCTCCCACAGTCCAAAGATGTGCTGGTCAGGTGAATTGGCCATGCTAAATTGCCCGTAGGTAAGGGGTAAATGTAGGGGTATAGGTGGGTCGCGCTTCGGCGGGTCGGTGTGGACTTGTTGGGCCGAAGGGCCTGTTTCCACACTGTAAGTAATCTAATCTAATGAACCCTTTCAAGTTTCACAACATCCTTGCGAAAGCAGAACAGAATTGCATGCAGTATTTCAAAAGTGGACTCAGCAATATCTGTACAGGTGCAACGTGACCTCTCAAATCCTATACTCAATGCTCTGAAAAATAACAAGACATGCATTCTTCACTATCCTATCTTCCTGTGACTCCACTTTCAGGGAACTATGAACCTGGACTCCAAGGGCTTTTTGTTCAGCAACACTCCGCAGGACCTTACCACTCAGTATTAAATCATTAGTGAACAAAGGCAACTTGCCCTGTGTTCTTTCTGTTTTTGATGTATATATTTTTAGTCAACCTGTTTGGCTATGTTAGGACACATGTGTAGGGCAAGATGGGCTTGAACCCAGACCTTCTGACCCAAAAGTTGGAACACTACCAGGATGCCACAGGAGCTCTCCATTTCTGATGTGTACTTGTTTCCAAAGGAGACCACATACTTTTTTTACTTGGTTGTGTCAGGTGCAGCAATCCTGGGTGAGTTGCTTCTCAAATTTAAACTGAATTTGAAAACTCCTAACTAAAGCCCTCAAAGTGTCTTCATACTTGTTCCTTTCACATACTATGGAAGCTGTCCTCAGACTTGAACTCTCCAAAGAAGATTCACTTGGGCATATACGTTTTAGGAAATCCAGAGATATGACCAGCCTGACTCAGTTATGACTGGCTCAGTGTGGATGTTTGATCTACTGATTTGAGTGAGCACCTCAGGGTCTTGCATTTTGTTCTGCCGTCTGATCGTCAGAAGCTTCCTAAAGCAGTAAAGGTGCTTGAGTTTCTTGGCATGATGCTGATGCCTAATTCAAGTCTCATATGTTCTAAGTAGTTCAACACATGCTATGTTACAGAGGGAGTGCTGCACCATCGGATACCTCATTCACCTTTCAGCTGTGCCATTAAACTGTGACCGTGTCTGTCCAGTAGAACGTAGTCATTTCCAAGCCATTAATTGGAGGAGACAGGCACGCTCAATCACTGTGTTGTGGAACAGTTACCTGTCTCTCAGTCAACATCCTAAAACAATTGAGCTGAAAATGTGTTGCTGGAAAAGCGCAGCAAGTCAGGCAGCATCCAAGGAACGGGAAATTCGACGTTTCGGGCATAAGCCCTTCATCAGGATTCATTCATTCCTGATGAAGGGCTTATGCCCGAAATGTCGAATTTCCTGTTCCTTGGATGCTGCCTGACCTGCTGCGCTTTTCCAGCAACACATTTTCAGCTCTGATCTCCAGCATCTGCAGACCTCACTTTCTCCTCCATCCTAAAACAATTCCCTGGTTAACCAAGTTAAAAATCACGCAACACCAGGTTATAGTCCAACAGGTTTAATTGGAAGCACACTAGCTTTCGGAGCGACGCTTTTTCATCAGGTGATTAGATTAGACTTACAGTGTGGAAACAGGCCCTTCGGCCCAACAAGTCCACACCGACCCGCCGAAGCGCAACCCACCCATACCCCTACATTTACCCCTTACCTAACACTACGGGCAATTTAGCATGGCCAATTCACCTGACCCGCACATCTTTTGGACTGTGGGAGGAAACCGGAGCACCCGGAGGAAACCCACGCAGACACGGGGAGAACGTGCAAACTCCACACAGTCAGTCGCCTGAGTCGGGAATTGAACCTGGGTCTCAGGCGCTGTGAGGCAGCAGTGCTAACCACTGTGCCACCGTGCCGCCCACTGTGCCACCATGCCGCCCATTGTGGAGGGCTCGATCGTAACACAGAATTTATAGCAAAAATTTGTAGTGTGATGTAACTGAAATCATACATTGAAAATTTGATTGTCTGTTAAGCCTTTCATCTGTTAGAATACAGTGATAGTTTGACTTCTTTCATGTGTAAATCACAAAACCCTTTTTTAAAAGTTGCATTCTCGGGTTAACTGTTAACAATGGTGATAGCTAGACAATATGTTGAAGGTGTTAGAAGGGCTCTGGCCCGAAACGTCGAATTTCCTGTTCCTTGGATGCTGCCTAACCTGCTGTGCTTTAACCAGCAACACATTTTCAGCCCTGTGTCTATGACCTGATGTTTAGATTGATTCTAATCTAAAAAGTGAGATAACAGTGTTTTACATAAATTCCTGCAGTTTTTGAGGTCAGAATTCTACATGAATATATGCAGTTTTTGAGCAGAGTGCAATGTAACTCTGCAATACAAATCCACCACACAAAATATATGCGTGCATGTGGGTCTTTGTCTGTCTGTATGTGTCTGTCTGTCTGGGGTGGGGGTTGTGAGTGTGAGAAAGTGTGTGTGTGTGTGTGTGGTGGGTGCAGAGTGTCTTAAGTCTGTGAGTGGGTGCATGTGTGAGCGTGGGAGTGTGTGTGTCTATAAGGGTGTGTGTGGGTGTCTGTGTGCATGTCTGTGTGTACCTGTGTCTGTGCGTATGTGAGAGTGTGTGTGTGTGGGAATATCTGTGTGTGTGTGTATAGTGCAATGGTGATCATCTGTAATGTGACATGAACCCAAGGTCCCGGTTGAGGCCCTCCCTATGGGTACCGAACTTAGCTATCTGCCTCTGCTCGGCCACTCTCCTCTGCTGCCTGTCCCGATGTCCACCTTGGAAGATGGTCACCTGAAAGTCCGAGGCTGAATATCCTGGACCACTGGGAGCGAACCGTTCTGTCTGTTGATTGTTGTGCGGTGCCCATTCAGCCGTTGTCATAGCCTTTGCTCGGTTTCCCCAATAGGGTACCCATAAGGAGGGCCCCAACCGGGATCTTGGGTTCATGTCACATTACAGGTGATCACATTGCACTACACACACACACAGATATTCCTACACACATACACTCTCACGTACACACGGACACAGGTACACACAGACGCGCACATAGACACCCACACACACCCTTATAGACACACACACTCCCAAGCTCACACATACACCCCCTCACAGACTTAAGACACTTTGCACCCACCACACACACACACACACTCACAACCCCCACCACAGACAGACAGACACATACAGACAAAGACCCACATGCACACATATATTTTGTGTGGTGGATTTATATTGCAGAGTTACATTGCACTCTGCTCAAAAACTGCATATATTCATGTAGAACTCTGAGCTCAAAAACTGCAGGAATTTATGTAAAACACTGTTATCTCACTTTTTAGATTAGAATCAATCTAAACATCAGGTCATAGACAGAGAACACAGGAGGCTAACACCATCAACATATTGTCTAGCTATCACCATTGTTAGCAGCTAACCTGAGAAAGCAACTTTAAAAAAAGGATTTTGTGATTTACACATGAAAGACGTCAAACTATCACTGTATTCTAACAGATGAAAGGCTTAACAGACAATCAATTTTTCAATGTATAATTTCAGTTACATCACACTGCAAATTTTTGCTATAAATTCTGTGTTACGATCGAGCCCTCCATTATCACCTGATGAAGGAGCGTCGCTCCGAAAGCTAGTGTGCTTCCAATTAAACCTGTTGGACTATAACCTGGTGTTGTGTGATTTTTAACTGTGTTCACCCCAGTCCAACACCGGCATCTCCAAATCCTGGTTAACCAATGCAGGCATGAGGGGCCAGCTGCCTTCTTCTGTGCTTATTCTCTGATCTTCTCACTAGGATGTTGCTGTCTGTGGAATCCTGTTGTGTGCAGTTGCTGGCTGTATTTCCTATATTTCAAACCCAAGTTATTTAAAGTACATCAACAACTGTAAAGTAAACTGGAATATTCTAAATTCATGAAATTTGTGTTCTAAAGTAATTTGTTTTTCTTTCCTTCTTTCTCTCGAAGCAGTTAATTTCAAACATTGGAGTGAAAAGCAGCAATGTTACATTACTAAGGTTACACTCAGAATAGAGTTATAGAGATGTACAGCACAGAATCAGACCATTCATCCAATTTGTCCATGCCAACCAGATATCCCAACATGATCTAGTCCCACCTACCAGCACCTACCCCATATCCCTTCAAGCCCTTCCTATTCATACACCCATCCAGATACCTTTCAAATGCTGTAATTGTACCTGGCAACATACTTGTAAATCCTTTCTGAACCCTTTCAAGTTTCACCACATTTTTCTGATAGGAAGGAGACCAGAATTGCAAGCAATATTCCAACACTGGCCTAACCAAGGTCCTGTACAGCCACAACATGACCTCCCAACTCCAGTACTCAATACTCTGATCACTGTATCAATAAGTGTTAGATGACATAAAACTCACAATGAAAATGTAATTAGACTCCATGTTCTGGGATCCCAGTGCCACAGATTTAGAACTTTGATTTTTCTGTCCGTTTATGGACTCATCCCTTGACATTTAATGACATTACCATTTCTGAATCCTCCACTATCAACCTCCTGGGTGTTGCCATTGACTAGAAATTGAACTGGACTTGCTACATAATAATGTGGATATGAAGTGAAAACCAGAGGCTCGGGATCCTGTTGCACTGTATACTAACTACAGAAATTCACCAAGGCTCCTTAGACAGCACTTGCCAAACGCATGATCATTATCATCTGGAAGGACAAGGGTAGCACATCCATGGGAACACCATCTCCTTCAGGTTCCCCTTCAACACACTCACTATCCTGTTTTGGACATATAATGGCACTCCTTCACTTTAGCTGTTCAAAATCCTGGAACTCCTTCCCTTAACAACATTGTGGGTGTTCCTACAGTACATGGATTGTAGCAGTTCAAGAAGGCAGCTCACCACTACCTTCTCAAGGGCAACTAGAGACGGGCAATAATGCTGGCCTAGCCAGCGACATCCACATCCTGTGAACTGAAATTAATTAAAACTGAATTCTAAATTAGCTCTTCCTTGTCTTCTGTAATCTCTTTTGACACATCACTCACACCCCCACCGTCATACCAACCTCCTGATCTAACTCCATCCCTTCACCTAGAGAGACTCGATTTCAACAATCTAACACTCATTGTTTGGAATTCCTTCCTTCCACCCCCTTTCCTTTCACCCTTTCACATTCTTTAAGCTTTCTTAAGTACCCTCTTTTCAGCCTAGCCTTTGATCAGTGCACTTAATAATTCCTTCTCCATCTGTATCATGTTTTTCTTACTCTTCAGTAATGCTCTCTGGAAGTATTAAAGACACATATATTATAGTGAGCCGCTATTGTGGCAGTTATTTAACCATCCTTTTCCTTTGGGACTACACTGTTGACAACAGAGTTGTCTCTGGATAGAGGGAGATGTGAGAAGCTGAGGCAACTAAAGCAAAACCTTGACACTAATGAGTAAGTTTAAAGGTATAATTTATTCGCAGAAGCACTTCATACTGTTGGTTTATTGAATTCAAATATTCAGATGGTCTAAATAGGTGAATTTGAACATTGCTGTGCATCATTGACAAATCAGAATAAATTATTATGCTTGACTGTAATAGGTAATATTTCTGATATGAATTTGCGAGACAAGTTAAGTTAAATTGATCCGAGAAAATACATCACAAATGAAAGCTGCTTCCAGTGATGTTCCACAGGGTTCAGTGTCAGGTCCCTTGCTGTTTGTGGTATGTGTTAATGATTTAGATTTAAATGTGGGAGGCATGATTGAGAAATTTGCAGATGATACAGATGATAGTGAAGAGGTTGGTTGTTGACTGTAGGAAAATATCACTGGTTTGGTTGAGTGGGCAGAAAAGTGACAAATGGAATTCAAACTGGAGAAGCGTGAGACTATGCATTTAGGGAAAGAACAAAGCAAGAGACTACACAGTAAACGGTAAGGTATTGAGAAAGTAAAATGAAGTGAGAGACCATTAGTGCATCTCGACAGATCCCTGGACATATCAGGGCAGGTAGGTAAAGTGATAAACAGATCATATGTGATGCTTTCCTTCATTGGGCAAGATATTACATACAAGTAAAGGGTCCCCTTCCACTAACAGCATTGGTTGTAGAATAGGTTGTTAATTTTCAATTTGAGATAGATACATTTTCATTAAGCAAAGGTGGTAAGGAGCCAAGAGTGTGGTGCTGGAAAAGCACAGCAGGTCAGGCAGCATCAGAGGAGCAGGAGAATTGATGTTTTGGGCATTAGCCCTTCATCAGCTCGTCGGATGCTGCCTGACCTGCTGTGCTTTTCCAGCACCACATTCTCGACTCCGATCTCCAGCATCTACAGTCCTCACTTTCTCAATGGTATCCTTTCTCAAAGGATAAAGGCAGGTATATTGAATTCGGCTACTGGTCAGCCATGATCTCATTGAATGGTGGAACAGGTTAAGGAGCTGAAAGGCCTTGTTTTGTTCCTATGGAATGATGGAACTATAGACACTAAAGACACTGGTTAGACTACTGATGGAGTTTTACATACTGTTCTGATCACCACATTTCAAAGGAGGACATTGTTGTTCTTGATAGAGTACAGCGCTGAAAATGCGTTGCTGGAAAAGCGCAGCAGGTCAGGCAGCATCCAAGGAACAGGAAATTCTACGTTTTGGGCATAAGCCCTTCTTCAGGAATGAGGAGGGTGTGTCAAGCAGGCTAAGATAAAAGGTAGGGAGGAGGGACTTGGGGGACGGGTGTTGGAGATGCGATAGGTGGAAGGTGGTCAAGGTGAGGGTGATAGGCCGGAGTGGGGTGGGGGCGGAGGGGTCAGGAAGAAGATTGCAGGTTAGGAAGGTGGTGCTGAGTTCAAGGGATTTGACTGAGACAAGGTGGGGGGAGGAGAAATGAGGAAACTGGAGAAATCTGAGTTCATCCCTTGTGGTTGGAGGGTTCCTAGGCGGAAGATGAGGCGCTCTTCCTCCAACCGTCATGTTGTTATGGTCTGGCGATGGAGGAATCCAAGGACCTGCGTGTCCTCGGTGGAGTGGGAGGGGGAGTTGAAGTGTTGAGCCACGGTGTGGTTGGGTTGGTTGGTCCAGGTGTCCCAGAGGTGTTCTCTGAAACGTTCCTCAAGTAGGCGGCCTGTCTCCCCAATATAGAGGAGGCCACATAGGGTGCAGCAGATGCAATAGATGATGTGTGTGGAGGTGATGGTGAATTTCTGGCAGATATGGAAGGATCCCTTGGGGCCTTGGAGAGAAGTAAGGGAGGAGGTGTGGGCGCAAGCTTTGCATTTCTTGCGGTTGCAGGGGAAGGTGCCGGGAGTGGAGGTTGGGTTGGTGGGGGGTGCATTTCTTGTAGTTGCAGGGGAAAGTGCCGGGAGTGGAGGTTGGGTTGGTGGGAGGTGCATTTCTTGCGGTTGCAGTGGAAGGTGCCGGGAGTGAAGGTTGTGTTGGTGGGGGGAAACAGTGCCCAGTTTGGTATTTGAAGTGTAAACCTTCAACTGATTCAATAGGGATCAGAACCAGAAGCGCGACAACCTACGAGGCTACAGATCCAGTACTGGGAAGTGAGATTAGAATGATCAGCCAGTTTATTCAGCTGGATGGGCTGAATAGCTTCTTTCACTTCATAATTCTTGTCTGGCCCTATGGTTAGAATGAACAAAGACCCAAAATTGAAATTGCTGAAAAAACAATCATTTTACTAAAGCTTTACATCTGCACTCATGAGGACAAATGCAAGAATGCTAAATATCAAACTGTCACAACAATTTATACTACGGGGGGAAAGAGTGCTGACTGATTGGCCGAGGTGACTTGCCAAACAATCAGCACCCTTTTCCCCTATTGTATAAATTGTTGTGATAGCTTGAAATTTAGCATTCCTGCATCTGTCCTGATCTATGAAAGATGTACCTATAGATGCCATGGATGCAGCAGTGGATGTAGGATAGGTTTTTAATTCTAAATTTGACAATTTGTCTCTCTGTTGTGGTTGTGTTCGCCGAGCTGGGAATTTGTGTTGCAGACATTTCATCCCTGCCTAGGTGACACCCTCAGTGCTTGGGAGCCTCCTGTGAAGCGCTTCTGTATTGTTTCTTCCGGCATTTATAGTGGTTTGCCTCTGCCACTTCCGGTTGTCAGTTCCAGCTGTCTGCTGCAGTGGCCGGTATATAGCAGTCACATTGACCTGGACCCAATATACCGGCCACTGCAGCAGACAGCTGGAACTGACAACCGAAAGCAGCAGAGACAAACCACTATGAATGCTGGAGGAAACAACACAGAAGCGCTTCACAGGAGGCTCCCAAGCACTGAGGATGTCACCTAGACAGGGGATGAAACGTCTGCAACACAAATTCCCAGCTCGGCGAACACAACCATAGCAACGAGCACCCGAGCTACAAATCTTCTCACAAACTTCAAGATTTGTCTCTCTCCCCAGCAATAATTAAGTTCCGTACAACCAAGTGAGTAAAAATGGGGGAGCAAGATATAAATAATGTTAGCTCAATCTTTGACAAACAAGGGTAATTGAGGGTTATGGGAAGCAGCCAAGAAAGTGGAATTGAGACCACAATTAGATCAGCCATGACTTACTTAATAGTAGAGCAGACTTGAAGGGCCAAATGGTCTATTCCTCCTTCTATATTGAAATTGCAATACACAGAACTACAATTTTCACAGCTTTGTCCAGGTTAGTGCATGCAAATACAATTTACCTACTGCCGACATTGGATGATATTAATGTGGAAGCTTGTTTTCCTGTCAGGATAATCTATCCCACAGACTGAACACAAAGGCACTTACAGCAGAGCATGACAAGCCAATCAGTACCCTAAAGATACAATTGCATTTCTCCAAACTGGACCCTTCATATCAGGCATTTAATTTCATTACATATGCACACCACCATGACTTCTTACCTGATGGGCTAGCATATCAATGTAACTGTACTTCTGTGTCATTCACTATGTGAGGTTTGCACCTGCCTTAACTTTTTGTCCAGTTTTCGGAATGCCGATGTGCTATTCCAGTCTTAACAAAACTTTTTTTTTGTGCTGCTTGCTAAAGGAAATGTATGAAATAGATTTTGTCGCTGGTGTAAATACAATTGCAATTGTTAGATTACTGCCATAATCTCCCCACAATGCACTGTAAAATAATGAGCTGTCTTTTTTTAAATGTAAAGTAAATGAAATGCATTGACTGTTGTTTAAGCACAGCTGGTTGCAAACTCTATAATGTTTCTCACTCATCAAAGCTGCCATAGCCTAAGGGAAGTGAAGTCTGTCTCAATAAAAAGCTATTTTATCACATGCAGTGCACCTTAACAAGTTGTTATTTACTTATATAAAAAAGCTGGAAATCATCTGAAGCTTGCTGTTCTTATTAATGCTGCTGTATTGTGCTTGCCATTATATCCAGTGCACCTTAATGAGATGTGGGCTGGTCAGCGAACAGACTCGCCTGGAAATTGTTAGCAGACCTTGCAACATTGGTGGAAAGGGTAACAGAGTTAACATTTCAGGTCAATGCTCTCCACAGATGTGGTGTGACCTGCTGAGAATATCCAGAATTTTCTGGTTTTCTTTCAGACACCCAGCATCCGCAAAATCTTGCTTTTGTCCTAGTGAGAAGCACAGCAATTTATGTCTGAAATTAGCAGCATGTCTAAGACATCACAGCCTGTCGCTGTGAGACCACCATTAATGTAAGTAGGTAAGGGTTGTGGCCTTTCCAGTTTCTACATGCAACTGTCCATAATAATCAAGAACAATTGAAGTGGTGGGAATATGATAATAAAGGAACAATTAACAGGAATGAAAATATTCTTTACATTAATATGACTACACTACTGACCCATTTTAAATGAATAGGGTAATGTTTTCATCAGTTTACTTCTGAAATAGACTTAAAATTGATTGAAGCAAAGGAAATAGTGAGTATTTATAAAGGAAGCTGATTTGACCTGACACCAGTGGGTCAGTGGTATCGCAAGAATCAGGGATGAAGTTACTATTATTTGGAAATGGTACAAAAATCAAATTGCAGTTAATAGATAAACAGCAGAGAGAGATTACACAGTCGAGACAAACCAAACACAAAAGGGGTCTGGATGTGTTGTGAAGGTAGGTGATGAGTGGAAAATGGGATGTGTCATGGACAAGCACGAAGAAACGGCAATAACACAGAAAGATGAACAGTGGCTGCATCAACTAAATGCCTCTAGGGTACAGTATTCAATGCAGGAGGAATCACAATACTGGTGGATTGTGCTCCTGGAAACAAAAACACAGTGTGCAGAATTAGTAAGGACTAAGATCTTGGGATGTGTATGGCCATAGACAAAAAATGAAAAGTCCTTGGCTTAATAAGCAGTCAGTAAAAAGCACTAATACAGTTCCATTTGGAATACAATATGTGAGGCTGATCACTGTACTGCAGTGAAAATATGCTCACCCTGAAGGCAATGCAAAAATGATATATCTCAGCTATAATAAAAAATTGAAGAACCTGGTATTATTTATTCTAGCGAAGAGATATTATCAAAATCCATAAGATTATTTATTCACTGTCTTTCATGCAGTAAAAGTTCCTAGGTGCTTCTCTGCAAGATAATCATACAAATATTCAAACTTTCCAAAAGGAGAGGTTCGTTGGTCAGGAATTTAAGAACTTATTTAAAGAGTTTTGAGGGGTATCTTAAAGAGGCAGTAAGAGGTGTAAGTGAGCAGGGATATAAAGAGGGGATATCAGAGTTCAGAGCCTATTCAGGGCCAGAAGCAGGCAGTTGGGATGAGTTTAGTTTGGGATTATGTTCAGCATGGACTGTTTGGACCAAAAGATCTGTTTTGGTGCTGTACAACTCTATAACTCTATGACAATTTTTCCCTCTTGTTAGTTCCCTTACTCAGGGTGAGGGAAATCTGTGTGTTCATGCACAAATCAAAAGTGGAAGGACAATCAACTCTCCAACAATAACTGCATATATGCATATCGTGCTTTATTGAATGGCCCAAGGTAAATCACAGGAGCAATGTTCCCTGTGAGCTATGTGCGCATGCAGTCATTTGGGGATTGTGAAGAATCGCAGCACAGGAGTATAAAGCAAAATTTAACAGGGAGCTACATATGGGCACTAAGCACATTGATCAAATTCTTGGTCAAAAACTGTGGATTTTAAGGCACTTATTAAAAGAGAAGAGTTTTAGGTAAAATATTAAAGGGCATGTGGCCCAGAAAGCTGAAAGAATGACTTTATCAGTGCAGCTTTTGAATGTGGCTGCTTAAATCATAATTAAAGGAGGATATATATTGCAGAGCTGGGGGATTTTCTTATTTCTTCATGGGTTGTGGGTATCACTGGCCAGACCAACATTTATTACCCATCCCTAGTTGCCTTTGAGATTGCATTGGTGAGCGACCTTCCTGAGCCCACACTGTCCATCAGGTGTAGGGAAACATGCAATGCTATTAGCAAGGGAGTTTGGAAATTTTGACCCGGCAATGGGGAAGAAATGGCCATGAAGTTCCATAGAATTTTATATCAGCAAAAGAGGCCCTTCCTCCCTTTGTTTCCATGCTGGTCATGAAGCACCTATGTTCTGTAATCACATTTTGCAGCACCTGGCTGTATATTTGCATGCTGTGACAGTTCATGTGTTTATCTAAATATTTCTTAAATATTGTGAGGGTTCCTGCCTCTACACCTTTTCAGGCAGTGAGTTTCAGAATGCCACTATCTTCTAGGTGAGGAATGTTTTTTCTGAAATCCCCTTTAAACTTCCTGCCCATTTCCTTAAATCTGGTCACTGGCCCATCTACTAAAGGTTGCTTCTTATCTATCTTATATTATTATATATGCCCCTGTAATATTATACACCTCTGTCAGGTCTCCCCTCCATCTTCAGTGCACTAAAGAAAACAACCCCAGCCTATCTTGTCTCTATAGTTGAAACAGAGCAGCACAGTGGTTCAGTGGTTAGCACTGCTGCCTCACAGCACCAGAGACCTGGATTCAATTCCAGCCTTGCGCAACTGTCTGTGTGGCATTTGCACATACTCCCCATGTCTATGTGGGTTTCCTCTGGGTGCTTCGGTTTCCTCCCACAATCCAAAGATGTGCAGGTTAGGTGAACTGGCCATGCTAAATTGCCCATACTGTTCTGAGACATGTAGGTTAGGTGCATTAGTCAGGGGTAAGTATAAGATAATAGGGTAGGGGAATGGGCCTGGTTGGGTTACTCTTCAGATGGTCACTGTGGATTTGTTGGGCCCTGGGCCTGTTTCTTCACTGTAGAGATTCTGTTCTTCTATAATGCAATCACATCCTTCACATACTATTTCAGTTGTGGCCTAATTAAAGTTTTACACAGCTACATCATAATCTCCCTGCTATTGCATTCAGTGTCTCAAGTAATAAAGGCAAGTATCCCATGTGCCTTCGGAACAACATGATCTACCTGTCCCACTGCCTTCAAGGTCTATGAACATGCATAACTGGATTCAGTTGGTCTCTACATATAAATTATGTGTCTACAATAGCAGGTCAGAGGCTTGGAACACTCCCCACCAGCCTGGAAGAGTGCAGCTCTAACAACACTCAAGAATTTTGACATCATGCAGGACAAAGCAGCCCGGTTGATTGGTATCACATCCATAAGCATCCATCATTGAAGCTCATCAGCATCAGTTTGTACCAGTTACAGATGCACTGCAGCAATTCACCAAAAATCCTTAGACAGCTTCTCCAAGCCAATGACCACTTCCATCATAAAGACAAGGGCAGCAGATACACCACTTCCTGCAAGTTCCCTTCCAAGCCACTCAACATCTTGAGATGGAAATATTTCATAGTTCCTTCACTGTGGCTGCATCAAAATCGTGGAACTCCCCCTCAATGTAAGCATAACAAAACAAGAGAGCGGCAGAGTAGGCAGCAGCTTGAGCATGGGTCTCATCCATTACTTCCAGTTTTTCTTTCTTGTTTTCTCATTTATTTTTTCTCTTTTTTAGCCTTTTAGTGCATTTATTTACTTACCTTCTTGAGAGAGCTCAGTTGTGGGGCAGCGGTGACAACAGAACATGGCAACATTGGAGAGCCAACATGAGCCCAGATAGTAGTCAGAAGCAAAGTGAGTGAAAGTGTGCTTCATGTGGAGGGGCGTGAGACCTAGGAGGGAAAGCCCTGTGTGGACTGTCTGCAGGCTCATGGCTTAATACAAAATTATAATGTTTAACTTCTGGCTCTTTATTTTGCGACTTTATAGTGAAGAACTGCATCATTGAACTTTTAATTTATTTCTTTATTTTGCTATTTTTGTACCTAAGATTTTGTACCTAGGTACCTTTGTACCTTAGATGATGCTGGGAATGGCAACATTGTATTTTGCTTGCTGTGCCCCGTACTCCTGTACATGAGTACATGTGACAATGAAGCCTGAAGCTAAAACTAACAGCAACCTACAGCACGTAGACTATAGCAGCTCAGGAAGGCAGGTCAACACCACATTCTCAACAGCACGAGGGATGGGCAATAAACGCTCGCCAGCCAGCAACACCCATATCTGATGAGTGAATACAAAGAAAGTATGACTCCAACCAAAGGACGGTTTTATCTGATACGCATTGACACCAGTTTTGCTCAGTCTCCTCACAGCCACTCTCAGGAAATGTGTCTTTCATAGCAGTGCAGTCACTCTCATTCACGTCTGGAGCTCAGCTCTTTTGTCTATGTTTAAGCCAAGGCTGCATTGAGGTCAGGAGCTGAGTGGCCCTGCTGGAATACAAGCTGTCAATGAATTAGGTGCTGCTTTGCAAATATTGCTGGAAAACATTGGCAATGATCCCTTCTATCCACTTTGCTGATGATTGAGAGTGGACAGATGGTGATATTTAGCTGGATTGGATTTGTCTTGCTCAGACCACACTTGGGCTATTTTGCATACTGTCAGGTAAACGTGGTGCTGTAGCTTTGCTGGAAAGGCTCGACTAGGTGCATGGCTAGTTCTGGAGCACAGGTCTTCAGTGCTATTTGCCAGAAGGTTGTCGGGACTCATAGTCTTTGCAGTATCCAGTGTCTTCATCTACATCTTGATATCGCATGGAATGAATAGAATTGATTGAAGACTGATGGCAGTGATGTTGGGGACTTCCATGGAAACTGAACTGGATTATCCAGTGAGCACTTGTGATTGTGCATTGTTAAAAAAAGCTACAGCCTCATCTGATGTGCTGCCTGGGGTCCTCCATTGCTGAAGATTGGGATATTTGTGTAGCATCCAGCTCCTTTTAGTTGTTTCATTGTCCAACACAATTCACAACTCGATGTGACAGGTCTGCAAAATTTACCAAATGTACTATTCTGAGGAAGGGTCACTTGACCCAAAACTCTGATTTCTCTCCACAGATGCTGCCAGACCTGCTGAGCTTTTCCAGCAATTTCTGTTTTTGTTGCTTATCAAATGTAAGCTCTGCAGACCTGCTGCATCTAGTGTGTTATGTTTTGGCTTGTCTATTGCACACTGTGTTGTAGCTTCACCAGACTGAGGCCTGATTTTTAGATACTTCTGGTGCTGCTCCTGACATGTCCTCCTGCACTCATCATTGAATCAGGGTTGATCTCCCACTCTGATGGCAACAATAAAATGGGAGATATGTCAGACCATGAGGTGACAGATTGCAGTTGAAAGATATTCTGCTTTTGATGATAGCAAATAGTAGTTCATGGATGCCCAATTTTGATTACCAGACATGCTTCAAGTCAATCCCATTTAGCACAGTGCAACACAGCATGATGGAAATACCCTCAATGTGAAGAAAATGATTATGTGGTGTCCACCCCTACCAATGGTGCAATGGATGGATGCATATGTGACAGGTAGATTGGTGAACATGAGGTCAAGTAGATTCTTCCCTTTAGGTAGTCTTCCTCCCTCTACAAGGATTTCAGTGAGTCCCTCTCTCACTGCACCCCCCAGGTCATCTCCTCTGCACAGAAGCCACCTATCCCACCTCCATCGCCCCTCCCCCTAGTCCCTCCTCCCTACCTTTTATCTCAGCCTGCTTGGCTCTCTCTCTTATTCCTGATGAAGGGCTTATGCTCGAAACGTCGAATTCTCTATTCCTGAGATGCTGCCTAACCTGCTGTGCTTTGACCAGCAACACATTTGCAGCTGTGATCTCCAGCATCTGCAGACCTCATTTTTTACTCGAAGATTTTAACCTACTGCGAATCCTCTTGCAAGGATGCCTTCCTTGAAGAAGCTCTCTTCCTCCCTCTACAAGGATTTCAGTGAGTCCCTCTCTCACTGCACCCCCCAGGTCATCTCCTCTGCACAGAAGCCACCTATCCCACCTCCATCGCCCCTCCCCCTAGTCCCTCCTCCCTACCTTTTATCTCAGCCTGCTTGGCTCTCTCTCTTATTCCTGATGAAGGGCTTATGCTCGAAACGTCGAATTCTCTATTCCTGAGATGCTGCCTAACCTGCTGTGCTTTGACCAGCAACACATTTGCAGCTGTGATCTCCAGCATCTGCAGACCTCATTTTTTACTCGTAGTTCCCACAAGGCAGATCCAGTGTAGTCAATTTGTCCTTTAGGACTTGGTCAATTCAATCATTTGTGGTGCTACCAAGACACTCCTGCAGATAGTCCCCCATTAGAGTGTAATCAGTGTCCTTGCCACCCTCAGAGCTTCCTTCAAGTGATGAATACAAAAAGGGATGAATACAATCTAATGGCCAAGGGTTAGTGGGGGTTGTATGTGATAATCAGCTGGGGTAGCGGGCTTTCCTTTTCTTTGAGCTGGTATGATGAGATCTCATGGGGTTCAGAGGCAATGGTGAGGTAGACTTCTACCCAACTGCATACCACAGTGCTGCCACCTCCAGTGTGTCCATAGGATGCGGGTATAGCCAGGGGTGGTGATTCTAGTGTCTAGAATGTTGTCTTAAATGTGCGATTTGCACCTTATAGAGACAGAAATGTGTGAGATAATGGAGGGATTTGAAACAAGAAGTGGAATTTGCAATCGAGAAACAGCTTCATTGGAGTAAATGACATTCAGCAAGTGCAGAGGTGATGGATAAATTGATTCCCTATAAATAATGATATGAGCAACATATCCTAGGAGGGCCACAAGGTTATGGAGGGCTGGACATGAAAGGTCAGCCAGGATTGCACTAGAATAGTCAAGACAAGAAAGAACAAAAGCTTAACTCAGGGTTTCAGCAGCAGCTGAGCTGGTGGAATTGAGTGATGTTTGAGGTTGAAATGAATGAACATAATGATGATTGTGGGGGGTGGCAGTTACAGAATTTAGGATGTGCGGTTATGGGATATTCAAACATGCACTTGTGAATTGGTAAACCAGCACACAAACAAGGGGTGAAGGGTCAGCAAACATGGGGTTAAGAGTGAGTAGGACTTGATATGGAATAACCTATGGAGTTGAGGATGAGCTTAGGGTTATGAAAATAACAAAGTTGGAGACCAGCAACAAGAGTCTTGGACAAGTCTACATTTAACAAAGTAGAAATGGATAATGTTAGCAGCAACTAGGATGGGTAGGAAGCAGTAGTAAAAGAGATCTTAACAATGGGTCAAGAGCTAAACATGGGATCAACTAAGATATCATTGTTACAGAGGGGTTTGGTTCAGCCTCAGACAATAGGAATGATGGTAGTTCAATCAGAGCTGAGAAGACACAGTTTATGGAGGGCCCATATCCACAGAGTCAATTTTGCCAAAGTTGGACTGAAGGAAATCGCAGCTCCTCCTGATATGCTCAAGACAGTCAAAATCTGATGAAGCAGTCAGGTGAGGTTGTGGTGAGGCAAAGCCAATTATTACCAATGTACATTTGAAACTGAGGTTCTTATGGTGCAATGGTAGTATCCCTACCTCTGAAGAAGAAGGTCTGCATTCAAGTCTCACTTGGGTTTGTGATAACATATCAGAACCTGTTAATTAAAATAACTACACTTGAAATTGTGTTGTTGGATGCTGTCACGTAGAGGTAGCACCTAGGTGACAAAAATGTTAAATAGATAAAGGAATCCCTTGAGAAACTTCACAGGTAAAGGTGTCTCCAAATGCCTATCTAGCACCCCGTCGGGAATGCGAAGATTTCTGGTTTTAGTTTAGTTGCTGGGCAGATTATTGGAATCATTCATGGTAACTGGTCATTCCGCAGTCTGGACGGTATTTGATGTCCCATGTTCTTGTGGGCCCTAGAAACATATTGTCACTATCCTTAAAGAACTTCCACTCCAATGGTAACCTATCCCTTTCAGGCTTCCTCCTGAAGAAAATACATGCGCGGATTTCAAATTCTTATCACATTAATTTCGTTCCACTTATGATTTCGTTATTTTAATGAACAGTGCTGACATTAGCATAATCAGGGTGGTCATGCGGATTTAACTGGTTTAGAAGCGACTAATGCATTAGTTGTTAATTCCTGTTGGATTGTGTTAGCGTGAGTGACTGAATTATACAGAGAGAAACATAAAAGAGACGCACTTTGGCAAAGTGAGGACAGTAGAGGCAGAGAAACAGAGAGCACACAGCCGGATATAGATGCAAAAAGCGAAAGGGCATTGACTGAAGTATAGACCAAGACAAAGAGAGGGAGAGATAGAGACATAAGGAGAGAGGAACTGTTATTGGGAGGCAGAAAATGGACTAAGAGTCGCAAAGTGGGACTGTGAGAGAGAGAGAGAGAGAGCACTACACACACGGGGACAGAGAGAGGGTGAGACGGAGGCATGCATACACGGGATCTGTGAGACAGAGACACAAAGACGGACTAAGAGAGAGAGCGCGCCACACACAAACGGGGACAGAGAGAGGCTGTCACAAAAATGACCCGGGATCTGAGGGAGACAGACAAGGCCGTTGAGGTGGGTAGATTTGCTGTTCTGGTCTGCTGAATTATAGCTGAGGGTATTAGCACAATTATTTTTAAATCTCAGCCTACAGTTTTCAATCACAACAATACGTGGCGGGAAATGGAGAGATTTCGCCTCGTCCATTGTGGAGACTTTTATATGAGGACGGGAAACACTGAGCTGCAAAAGCAAACCTGTGACATCTCTCGGGTGAATACACTTAATGATCGGGCCCATACAATTTAGCTCATGGACATTAAATGATTTCTAAAACCTCACGGGTCTGCTTTCTGGTTCGCGTCTGCCTGTTACGGGGCTTTGTCGAGACACAGTAATCTGAGCCTGAAATGATCAATAATCATCAGGTCTCGGAGTATAAGACATTGATCGACATTAACATCAAGGCGTTAGAACAAATCCTGCTCCGAAATATGGAAGCAACCATAGGCAAACGTGTGAAGACCAGGATACTGTGAAAACAAGTCAACATTATTACAGAAATGCCAGTAATTTAACTGACTCGCCCCTCCCACACTGATCTGAGCGGGATATTTGAAACAAGTCATAAAATGATACGAAAAATGATGGTGGCAATATAAATGCAGCTGTATTTGGGACGACGTCTGTTGGATTTCACCCCCACACTCCCCACCCCATCGAACACCGTCCTCCCCCCACCCAATGGTCCCAAATAAGGCAATTGCTGTAACCAATAGTCATGTCAGGGGGTGTCAAGATGTTTATAGAAGTAAATAATGTGGATAACAGCAGAAACCCCGGCTGGGGTTTTTATCCAGGCTCAGTCCTTCAGTCACCCCACCCTCCCCAGAGTATTCACCGGTTGGTGCTGTGCCCGCTGACCGCACTTTGCCTGATTCCATCTCCCCATCGTATCGGCCTCCCGTCTCCTCCAGGTCCCATGAGCTGTCAATGGACACAAGTAAAAAGAAAACCGCAGCATGAGAGTGGGAATGAGAGAGATCTAATGCGTAAATTAACTTCAAACCAAAGGAACGATGATAAGGGTATTAACATGAAGTAAAAACCAAACTGAGACAGAGGGGATGGAGAGGGGAGCTAAAATGTATGAAATGAGTTGAGGAAAGTTTTACTACCTGCTGCCTGTATGTCTCTGCAATGGCGGGTTATGGTACTCAGTGTTTTGTTGTTTAACCTGGAAAACACAAGAGGGCTTGTTTGTTTTGAACTTGCTCGTCAATGCAGACAAAACACGAAGCTTTGAGACTGGTTGAATGTGTGTATTTCTGGAAGAAATACCGGCATCTCCAAATCATTTCTGGAAGAAAGTCGACTGGGGGGTGCTGACACTCCCTACCATCATTCTCTGTATTCCCCCCATCGCGTTAAAAGTTAACAGCACAGCTATCTAACATGCTTAAAGCAAACAGAGTCAGAGTCAGATACACACCGATACACACGGATCCTGAGCGTCACAGAGGTTGAGCTGTTTGTCTTGGTCCATTGATTTTAAGCAGAGCCATTAAAGGGTTAAACGTTAATTAAACAGAAGCCGATAAATGCAGCACGAACTAATGTTTCTGAGAGCTGGCGGTAAGAACAATTCAAGGTCAGAACGCAAACAGAATCTATAAGCGAGATCATTTATATTTGTGTTTTGCAGGCTGCAGTTTTAAAGCCAATAATTCTGATGGAACCGCATTTGACATTAATTAAATGCGTGTTTGCGGGGTTTGTTCAGCCTTCTCCGGCGCTGTATTAGCTGTCGGAATCCTTTCTTCTCACAAAAAAGCCTCTTTACACATGGTTCCAGATGATTTCCACTCGAAATACAAATTTACATAATATATTTGCTTATACAGCTGACACGGGACAACCCTGAGCAATCAGCGAGATATTTTCACACACACACACATATCTTTGCTCGAGGGACACCATTCCCCTCACATCAATATTAATTGAGGTTATCAGCTTGACAATATGGGGACATAAATGTTCCAAGCAGAGGTTTGTATTAAGGCTCATGAGTGTTACACATTCATCTGAATATTCATTCTGATGCCGTGGAGTATTTTGATAGATGCCACCACCCCACTAATTAACATATGACCGTGATATCGGTGAAAGGACAGATCTCCTTAAATCAATTCTCCCAATGCTATTAGCAACAACCACCTCCCAGCACCTTGTATGTCATTATCTATAACATGCCTACCCCGCAACTTAGTTAATGAGACTGAACTAATTAGACTTTAATTACAGTGGGATTCTGTGCTCGGATTGTTTTCAGTTACTCAGTCCTGAATCTCTCAGTTTTGCAAAACGTAGGGAAGTAAAGCAAGTTTGAAAAGAGTTGACTATGTTGCATCCGCCTGGAATATGTAGCCTGAAAAGCTATTGGGAGCAGATGAGTGACTTTCAAAAGGCCAAGATGATAGCTGTTTGAAAGGGAGAGACAGTGTACATGCTGTGAGGAAGAGAGATGCTGTTAGCACTCATTGAGTCGCTCTTTCGAAGAGCTAGCAGAGTTGCGATGGCCTGAGTGGCCTCCTCCTGGGATTTTTATGATTCTGCATTATAATATGTTAGCTCCATCAAGGCACAACCTCAACAATTCACTCTGTTGCCGGCCACAGACTTAAATCACTCTCAAGGAATATAGCTCCCATTTTTTTCAAATCCCTCCCCTCACTCCCCACCGCGTCTCTCGCTGGTAATGATCTCCCGGTAATTCAGACCGTTCAAGATCAACTATCTTTCTCAATCAATGAACAGAAACACTCCAACAACAAAAGGCGACATAAAATATTATGCCTGATCACTCGGGAGTGATGAAACGTGTCGTTCAGAACTCCGGGGTTTCGGGGTCGGACCTAATCCGGAGGAAGGAGTGCATGTGCTGTGTCCAATGTCCCTACTCACCGCTCACCATTTCTGCTAGGAGTCTCAATGACAATTCTCCACGGCTCCTCTAACATCTATCTGCCCAGCGCGGCAATTATAGATCCAACTACCTGTTATTATGGGGGTGGGGGGATAATTCCGCCCCTGCTCCAAATACATTTCTTGCCACACTGGAACATTTCCAAAACGCGCTAATAATTCTTATTGTTTTGGGGAGAGATAGGGCCAAATCGTAAAACCTTCCTTTGTTTTGAGTTGAGGCGGCTACGGTTTCGCTTCGTGTAGCGCAGAGACCCAATCTAGGCCAATCCAGCAGAGCTGGAGTGGTAACTAATTCAGGAGATTTCCCAGTGAGGCTGTATATTTTAAAATCAGCAGGTAACTGTGGTGGTCCGGAACAAGTTCATATTGAAATTAAAAAATGTTAACAAACTGGAATGGAGGCAGCGGATCCCCACTAGACTTCCATGGAATATGTTCAGATTAAAACAGGAAAGGGGTCGTGATTAAACTGAGAATTCTCACAAAACAGTACTGAGCTGGTCTGCATCTGAAGGTGAAGTGGGGCGGGGGGTTGCGGAGGGAGTTAACGCTCTGGGTTGATCCCACTCGATGACGAGATCATCTGGGACAGACTCTGCAGCGGGCTCGCTCCCCAAATTCTGCCAAAAAGCTTTTTTTTACAATGTATAATCGGAGATCTTCTGCACACCTTTTGTTCAACTCTGTCTCCACATGAGACACCTGTTAATGTATGAACTGTCCGAGGAGATGACTGTTGTGAATTTGTCAAAGCGGTTGCAAGGAATGATTGCAGTAGAATGGAAGCCTCTTGAATATTCGGGTTCGAGACCCCCTGCACGTCCCCTTCCCCCGCGAGGGTGCGAGTATTTGACATTTCCGAAAGGATTGATTAAGCTGATGGGCATGGAACCAAATATTGGAAAACATCTACTTTCCCGAAAACCAGCAATGCTGTTTTGCAGATGTGCATATCTCAATGAGCGTGTGTGTGTGTGTGTGTGTGTGTGAGACGGATAGCAAGAATTCCTCGTTCCGCGCGGAATTAACTTCGGGAAAGTCCGCACAAACGAAAAAAAAAGCAAATTCAGTCAGAACTTTAGCGGGACAAAATTTGGAAGTTGGAACTTTGTAGAGAGATGGCGACGGGGGCTTATTTCATCAGTCTTTCAAAGATCCAGTATGGTGAAGATTGACCGAATGGGCTGTCGGATTCTGTATCAGGAGCACCCTAATTTCAGAGGCGGGGATGGGGTGCTCGGTAAGTGGGGAAGGATAATGACAAGAGTTGACAGCAAACCAGGCGCGCAAACAACAACTGAATTCTGCGGATCTGAAATAAGTGCTGAGGAGATTTAGTCTGAAAAACTCACACTGGACCCGAAACTGTTTCTCTCTGCACAGATGCTGCCAGACCTGCTGAGTTTCTCCAGCACATTCTGGGCTTGTTTAAAGGGGTAACATAACACTTGGGCTCAATTACCTTGACTCGCGAGCATTTGGTTGACGGGACTCGGTCTTACCTCACTCGGCGCTTTAAATCCCACGCCAAAGAGCAGACCATTCGGCCCGCCGCCTGCCTGCCCGCTGCCGGCTCTCAGGAACATGAAGTCGCTGCTGGCCGATCCCGGGCTCCGGCGCTCGGTGTAACGGTAAACCTGCGAAGGGAGGCGGCCAGCGGTCACCTCGGCACCGGCCACCGGCAGCTGGCGGCGCGCCTCGGGCTTGGCGGAGCGGCTTCTCCGGGGGAAGCAGCAAGCGGCAGCGGGGGAAAGCCCGCGACCGGACACGGCGTCCCGGTGACACCGGAGCAGAGCCAGTATCAGGATAGCGACCAGGAACAAGAAGGAGATCGAGCCCAGGGACACGATCAGGTAGAGGGTGAGGTCGGTGCTGAGCTCGGGCTCTCCGGTAGAGTCTGACCGGGGATCCGGTAACGGAGCGTCCACCGCCGTTAACAGGATGGTGACGGTGGCGGAGAGAGGGGGTAGCCCGTTGTCTTTGGCCTGGACGATGAGAGTTTGCTGGGAGGCGTCCTCAGCACCGAAGCGGCGGGCCAGACGGATCTCTCCGGTCTGCCTCTCTAGGTGGAATAGCTCCCGGTCGGTAGCCTGCAGCAGGCGGTACGAGAGGTGGCCGTTCGGCCCCTCGTCCGCGTCTACCGCCGTCACCTTGACCGCCAGCCAGCCCGGCCCGGCCGAGCGAGGCACAGTCTCCGCCGCCACCGAGCCGTCCCGGGCTAGCGGCGACACTATTACCGGGCCGTTATCGTTCCGGTCAACGATGAGGACGTGCACGGTGGTGTTGCTGCTGAGCGGTGTAAAGCCGGCGTCCTGCGCCTGAATTTGCACTCGGAAACCTCGGAGTTGCTCGTAATCAAAGGAGCGGAGAGCGTACAGCCTCCCGGTATCCGAGTTTACCGACACGTACGTGGATATGGGCATCCCGCGGAGCGGCTCGTTCACGATCGAGTAGGACACGTACGAGTTCTGGTTCAGGTCGGGGTCCTCGGCGCTGACCGAACAGATCGAGGCGCCCGGGGCGTTATTCTCCGGGACTCGCACCGTGTATGAGGACCGGCTGAACCGGGGCGGGTTGTCATTAACATCGGAGACCCGGACGGTGATGGTCCGGTTACTGGACAGCGGCGGGGTTCCGCCGTCTCTCGCCTCCACCGTCACGTTATATTCCGGTACGGTCTCCCGATCGAGTCGGTGCTCGGTGACCAAAGTGTAATAGCGGCGGAAAGAAGGCAGCAGCTTGAACGGGAGCTTCCCGATACCGGCCCCGGTGTCGCTCAGACGGCAGCTGACCCGGCCGTTAGCTCCGCTGTCCCGGTCGGTAACGCTGATCAGGGCGATGACGGTTCCCGGGGAGGCGTCCTCGGACACCGGGCTAGACACGGAGGTGAGGGCGATCTCCGGTGGGTTATCGTTAACGTCCAGCAGCTCCAGCAGCACGTGGCAATGGGCGGCAACCGAATTCGCTCCCAGGTCTTTGGCTTGGACGAAGATCTCGTGGACCGGGCAGTCCTCATAGTCTAACGGAGCGCGTACCCGGAGCTGACCGGTCTGCGGATCCAGCGAGAACAGCTCCCGGACCGTCTGCGCCACGTGCTGCCCGAACGAGTAGACTATTCGGCCATTGGAGCCCTCATCAGGGTCGGTAGCGTTCAGCCGGAGCAGCAGGGTCCCGGCAGGAGCGTTCTCCGCCAACCTCACGGTGTACACCGGCTGCGGAAACACCGGCGGGTTGTCGTTCGCGTCCAGCACCCGGACCGTGATGAGGACGCTCCCGGATTTCTTCGGCGAGCCTCCGTCCACCGCGGTCAGCACCAGCCGGTGAACGGACTCGGTTTCCCGGTCCAGGGGACGGTCCAGGACCAACTCGGCGGACTGGCGGCGCTCGCTCCGGCTTTGCACCTCGAGCACAAAGTGCTCGTTCGGGCTCAGCCGGTAACCGCGGAGGGAGTTGGTTCCCACGTCCGGGTCGTGGGCGCTCTCCAGCGGGAAGCGAGCTCCCGGAGCCGCCGATTCGGTGATCTCCAACCGGAGCTGCGCGTTGGGGAAACTCGGAGCGTTGTCGTTCACATCCAGGATCTCAATCTCCGCCTGGTACAGCTCCAGGGGATTCTCAATCACAATCTCCAGGTTCAGGAAACACGTAGCCCTCAGTCCGCACAGTTGCTCCCTGTCCACTTTCTCGTTAACGAACAGCACCCCGTTCTCCAAATTCACTTCCAGGTACCGTTTCGAGGCCCCGGACACGATCCGGAACCTCCGCGCGGACAGCTCGCCCACATTCAATCCCAGGTCGTCCGCGATATTCCCAACAAAAGCCCCGTGTTTCAACTCCTCGGGAATAGAGTAACGAATCTGCCCGCTCGCTCCCTCCAAACAACTCAGGAGAACACACAAGAGAACCTGCTTTCCTCCTGCACCAGCCATATCACTGCTGATCGGCCCGTCTGGACCGAGTCTAGCCCCTGTCCGCTGCACTCTATTTAAGAGATTGGAGGGGGGGGTGAAATGAAAACTTTTTTTTGGTTTCAGATGTCCAAGTTGAAGCTCAGGGATGAGCCCGGGCGTTCAGGAAGCTCTGGCCCCCATTGTAAGCCATGACTCCGGCTCATTGTCTCTCGTCTCTCCGCCCAGCACGATCTCGCCGCCAGCCGGCTGTGTTTCACAGCCCCGGGGATGGTCGGAACACTGCTCCTGTCTTGCTGCTGTGCTGTGTTTAATGGTGAGAAGGAAGGGAGGGTGGGAGGAGAAGGAGGGAGGACTGGCAGCGCCCCCACCCTCCCCTGCTTGCATTTCAGCACCGCAACAGAGGAACAGCGCTATGCAGACACTGGCTCCACTGCGCCTTCTGAATTACATGGCGATTCGCGGGTCGCCTTCAGAGGCAGATCATCCCCCGGTGTCTGTTTCTGTACTCCCCGCCCATCCATTCAACAACGGAGTCTCGAGAAACGCTTACCAGGTCGCCCCAGGAACCCTTTCACACACACACCAGAGAAGCACACCCAGGAAAGTTAGAAGCACAGAATCATAGAGATGTACAGCATGGAAACAGACCTTTCGGTTCAACTCGCCCATGCCGATCAGATGTAGAGTCATAGAGTTATAGAGATGTACAGCACGGAAGCAGACCCTTCGGTCCAACTTGTCCATGCCGATCAGATATCCAAACCTAATCTAGTCCCATTTGCCAGCACTTGGCCCACGTCCCTCTGACTCCCCCTCCACAGCCGCTGCCTCATCTGTTGAGTATTTCCAGCATTTTCTGTTTCTTTCCGATCTACAGGATTGACATTTTGGAGATCTTTGTCTATTGTTCTTGCCTCTTGCTTTTCCTATAATTCCCAGCATCCAGGCTAGCCCAGTGAAATCCCCCAATCAGAACTGCGAACAGCCAGGGAATCTGTTTACAAACTATTTTTAACAAATTCTGGTCGAACCTAGGAATATTTCCTCCCGAGAAGTTGTAATTGAAGGAGGATGTTGGATTGAATACACCTAACCTGGGAGATACACACAGGCTAAACATGTGTGAGGCTGCGGGGACCGGACAGAGTAGGTGCTGAAAGGATGTCTCCCCTTAGCATAGAGTAAGAAATCTACAACATAGAAAAAGTCCCTTCGGCCCATCTATGCCAGTCAAAAACAACCCCCTCACTATTCTAAGCCCATTTCCCAGCACTTGGCCTGTAGCCCTGTATGCCTTAGCATCGCAGTGCACATCAAAATCTTTCTTCGATGTGATGAGAGTTTCTGCCTCTGGCCCCCTTAATAGGAATCCTAAATTAATCTAGTCCCATTTGCCAGATTTGGCCCATATCCCTCTAAACCCTATCCATATTTTCATCCAGATACCTTTTAAATGTTGTAATCATACCAGCCTCCACCACCTCCTCTGGCAGTTCATTCCATACACATACTGCCCTCTGTGTGAAAAAGTTACCCCTCAGGTCCTTTTCAAATCTTTCCCTTCTCATCTTGAAACAATGCCCTCTAATTTTGGACTCCTCTACTCTGTGAAAAAAGCTGAAAATGTGTTGCTGGTTAAAGCGCAGCAGGTCAGGCAGCATCCAAGGAACAGGAAAATCGACGTTTCAGGCATAAGCCCTTCATCAGGAGGGCTTATGATGAAGGGCTTATGCCCGAAACATCAAATTTCCTGTTCCTTGGATGCTGCCTGACCTGCTGCGCTTTTCCAGCAACACATTTTCAGCTCTGATCTCCAGCATCTGCAGACCTCACTTTCTCCAACTCTGGTATCTAGCCAACAATGTGGAAAATTGCCCAGATATGTTCTTTACATAAAAAGCAGGACAAATCTAAACCAGCCAATTAGCAACCCATCAGTTTAATCTCAGTCACCAGTAAAGTGATGGAAGGTGTCCCCCTCAGTGATGCCCAGTTTGGAAACTGCCAGGGCCATTCAGCTCATGACCTCATGAGAGCCTTGGCTCAAACATGGACAAAAGAGCTGAATTCCAGAAGAGTGCTTAAAATCATGGCCCTTGATATCAAGGCTGTATTCAACTGAGTGTGGCATCAAGAAGCACTAGTAAATCTGGAATAAATGAGTATCAGAGGCTAGTTGCAGTCATAAAGGAAATTGTTGTGGATGTTGAAAATCATTAATCTCAGCTCCAGGACATTTGTGCAGGAGCTCCTTATGTTAAAGTCCTTGGTCCAGTTATGTTCAGCTGCTTCACCAATGGCCTTCCCTCCATCAGAAAGTCAGACGTGGTGATGTTCAAAGATTGCACAATTTTCTGCAGTATTTGCAAATAGTCAGATACTGAAGCAGTCCATATTCAAATGTAATAATCTCTGGGGGTTGCAAGTGGCAAGAAACATTTGCACCAAACAAATGCCAAGCTATGACCATCTCCAATAAGAGATTAGATTAGATTCCCCACGGAGTGGAAACAGGACCTTCAGCCCAACAAGTTCACACCGACCCTCCGAAGAGTAACCCACCCAGACCCATTTCCATCTGACTCATGCACCTAACACTACGGGCAATTTAGAATGGCCAGTTCACCTAACCTGCACATCTCTGGACTGTGGGAGGAAACCAGAGCACCGAGAGGAAACCCACACATAGAGCAAACTCCATACAGACAGACACCCAAGGTTGGAATTGAAATGGGGACCCTGCTGCTGTGAGGCAGCAGTGCTAACCACTGAGCCACCGTGCCACTCCAGCGCTCACAAAACCAGGGACTCGGGTTCAATTCTTGTCTTGGGCAACTGTCTGTGTGAAGTTTGCACGTTCTCTCATGTCTGTGTGGATTTCTTTTGAGTGCTCCGGTTTCCTCCCACAGTCCAAAGATGTGCAGATTAGGTGAACTGACCATGCTAAATTGCCCGTAGTGTTAGATGCATTAGTCAGGGGTAAATGTAAGGGAATGGGTCAGGGTGAGTTGCTATTCGGAGGATCGGTATAGGCTTGTTGGGTGGAAGGGCCTGTTTCTACACTGTAGGGAATCAAATCTAATCAAAATACTCCTGACATTCAAAGGTGTTATAGTCATGAATCCCCTGCTATCAATACCTTGGAGATTATCACTGACAAGAAACTCAACTGGACCCACTATATAAATACACTGGAACAGCAGCATATCAGAGACACGGAATGCAGTGATGAGTACCTCACCTCCTGACTCACAAAGCCTGTCCACCATCTACAAGTCATAAATCAAAGTGTGATGGATTACTCACCACGTGCCTGGATGAGTACAGTGACGACAACATTCAAGAAGCTTGATACTATCCGAGACAAAGCAGCCCCCTTGTTTGACACCACATCCACAAGCATCCACTCACTTCACCATTGGTGCTCACTGGCAGCAGTGTGTACCATCTACACATGCACTGTAGAAACTCACCAATTTACAAACTGCATCTCCCAAACGCACAATCACTTCCATCTAGAAAGTCACAGATACACGGGAACACCACCACTTGCTAGTTGACGTCCAAGCCACTCAACATCCTCACTTTGAAATATATTGCCGTTCTTTCTGTGTCATTTAGTCAAAATCCTGGGACTCCTTCCCTAAGGGTATTGTGGATCAATCTACAACACATGGTCTGCACTTGTCCAAAAAGGCAGCTCACCACCACCTTCTCAAGGGTAAAAAGGGATGGGCTATAAATGCTGGCCGGTCAGCAATGCCCAGATCCAATAAGGTGGAGGTGCCAGTGTTGAACCGGGGTGGACAAAGTCAGAATTCACATGACACCAGGTTATCATCCAACAGGTTTATTTGAAATCACTCAAGTTTTTGGAGTGCAACCTCTTTGGCATATGTGATGAGAGAGCAAGGCACACAGACACAGAGATCATAGACAGATAGGTCAAAAGGTTAAGCAACTAGTATTGGGAGAGCATCAGATAATATGTCTCTGCAGGTGACCAAGACAGTCTTGGTGTGTAAAGTATTTATAAAGTCATTGTCAGTACTGTGCTGTCATGACAATCAGGTAGAGCAATAGGAATATACAAAAGAAGACATCTCAGATCAGACACTGAACTGTAGGTGTGAAGCTTTGTTCAGAATCTGTCAGCATTTTAGCTTGGAATCAGGCTGGTTTTATTCTGAAAGCTGGAATCAATAAGGTGCCAAATTGATTGACTGTGACTACAAATTGTGTGTTTTTTGAACAAAATACAATTGACATCAACTTTATAAACACTTTACACTCTGTCTAACACTCTGGGTCACCTGCAGAGATAGATTATCTAACTCTCCACTCATACCTGTTATATGATTTTTTGATCTCTCTGCCCTTGATCTCTCTACATATAAACTCTGAGTCTGTGTGCTGTGCTCTCTCGTTGCATCTGAAAAAGGCACTGCACTCCAAAAGCTTGTGTGATTTCAAATAAATCTGTTGGACTATAACCTGGTGTCATGTAACTTCTGACCATGTCCCATGAGAGATTAAAAACATAGGGAGGTGCCCTGTATTAATAAATTCTGATCCTGCCCAGCTTCCTTGCCAACACTTTACATAACTGCCATGGTTCAGTTTTGATTTGGAGGTGCTCCCACCTCCCAACATGTGTACAGCAGGTACTCATGAGACTCGGCCAACATCTTGTCAGTAGTGTCTAACTTATACACTGCAGACAAGATGCTCTGAGGCATGGCATATAGGTGAGACCAAGCAGAGGCTATGACAACTGATGAATGGACACCATGCAATGATCCAGGCAGGAGTGTTTCCTCCCAGTCAGGGAACATTTCAGCAGTCTGGGACATTCAGCTTCAGACCTTCGGGTGACCATTCTCCAAGGCTGGCTTCAGGACAAGCAACAATGCAAAGTGGCCAAGCAGAAGCTGATAGCCCCTTTCAATACACATAGGGATGGTCGCAATCTGCATACATCCATGTAAGATTCTGTAAGTCCCACTTAATAGAACAAGTCTGACTCAACATTGGTACACAGACAAACTTTAACCTCACACCTTTAATGCATTGTCTGAGCTCAGATGGCACCTACTGTTAGAAAAGCTGAAGCTACCTTGAGAATGTAACTTAAAAGGAGTTCTGGGATTTACATAATGAAGAACTGAAACTAGCATATCACATTCTAAAAGATGGAAGACTTAGAGTCATAGAGATGTACAGCATGGAAATAAACAGTTTGGTCCAACCCATCCATGCTCACCAAATATCCCAACCCAATCTAGTCACATCTGCCAGCACCCGGCCCATTTCCCTCCAAACCCTTCCTATTCATATACCCATCCAAATGCCTCTTAAATGTTGCAATTCTACCAGCCTCCACCACTTCTTCTGGCAGCTCATTCCATACCCATACCACCCTCTGTGTGAAAACGTTGCCCCGTAGGTCTTTTTTATATCTTTCCCCTCCCACCCTAAAGCTATGCCCTCTAGTTCTGGACTCCCCCACCCCAGGGAAAAGACTTTGTCTATTTAGCTTATCCATGCCCCTCATAATTTTGTAAATCTTTATAATGTCACCCCTCAGCCTCTGACACCCCAGCAAAAACAGCCCCAGCCTGTTCAGCCTCTCCCTATAGCCCAAATCCTCCAACCCTGGCAATATCCTTATAAATCTTTTCTGAACCCTTTCAAGTTTCACAACATGTTTCCAATAGGAAGGAGACCAGAATTGCATGCAATATACAAACAGTGGCCTCAACAATGTCCTGTACAACTGCAACATGATCTCCCAACTCCTGTACTCAATACTCTGACCAATAAAGGAAGGTATACCAAATGCCTTCTTCACTATCCGATTTACCTGTGACTCCACTTCCAACGAGCTATGAACCTGCACTCCAAGGTCTCTTTGTTCAGCAACACTCCCCAGGACCTTACCATTAAGTGTATAAGTCCTACTAAGATTTGCATTTCCAAATGCAGTACCTTGCATTTATCTGAATTAAACTCCATCTGCCACTTCTCGGCACATTGGCCCATCTGGTCAAATCCTGTTGTAATCTGAGATAACCCTCTTCGCTGTCCACTACACCTCCAATTTTGGTGTCATCTGCAAACTTACTAACGGTACCTCTTATGCTCACATCCAAATTATTTATGTAAATGCTCGCATCCAAATTATTTATGTAAATGACAAAAAGTAGAGGACCCAGCACCGATCCTTTTAGCACTCCACTGGTCACAGGCCTCCAGTCTGAAAAACAACCATCCACCACCACCCTCTGTCTTCTACCTTTGAGCCAGTTCTGTATCCAAATGGCTAGTTCTCCCTCTACCTTACCACCTTTCTTAAACAGTGCCACCATGTTTGCCAACCTCCAGTCTTCCGGCACCTCACTTGTGACTATCGATGATACAAATATCTCAGCATGAGTCTCAGCAATCATTTCTCTAGCTTCCCACAGAGTTATAGAGTCATAGAGTCATAGAAATGTACAGCACAGAAACAGACCCTTCGGTCCAACTCATCCATGCTGACAAGATATCCCAACCCATTCTAGTCCCACCTGCCAACATTCTCAGGGACACCGGATCAGATACTGGGGATTTATCCAACTTTACCCGTTTCAAGACATCCGCCACTTCCTCCTCTGTAATCTGAACATTTTGCAAGATGTCACCATTTATTTCCCTAAATTCGATATATTCCATATCCTTTTCCACAGTAAATATTGATGCAAAATACTCATTTAGTATCTCCCCCATTTTCTGCAGCTCCACACAAAGGCCGCCTTTGCTGATCTATTCTCTCCCTAGTTACACTTTTGTCCTCAATGTATTTGTAAAAACCCTTTGAATTCTCCTTAATTCTATTTACCAAAGCTATCTCATGTTCCCTTTTTGTCCTCCTGATTTCCCTCCTAAGTACACTCCTTTATACTCTTCTGAGGATTCACTCGATCTATCCTGTCTATACCTTACATATGCTTCCTTCTTTTTCTTAACCAAACCATCAATTTCTTTAGTCATCCAGCATTCCCTATACCTACCAGCCTTTCCTTTCACCCTAACAGGAATATACTTTTTCTGGATTTTCGTTATCTCATTTCTGAAGGCTTCCTGTTTTCCAGCCGTCCCTTTACCTGTGAACATCTGTCTCCAATCAGCTTTTGAAAGTTCTTGCCTAATACCAGCAAAATTGGCCTTTCTCCAATTTACAACTTCAACTTTTAGGTCTGGTCATCACTATTCCATCACTATTTTAAATCTAATAGAATTATGATCGCTGGGCCCAAAGTGTTCCCCCACTGACACCTCAGTCACCTGCCCTGCCTTATTTCTCAAGAGTAGGTCAAGTTTTGCACCTTCTCTAGTAGGTACATCCACATACTGAATCAGAAAATTGACTTGTATGCACTTAAGAAATTCCTCTCAATCTAAACCTTTAACACTATGGCAGTCCCAGTTGATGTTTGGAATGTTAAAATCCCCTACCATTACCACCCTTTTATTTTTAAGGATAGCTGAGATCTCCTTACAAGTTTGTTTCTCAATTTCCCTCTGACTATTAAGGGGTCTATAATACAATCCCAATAAGCTGATCATCTCTTTCTTGTTTCTCAGTTCCACCCAAATAACTTCCCTGGATGTACTTCTGGGAATATCCTCCCTCAGCACAATTGTAATACTATCGCTTATCAAAAATGCAACTCCCCCTCCTATCTTGCCTCCCTTTCTATACGTCCTGTAGTATTTGTATCCTGGAACATTGAGCTGCCAGCCCTGCCCATCCCTCCCCATCCCTGAGCCATGTTTCTGTAATTGCTATGATATCCCAGTCCCATGTTCCTAACCATGCCCTGAGTTCATCTGCCTTCCCTGTTAGGCCCCTTGTATTGAAATAAATGCAGTTTAATTTACTAGTCCTACCTTGACCCTGCCTGCCCTGTTCTCAACTGCTGTAGTCTGAGATTGATCTCTTTCCTCACTATCTCCCTGGGTATCACCCCACCTCCACCCCCCGCACCGCCCCCCCATCCCTCCACCCTACTGGTTTAAATCCTCCCAAGCAGCTCTAGAAAATTTTCCTGCCAGTATATTAGTCCCCTTCCAATTTGCGTGCAATCCGTCCTTCTTGTACAGGTCACGTCGACCCCAAAAGAGATTCCAATGATCCAAAAAATGTGAATCCTTCTCCCATACACCAGTTCCTCAGCCATGCATTCATCTGCTCTATCCTCCTATTCCTGCCCTCACTCGTAGCACTGGGAGTAGTCCAGACATTACTACTTTCAAGGACCTCCTTTTTAAATTTCTGCCTAGCTCCCTGTAATCTCCCTTCAGAATTTCATCCTTTTCCCTTCCTATGTTGTTGGTTCCAATGTGGGCAATGACCTATTGCTGGTCCCTCTCCCCCGTGAGAAATTTCTGCACTCTCTCTGAGACATCCTTGACCCTGGCACCAGGGAAACAACGCACCATTCTGCTTGTTCTCTGCTGGACACAAAAATGTCTGTCTGTACCTCGGACTACAGAATCCCCTAACACAATTGATCACTTGAAGCCGACATACCCCTCGTTGCATTAGAGTCAGTCTCAATACCAGAAACGTGGCTGTTTGTGCTCCATTCCCCTGAAAATCCATCACCCCTACATTTTCCAAAACAGCATACCTGTTTGAATTGGGTGTATCCACTAAAAGACTCCTGCACTAGGCGTCTACCTCTCTTACCTTTCCAGGAGTTAACCCATCTATGTCACTGTATCTGAGACTTTCCCCCCTTCCTATAACTACCATTCATCACATAATGTAGCTGTTGCAAATTCCTCATTGCTTCTAACTGTCTCTCCAACCGATCCATTCATTCTGATAAGATTCGCAAATCTAGATTTGTTTAATGCATCATTACAGCTCCATGACACTGTCACACTTTTGCTATAAGTTCTGTGTCTTACGGTCCTTTTCCACAACCACCTGATGAAAAGGCAGCACCTTGAAACTAGTGCTATTCTTGCTGATTACAAATCAAGGGGCCCTCCACGAGATGTGAGTTAGAGTTCACACTCCGGGTGCTCCGGTTTCCTCCCACAGTCACAAAGATGTGCGGGTCAGGTGAATTGGCCAAGCTAAATTGCCCATAGTGTTAGGTAAGGGGTAAATGTAGGGGTATGGGTGGGTTGCGCTTCGGCAGGTCGGTGTGGACTTGTTGGGCCGAAGGGCCTGTTTCCACACTGTAAGTCTAATCTAATCTAAAAAAGTCTAATCTAATCTAATCTAATATTCTAATTCTTTTCAAAAAGTTGGTATATTATCAGACCTGCCCTCTTTCCAGGAAAATATGTAATCAAGGCCTTGTTTGTCCCCCAACAGCTCTGTGTCAGAAGCAATAGAGTATTAGTCATAGAGGCATAGAGATCTGCAACACAGAAAAAGGTTCTTCTGCCTGTAGAGTCTGCACCACTGAAAAGAAAAGCACCAACTATTCTAATCCCACTTCCCTGCACTTGGCCCATGGCCTTGTATGCCTTGGCCTCACAAGTGCACATCTAAATACTTCTTAAATGTTATGAGGGTTTCAACCTCTACCACCCCTACAGGCAGTGACCTCCAGATTCCCATCATCTTCTTGGTGAAAAAAAGTCTTCACCTCCCATCTAAAACTCCTTCCCTTTATTAATTCCAAGCCCTTTGGTCATTGATTCCTCCATCAAGGGGAACACTTCTATCCCATTTACCCTATCTTCATCCCCCATAATTTTATACATCTCAGTCATGACCACCTTCCCCCCCCCCCTCCCCCCCCCCACCCCCCCAACCAACTCCTCAGTCCACTCTGCTTCAAGGAAAACAACCCCAGTCTATCTAATCTCTCTTCATAACTAAAATTTTCCAGCCCAGGCAACATCCTGGTAAATCTCCTCTGCATCCCCGCATTGCGATCATATCCCTCTTATAACCTGGATTCCAGAACTGCATGCAATACGTACAACTGTAACCAATGCTGCTTGTTGTTTGTCTCTAAGTCAACATCTACAAACAGACAGGCATTGTCCATTTAAACTTGTGGCACCTTGTGTATAATCTGTGCAGTGACAAAATGACTATCCCAGAAAACGACGCATCAGTTGGAAAATACTTGGTAGTATCATTGAGTTATTAAAGGCCATATAAAATGCAAGCATTAATTTCAGCCTTGGTGCTATTTTGTGCTGTGGCCCTTTGTCTCTCAATTTTTAAACTTGTATGCAAATAAATTACGTGTACAGCAAACCGAGAAATGTAATTCCAGCCCAGGTACTATGCAATGTAAATTTCACAGCTAATGACTAGTAACGTTTTCTAACTCACATCTGACTTGAATAGGTGAAACCATAGAAGCATAAGTAGGATATTCTCTCCAACAAGTCTACTCTGCCATTCAATGAGATCATGGCTGATGTGATAGCTTTTAACTCCACGTTCCTGTCTTTTCCCCAGAACTCTTCATTCCCTTACACATTAAAAAACTGTCAGACCCTTGAGCATGCTTTATGACCCTCCATTGATATTATATATAAACCTGACATTTTAAAAATTATTACAATGTCACAGGAAATCAACTGCATCATTATTAATTAATCATGCTATAAGTATGAATTTTTAAAATGACCTCAATGATATACCCCATCCAACACATACACACTTCATTCCATCCACCACCAACACCCAGGAGCAGCAGTGTGAGGCACTTATATGATGCATGTGAACAGACATCTAAGGCTCCTTCGACATTACCTTCCAAACCTGCAAACTCTAACATCTTGAGAGATGAGAACAGCAGATACAGAGAAAACCCCACTACCTGCAAGTTCTTTTCTGAACCACTCATCACTCCATTTGTAACGTTATTACCATTCCTTCTCTGTTGTTGGGTCAAAATCCAGGAACTCCTTTGCTATCAGTAGCATGGATGTCCCAAGGATTGCAACAGTTCAAGAAGACAGCTTGCCACACCTTCTCCCTGGTAATTAGGGATGGGTAATAAATGTTCCCATAGCCAGTGATGTCCCATGAATGAATTAAAAAAAGCAGGAGACATCCTAGGGAGCACACAGCCTTACGGAAAGAACGTTAACAAAGAACAGCACTTTGCACATATCATTGCCAAGTACTGTAATTGCTCTTTGCGATCTATTTCTCTGCTTTCAGAAAATGGTAAAATTGTACAACTCAGAAGGGGTCCAACACAGCCATCAGACCTGTGTCAGCTCTTTGAAAGAGCCAGTCAATTAGTCCATTCTCCTTTCCCACAGCTACGTACAATTTCACTTTCAAGTTTATATCTAATTCCCTTTCAAAAGTTACTAATGAACCTGCTTTCATCACCCTTTCAGGCACTGCATTCCTGATCATAACAACTCACCACATTAAAGACAAAAATCTGCATCTCTCTTGTCCTTTTGCCAATTATCTTAAAAGTTGTGGGTTCAAGCTCACTCCAGAGATTTCACCACACAATTTAGGCTGGGACTCCAGGGAGTTCTGCACTGTTAAAACTACAAAATATATTGTATTCTCAGATCCTCAAACAATCCTGTGACACCATTTTCAAAGAAGAGAAGGGATGTTTTTCCCAAGTGTTCTGGCACCAATATTTTTCCTTCAAACAACATCACTAAAATAATATTATCCTGTCATAATCTTATGGCTGTTTATGGGAGATTGCTATACACAAATTACCAACAGAGCTTTCTGCACTTTTTAATTAATTCCTGGGATATGTGCATCATTGTCAAAATTTGTATTTAATGTTTATCCCTGATTGTCCTTGAGATGCTGGTGGTGAGTCACCTTCTTAAATCTGTTGCTCCGATAGAAAAGGGACACCCAACTTGCTGTTAGAAAGGGATTCACAGGCTTTTGATCCAACAATAGTAAATGAATGCAAGAATAATTATATAGTTCCAAGTCAGTCTGCTGAGTGAGATGGAACAGAACCTACAAGTGATGGTGTTGTTAAATTACTCCTGCCTTCTTCACCTGTGTAGTAGTGGCCACAGGTTTATATAGTGCTGTCAAAGCTGCCTTGGAAAGTGAAATGATGACTAGAATTTTAAAATTACTTCATTGATTGTACGGTGCATTAGGCCATTCCAAGATCATGTATCGTTCTATATAAATACACTGCTTTCTTCTTTCACATGTGAGTACATTCCTATCTTTGAGCTGATGTCCAAAGTATTCAAACATTCCTCCATGACTTACTAATTAGATACAAGGAGCAGGAATTTTAATCATTATCCCCCATACTGAAACCAGGGAAATTGAATTGCACCCATGTCCTCATTCCCCAAATGTTATCTCAACAGAGCTCAACTAAGTGTGCACTCTCAAGAGGATTACATATGGGATATGCTCTGAATGCTTCAATTACTTGGTGGATAACCTGTTTCATTCATTATGAGAACAATTGCACTTTACAATGCAAACAATCAACATCCCATCATAGACTTATAGAATGATTACAATACATGCTAGTTTAAAATAAACAACCACCACTGCATTTTCAACAGTTACCTACAGAAAAAAAAATCCTTTTTTTATTTCCTACAGCCGCAACCAAACAGTTTATGAAACCAGCCCATCTGTTCACAAAGCAATACTTGTCCATTTCCCAAATGGATTTGTTCACCAATTTCAGACATAGACCATCATTTGAAAATGAGCCAGTCAGTTAACTCCCTAATTGAAGTTAGTGTTTAGAAATCACATATATGCTACACTGCAGTAATAAAACAAAACAGAAAATTCTGGAAATACTCAGCAGGTCAGGCACCATCTGTGAAGAGAAACAGAATTAATGCTTCAAGTTAATGACTCTACATGACAACAGATGATACAGTATCATAGACTCCAAAGATGAAACTTGGCCTGCAGAGGATTTCCAGCATTTTCCATTTTTGTTTCAGACTTCTAGCACCTGCAGTATTTTGCTTTCAAATTAATTAGCAATTTCAATAAAACACTGAAATAAGTAATCAAAGAAGAAATATCTGTAAATATGAACTCTACACAATGCACTAATTACTATAGTGAGCTGCTGGAGCAATCCAGCAATTGTTAAAACTTCATATTGTGAAGCAGACTACTGTAGATGCTAGTGTTCTGAAATTAAAACAGAAAATACTGAAAACGTATCTGAGAGAAGAGAAAACATTAGCATTTTAGGTTGATTACCTTTCAGCTGAAATTTATATATGTGCCTCAAACTCCAATTGGAAACTGTACTTGAAAGTACTGTTTCAACAGGCCAGACCTAGTGAGTTAATAGTCACTTGGGAGAGACAGGAGCATCAGTATTTAAAAATAATCTTCTGCTATCTTTAAACACAACTCATTGGCATCTATGTTCTTTATTGATAGCTTTTTGTTACCAAAGAAGAAATGTGAACATTTGGAACAATACAGTGTTGTTGAATGACAGCACCAGTCAAATAATGTAATCCAATACACAGGGAGAGCCTCAACTATCACTTTAATCAGAAACATGTTCCACACAATAATATTGCAATTTGACCTGGGATAAAGATATTGTTTTCATCTGCACTTATAACTGCTTTCCAATGTTAGCAGATGGTCCTCAGTAATTGTAACTTTTGATTAAAATGCATCATGGGATCAGTGTTTCATTTTAAATCTTTGATTTGTGTTGAAGTCACTTATTACCAGTCTTAGCCTGGGCATGTGCCTGCTGGCTGATTAAGGAACATTTATGTTGCTGTGCGAGGTAGTACAATACACTTACGGTCTGATAGAAATATTATGTTTTCCAGAATGATTTCAGAATTACAAGTTTATCCTCAAGTATTTATTCCTGCCATTTAGAACATGTGTATTACTCTGATCAGGGTAAACAAAAATCTACATCAGATTAATTATGTTTGGATGTAAGGATTATCTTAAACCCTGTGAATTAATGGTTATCAGAAACACACTCTGATGGACTAATATAGAAGGCATCTGGAATATAAGTGACCCAATACACAAAACGACCAGACTGTTATTTCCAGATGAGAAACCTTCTCAGGATGAAAACCTTCCTTCACCTTGTCAACAATGAACAGTGTACAACACCTTGTGCATTTGGCAACTTTTGTAAACATAGACCATGAGCAGGAGAAATAAGAACAAATCTAGACAGGAGTTGAGCTGTGACTCAAATAATTGCCTTCTTGCCTTTAAGTCATGCATATCATGGATTCAAGTCCAGAAATTTGGAGCACATCCCTTAGACTGGAGTTATCAACACTGTGCTGAGAGACAACTGTCCTGTCAGAAGTAGATATTCTTGATGAGTTAACCATGAACTGCATTTTCTGCTAGATAGAACAGATCAAATGGTTTTAATAAAAGAAGTGCATGCAAGCTCTCCCAGCCAACATTTATCCCTCAACCATTATCATTAAAGCAGATTATTTGGTCATTAACATATTTCTACTTGTGGGAGTTTTAGTGTATACCATCTACAGATACACTGCAACAATTCACCAAACCTCTTTGAGGGCACTTTCCATCTAGAAGGGCAAAATACATTGGAACACACACGTTTCCTTCTGAGCTACACACTACCTGGGCTAAAAATAGGTTTGTTGCCCAAAAATTGGATGTCACATCGCCTAGATCTTTTGACTGAGTTGTCTTTTTAGGTGATAGTGAAGTCCCAAAGTATAAAATATGGCTGCGAACTTTCCTAGCTTCTTACCGTTTATAAAATGGAAAGGTGCAATGGTAAATCTGATTTTATTACAACTGTAAGGCCACAAAATACTTTGGCACATTATGAGGTTGTGAGGAATATTATAAAAATGCAACGGTTTTGATATTTTCTCTCTTACACTTCTCCCTGGTTATCCCAAAGAAACTTCCACACAATGGATTATCCGCCTCTTCTGAAGCCTCCATTCAATAAGCATTGTTCTATTTATTGAGCCATTTTGGAGTTCTTTAAAGCAGAGTGTCAAGCTTCCTGTAATATCTCATATATCATTTGGACTGAATGTAGTTAATTAGCTAACAACTGCATGACTATCCTACTTAATCAAAAATTGATCAAAATACATGCTTTCATTCAAACATAGTGCACTGCCAATGTAATCACACTTGAAGCATGCAATTCCTGAGAATGCTATTCTGTTACGTGTAAAGAATAAATACAGGCAATCACTGTACACCTGCAGTAAGGATCCTTTGATGTTTTCTAAACAGCTAATGAGCCACTTAAATGTCAGAAGATGCGTTAAGCCAACCATAGACTGCGCAATTAATGTGAGAAATTAATCAAGAACAATTGAAAACAAATCAGATTTTACTGATGAATCTTTGCATATTCTAAATTGCAAAATTGAGGAGGGAACTCATTCATATCACAACATCTGCACATTAGCACAGTAATGTGATTTTGCAAATTATCAAGGTAATGTACAGACATCTCACATATTTCTCCCGATAATCTAAGACCTACCTCTCACGCACTCTCACTAGGCTGCATAAATCCTTCAGACATTTTCAATGTAAAATCCCTCATGCATTCTCAGTGTAATTTGAACACAAACATAAGACTATTTAAGGCAATAAGAGACAAATCTGTCCAGTAATCTTACCCCATACCACAAGGCCAAGAGCACAATTACCAGGCACTTTCTATCCCCCTCACACAGTGATTAAATGCAGTAACTGCCCTCTCTAACTACCCTAGAACCCTTTCAAGTATCTAAAATCAACCCAGCAGATTCCATTGACCCAATATCCATTTGCCGGGTGACAGTTAGCCCAACTGGCTGAACAGGTGATGCAGAGTAATGCCAACAGTATGGGTTCAATTCTTGCAGCAGCTGAGATTACCATGAAGGACTCACTTTCTCAGCATCATCCCTTGCTTGAGGTGTGGTGACAGTCAGATTAAACCAAAACCAGTCAGAGAACAACCCTACGGTCTCACAAGACTATGGTGACTTAACCTTCTAGATGATGTGATCTTTACTGGAGCTAAGATATTGTCCAGCAGAGAGTCAGCAACAACCATACCAGCTAAAAATGCATCAAATGGGCTCATCAAACTTTGAGAAAAAGAGAATTGCTTAATATCCAGCCTACTCCTGCTTCGAGTTTACATTCAGTTCATGAGCAGTTATGGCAGCGCCAACAAGGTAACATCTGCAGCATAAGCAAGACTTATGTCCCACAGTGACCAGATCTGGCAGCACAACCAGGGCCGTATGGTTCAGGGGCAAGTGTAGTTTCAGTGGCGTCAGAAAAGTGGGCCCCGCAGTGAAGAGATAGCACCAAAAGTAGAGCAACTCCTACATTGATGGACCCAGCGCATGCAGCTAGGCAATTAAGGTATCCCTTGAGGCTTGATGCTGGCATGGAATAGATAAGAAAAACTGATATTTTGAACTTTATACTTCTTTATTTTTTTAATTCATTCCTATGACCTATAATGTCAGGCTATTTATTTACATTTCTAATTGTTTTCTTCATTTCCTGAGAGTTTGACCTTAGGTGTCTGTACCTTGGTACCTAAGATGGTGTTGAAATATGGCGACTGTCAACTTTTCACTGTACTCATTTGAGTACATCTGACAATAAAGCTAATGTAATTCATCAAGCTGAAAGGGCCTATCAATTCCTGCAGTGCAGGTCATTCAGCCTACACCAAACCTCTGAAGGGTATCCCACCCTATTAACGTAATCCCATATTCATCATACTTAACCCACTTAACCTACACACACACACACACACACGTCAATTTAGCATGGCCAAGCCACCTAACCTACACAGCTCTGGACTGTTAGGGGAAATCAGAGCAAACGGAGGAAAGCCTTATGGACAGAGGGTGAATGTGCAAACTCCAAACAGTCAGTCACCCAGTGCTAGAATTGAACATGGGCCCATGATGCTGTGAGGCACCAGTACTAACCACTGTACCACCCAGCAATATAGGTGCAATCCAGCCAGGGAGAAGTTGGATTTCATTCTATATGTCTTTGGCAGATATAGAATTATATATTTTCCATTCACAACTTCCATTTCCATAGGTCTGGGTGACCTCTCTGACCTCAACCAAATTCTGGAGTTTACCATTGATTCTGTCCTCATCTAAGACACACCTCCAGCTGGATTGTGGTTTTATAGCCGAACTCCTGCATGATGCCCTGCTCCCAGCTCCTGAACATTGGTCCTTTTCATAGAATCCATTTAGCATGAAATCAGGCCCTTTGGCCCAACAAGTCTATACCGACCCTCTGCAGAGTATCCCACCCAAACCCATTCCTCTACATTCAACCCTAACCTACACACCCCTGAACACTATGGGCAATTTAGTATGGCCAATTCACCTAACTTGCACATCTTTGGATTGTGGGAGGAAACTGGAGCACCCGGAGGAAACCCATGCAGACATGGGGAGAATGTGCAAAGTCCACACAGACAGTCACCCAAGACTGGAATCAAACCCGGGTCCTTGGCACTGTGAGGCCGCAGTGCTGACCACTGAGCCACTGTGCTGCCATCATCCTGACCAAATGAAATAACTGTCATACCTGCCTTGATCGGCCAGCACTGACTTGGAAATTTGGCCAGCACATTCATCCACTTTCTGCCTCAACTACTTCACTCATCAGGCATTGTAATAGTTTCAGGAAAGAGAGGATCTTTGGTCCATGTCGACCAACTGACTACGCGATATCCTTGAGTACTGCTCGCTCAGAACATCAATAACTGACTGATAGAATCAGTATCATTCTACCTGGGAACCCAGTATGGTTGTTTGTTCTGCTACCCCTAATGAGAATCTGTTCGGCATACTGATCACAACTTTAGTTTTAAAAGACCTCCTGCTTTCACAGTTCCTGTCTGGAATTAATTTGTCAATTAGACATCCCAGAGATCTTTTGTGACTTTGAATGAAGGGGACTCAGTAACCCATTGTACATCTTCTTCCTTAACTTGACTTTATAAAAAGAGAGAGAAAATTGATTCATGGATTACTTTCTGAAAAGGAATTGTATAAGTACTTGAAGATGAACAATTTTCAGTAGTAAGACTAAGTGAATAGTTCCACCAGAGTTAGTACAAGCATGATGGACCAAATGACCTCCTTCAGTGCTGCAACAATTTGTGATTCTATAATTCTTGATTTGAATGGAATTAAAAATCAGAAGGGATGTAAAACAGGCTGCTTTAATGCCTGTTACCCATTCAATATCTATTACAAAAAGACAAGTTCTACCCCCTTGTGTTCAAACACAGGAGTACGAACAGATTTTTAAAACATAAAGCAGCGCCATAAAAAAAAACTGCATTCTACCAACTGTCCCCCTCAAATTTTTCTCAAGGGGACAAATTAACATTTTTGAAGCATTTATCTTGAAAACAATTCCTTTGAGAACTTTACACATTTCAGACTTGAACTCCTTCTTAAATATTGCAATGGGCTACTTTCTGAGTAGAATCATCCATTGTTCCACACTCCCACAGTTTTTATTAATCCATTACATCGGATCTGCAGACTACCCTGGGATTAAATTTTTTCCATTTTCTTCAAAGTGCTGCGCATCCAGAGATGCTCCACTTATCTCTACTCTGCAAAGCCCCTGCCGTGTGATTATCGCAGTTGATTGACTGTCTTTGTCTTTCATTCTACACATTTTAAATTTCTCTGTTGCTTGTCTGATCATTTTAATTAGAAAAATTCATTTGATCTCTCATTCACTAAATTAATCATATCTTTTTGCACTTCAGTTCTTTCTTCAACCAACTCTTACCGATTTTTCTCACCACCTCTCTCGACACCAGCGCCACCCTAAGAATTAGCCACGGCTCAGTCGGTTTGAGTCCCACTGCAGAGACTGAAGAATATAATTGAGTCTGACACTCCGCTGTTGTACTGAAGGAGCGTTTATTGTGAGAGGTGTGTCATCTTTCAGCGGAGGTGTTAATCAAAACCCCTGTTTGTACTTTAGGTTGCACTATCGAGTTCATTGAACGAAAGTTAGTTATACCTGGTCGAAAATTAGAATGTGCTGGAGAATCTCAGTACGCGTGGCAGCATCTGTGGAGAGAGAAACAGTGTGAACAGTTTCAAGTTCAACAGGGCTCTTCTTTGGCACGTGACTTTTACTTATACAGTACGTGGTGTCCAGAACAATGTCGAGAGTATGGTGCTAGAAAAGCATAGCAGGTGAGGCAGCATCCGATGAGCAGGAGAATCGATGTGTCGGACATGAGCCCTTCATCAGGACTCCACAATAATGTTTATTATTTGTATGCAAGTTAGACTGCCATGATTCCCTACAGTAGTTCGAAAATATTTTGGGATCCTGAAGTCATGACATTCACTATATAATTGCAAATCAATCCCTTTTATTCCAAAATCCAGAGTCAACCCCACAATAACTTTTTAAAATTAAGTTGTAGTGACTTCATTTCTAAATGAAATTGGATTATCATGTGGTTCACAAAATTTGAGGCAAATTGACAATCTTGAAGGGGTGAGGTGTTGGAAAACTTATGAATTTCGTAAAGAATAGAGAAACTGACTGTGTCATTGTAAACAGGGTACAAATTGTCTTGAGACAGACTTGCTCATGAAACTAAGTACCAAGGTCAACACAGCATCATGTAGCATGGAAGTGACGGGAACAACCCAATGACAGCTGATGATAAATCTCAAAGTGATGAGTTTAGATGGCTGCAGAGATAGGGCTCTATAATAGAACTGGCTGAGTAGCTCTTCAGGGAGCAGGTACAAACATGATGGGATTAATGGCCTCTCTGTGCTATAAAATTCTATGATTCTATGAATACAAAGTCCTAAAAGTTGCTTTTTCCAACACTGAATCTTTGAAAGGCCAATGTTGAATAATTAATGGGTTAATTAGTAAATAGTGCCATTTATTTCATGTATAAATACATAAGCCCCAATATGTGGCTCAGCTTCACATAAAGTTTATAGCGCCTAACACAATCATACCAGCATTTAAAAGCAAAATGTGAATTGATCCATAAATGAAGGCACTGGGTTAGATAACAAAACATCTGGGCAAGGAAGTTCTAAGAATACCTTACAAGACGAAAGCACCGTTGAGTGGCAGAGAGCTACAGAGATGGAATTCCAGAGATTGAGGTCTGGAGAACTGAAAACATTAAGCGATTAAAATTGAAGATGCTCAAAAGCCCGAATTAGATGAGTGGAGGCATCTCAGAAGGTTTTGAGGCTGGAGGACATTACAAAGATAGACAGGCAAGCCTTGAAAACAAGGATGAGGATTTTGAAATCAACACTGCACTTTAATGAGAGCTAGTATAAGTCAGCAAATGGGATGGATGAAAGGAAATTGGGTTTTTGAAAGAGTCAGAGCAGCTGAATTTTCAATTATCTGCAGGCTAGATTGCAAGAGACCAGTGCATTGCAACAGTCAAGACTAAAGCTAACAAAAGAGTTTCAGCGGCAGATAGGCTGAGACAGAGATGAAGTTGGAAAATATTACAGAGATGGAAGTTTAGTGATCTTGTGAATCTGTAACAGGCTTCTCTTGCAGTTAAACATGACATCTAATTTGCAAACACATTGGTTCAGTCTCAGACTGTTGAAAAGAAAAGAAATAAAATTTAGAATGGGAACCAAAGACAATGTTTCCTGTCTTCCTAAAATTTAATTCACATCAAGAAAGAATCAAACTCCATCACTGTCTCATTGACACCATGAAATAAATGGGATAAATTGGCTCAGACAGCCCTGATTGATATCCACTGAATCCCACATGGTGCACATGTAAATAATGACTGAGAATTTAAGCAGCTTAGAAGAACTGCCAACTCTGTTGGGGCCATACCTGAAGTTTAATCACACTGAGAAGAGAATGGGATGTTTCATTGCACTAAGGTTATTATATAAATATATAGAGGAGGTATTGTGGTGCAGTGGGTAGCATCTTAATCTCTGGATTCAAGATCCATGCCCAGACTTGTTGGACTTGGGAAGCTGCATTTGTAACAAAGCCAAACAAGTTGATTTATCACCTTGTAAATCCCCCCAAAATGCCTGATGAAACTTTTTCTGGTCACGCATCCTGCAGAGGGCAATGACAAATCACTACAGAATCTTACACATAAGTGTGGGCTGATTGAATGAAAGTTCATGGTCCTACCCTGGGGAATGGGGACAGGAGAACATACAGGCATCTGAGTTGTTATTTGACCATTCATCACCGTGATGATCTGACACATCCAGCCATACAACTAATTGGAAAGTGATCAGGCTTTGAGTGGATGGTCACCAATCAGAAATTACTCTGACCAGCATGATGGCTCCATGGTTAGCACTGCTGCCTCACAGTGCCAGGGACCCATGCTCAATTCTAGTCTTGGATGACTGCCTGTGTGAAACACAAGAACTAGGAGCAGGAGTAGGGCTGTCTGGCCCTTCAAGCCTGTTCCTCCATTCAATAAGATCATGGCAGATCTTTTCATGGAGTCAGATCCACTTACCCGCGCTCTCACCGTATCCCTTAATTTCTTTATGTTCAAAAACAATCTATCATAGCTTTAAAAATGTTTACTGAAGTAACGTCAACTACATCTCTGGGCAAGAAATTTCATGGACTTACAAACCTCTGGGTGAAGAAGTTTCTTCTCAACCTTCTCCTAAATTTGCTCCGTCTAATCTGAAGGCTATACCCTCTTGTCGTAATTCCACCTGCCAGTGGAAACATCCTCTCTATGTCTATCTTATCTATTCCCTTCATAATTCTACATATTTCTATAAGAACTCTCTCATTCTTCTGAATTCCAATGAATATAATCCCAGTCTACTCAGTCTCTCCTCATAAGCCAACTCCCTTAACTCCAGAATCAACCTAGTGAACCTCTTCTGCATCCCCTCCAGTGCCAATACATCCTTTCTCAAGTAAGGAGACAAAAACTGCACACAGTACTCCAGGTGTGACTTCACCAGTTCCTGATGAAGGGCTTTTGCCTGAAACGTCGATTTCGCTGCTCCTTGGATGCTGCCTGAACTGCTGTGCTCTTCCAGCACCACTAATCCAGAATTCACCAGTACCCTGTACAGCTGCAACATAACCTCCCTGTTTTTAAACACAATCCCTTTTGCAATGAAGGACAAAATTTCATTTGCCTTCCAAATTACTTGCTGTACCTGCAGACCAACCTTCTGTGATTCATGCACAGAAACACCCAGATCCCTCTGCATAGCAGCATGCTGCAACTTTTCACCATTCTAGTAATAATCCTTTTTACTGTTACTCTGAGCAAAATGGATGACTTCACATTTATTAACATTGTATTCCATCTGCCAGACTTTTGACCACTCACTCAAACTATCTTCGTTCCTCTGCAAAGTTTCCTAGTCCTCTACGCACTTTGTTCTGCCACTCATCTTAATGTCATGTTCATGGAGGTTGCACATTCCCTAGTGTCTGTGTGAGTTTCCTTTGGGTGCTCTGGTTTCCTCCCAAATACATTCAGGTTACATGGACTGGTCATGTCAAATTGTCCATCATGACTAGGAATGTGCAGGCTGGATGGATTAGCCATGGCAAAATGTTTGATTACAGGTTCTCTCTATACTCTGAAAAATAGGTGAAAATTCAGTGACTGCATGATGGAACACAACCATTCCCTGGCCCTGAGCTTCCAGCAGTCTGTTATTGTGGTGGCGCAGTAGCTCAGTGGTTAACACTGCTGCGTTATAGCAATCCCAACCTTGGCTGACTGCTTCCTCTGGGTGTTCTGGTTTTCTCCTACAGTCTAAAGATGCATAGCTTAAATGGGCTGCCCAAGCTAAATTACGAAAGTGAGGACTGGCGATTAGAGTCAAGTGTGTTGTGCTGGAAAAGCACGGCAGGTCAGGCAGCATCTGAGGAGCAGGAGAATCGACATTTTGGGCAAAAGCCCATCATCAGGAATGAGGCGGGGAGCCTAGGGATTGGAGAGAAATGTGCCCCTAGTGTGTTTGGGGATTGTACAGGCTTGGTGAGTTATCAATGGGATATGCAAGGATAGGGTGGATCTGGGAGGGATGCTCTTCAGAGGGTCAGTGTGGACTCAATGGGCTTAATGACCTGCTTCCACACTGTAGGGATTCTATTTGTCTCTCTATACATGCTGAATATTCCCACGTTTTTTTGTTTTTCATCATTCTCATTAACGTTTATTCCAGGAGATTCCAGGACAATCCTGAAAGGTTGGTAATATGCTAAGATCCTTTCTCAGGGAATAAGCTGACTGTTTTTTGAAGAGTTGCGGTGCATTCAGGAGCTATGAAGACACCAAGAGAAATTGTGAATTCATGCCTTGGGACCAAACCACAGGAATCAGTGAAGAACATGAAGGGAGAGGTGGAATTCTGAACTTCTCTATTCCCTTCACAATTTAGTCATATTCATAGTCATAGAGATGTACAGCATGGAACCAAACCCTTTGATCCAACCCGTCCATGCCGGCCAGATATCCCAACCCAACCTAGTCACACTTGCCAGCATCCAGCCCTTATCCCTCCAAACCCTTCCTATTCATTTACCCATCCAAATGCCTCTTAAATGTTGTAATTGTACCAGGCTCCACCACTTCCTCTGGCAGCACATTCCAAACCCATACCACCCTCTGTGGGAAAATGTTGCCCCATAGGTCTCTTTTATATCTTTCCCCTCTCACCCTAAACCTATGCCCTCTAGTTCTGGACTCCCCCACCCCAGGGAAAAGACTTTGCCTATTTACTCTATCCATGCCTCTCATAATTTTGTAGACCTCTATAAGGTCACCCCTCAGCCTCCAACGCTCCAGCGAAAACAATCCCAGCCTGTTCAGCCTCTCCTTATAGCTCAAATCCTCCAACCTTGGCAACATCCTTGTAAATCTTTTCTGAACCCTTTTAAGTTTCACAACATGTTTCCAATAGGAAGGAGACCAGAACTGCATGCAATGTTCCAACAGTGGCCTCACCAATGTCCTGCACAGCCACAACATGATCTCCCAACTCCTGTACTCAATACTCTGACCAATAAAAGAAAGCATACCAAATACCTTCTTCACTATCCTATCTACCTGCGACTCCACTTTCAAGGAGCTATGAACCTGCACTCTAAGGTCTCTTTGTTCAGGAACACTCCCTAAGGCCTTACCATTAAGTGTATCAGTCCTGCTAAGATTTGCTTTCCCAAAATGCAGCACCTCGCACTTATCTGAATTAGACTCCATCTGCCACTTCTCAGCCCATTGGCCCATCTGGTCAAGATCCTGTTGTAATCTGAGGTAATCCTCTTTGCTATCCACTACACCTCCAATTTTGGAGTCATCTGCAAACTTACTAACTGTACCTCTAATGCTCGCATCCAAATTATTTATGTAAATGACAATATGTAGAGGACCCAGCACCGATCCTTGTGGCACTCCACTGGTCACAGGCCTCCAGTCTGAAAAACAACCCTCCACCACCACCCTATCTGTCTTCTACCTTTGAGCCAGTTCTGTATCCAAATGGCTAGTTCTCCCTCTATTCCATGAGATCTAATCTTGCTAATCAGTTTCCCATGGGGAACTTTGTTGAATGCCTCACAGAAGTCCATATAGAAATCATCTACCGTTCTGCCCTCATCAATTCTCTTTGTTACTTCAAATAACTCAATCAAGTTTGTGAGACATGATTTCCCACGCACAAAGCCATGTTGACTATCCCAAATCAGTCTTTGCCTTTTCAAATACATGTACATTCTGTCCCTTATCATTCCCTCCAACAACTTGCCCACCACCGAGGTCAGGCTCACTGGTCTATAGTTCCCTGGCTTTTCCTTATCACCTTCCTTAAACAGTGCCACCGTGTTTGCCAACCTCTAGTCTTCCGGCACCTCACTTGTGACTATCGATGATACAAATATCTCAGCATGAGTCTCAGCAATCATTTCTCTAGCTTCCCACAGAGTTCTCAGGGACACCGGATCAGATGCTGGGGATTTATCCAACTTTACCCGTTTCAAGACATCCGCCACTTCCTCCTCTGTAATCTGAACATTTTGCAAGATGTCACCATTTATTTCCCTAAATTCGATATCTTCCATATCCTTTTCCACAGTAAATATTGATGCAAAATACTCATTTAGTATCGCCCCCATTTTCTGCAGCTCCACACAAAGGCCGCCTTTGCTGATCTATTCTCTCCCTAGTTACCCTTTTGTCCTCAATGTATTTGTAAAAACCCTTTGAATTCTCCTTAATTCTATTTGCCAAAGCTATCTCATGTTCCCTTTTTGTCCTTCTGATTTCCCTCCTAAGTACACTCCTTTATACTCTTCTAAGGATTCACTCGATCTATCCTGTCTATACCTTACATATGCTTCCTTCTTTTTCTTAACCAAACCATCAATTTCTTTAGTCATCCAGCATTCCCTATACCTACCAGCCTTTCCTTTCACGCTAACAGGAATATATTTTTCTGGATTTTCGTTATCTCATTTCTGAAGGCTTCCTGTTTTCCAGCCGTCCCTTTACCTGTGAACATCTGTCTCCAATCAGCTTTTGAAAGTTCTTGCCTAACACCATCAAAATTGGTCTTTCTCCAATTTACAACTTCAACTTTTTGGTCTGGTCATCACTATTCCATCACTATTTTAAATCTAATAGAATTATGATCGCTGGGCCCAAAGTGTTCCCCCACTGACACCTCAGTCACCTGCCCTGCCTTATTTCTCAAGAGTAGGTCAAGTTTTGCACCTTCTCTAGTAGGTACACCCACATACTGAATCAGAAAATTGACTTGTAAGCACTTAAGAAATTCCTCTCCATCTAAACCTTTAACACTATGGCAGTCCCAGTTGATGTTTGGAAAGTAAAAATCCCCTATCATAATCACTCTATTATTCTTAGAGATAGCTGAGATCTCCTTACAAGTTTGTTTCTCAATTTCCCTCTGACTATTAGGGGGTCTATAATACAATCCCAATAAGGTGATTATCCCTTTCTTATTTCTCAGTTCCACCCAAATAACTTGCCTGGATGTATTTCCAGTAATATCCTCCCTCAGCACAGCTGTAATGCTATCCCTTATCAAAAATGCCACTCCCTCTCCTCTCTTGCCTCCTGTCATATCCTTCCTGTAGCATTTGTATCCTCGAACATTGAGCTGCCAGTCCTGCCCATCCCTGAGCCATGTTTCTGTAATTGCTATGATATCCCAGTCCCATGTTCCTAACCATGCCCTGAGTTCATCTGCCTTCCCTGTTAGGCCACAGGTTTCCTAAATCCGTAGTGTTTACCATTTGATCAGCTAACTTAAGTGACCAGAAATATTTTGTTTTTGAAAATCAAGTTCCTGAGCATTGAGTCCAGGATGGCAAGACTGCAGAAAGCATGTCAAAGAGATAGAGTAAGAATGGTTATGTGGAAAAATTAGAGAAGTTCAGGATTTGAGAGAGGGTAAAGGAGTGATTTCACAAAGGTCTTCAAAAACATCATATCTCTGGTTTAAAGTAATTTGCAAATTAAACAGAGGGCAAAAAAACTTAAACAGTTAGATCAGGAGCAAAATAAAACAAAGAACTGTGGATGCTAGATATCCAATGTAAAAACAGAAATTACTGGAGAAACTCAGCAGGTCTGGTAGTATCTGTGGAAAGAAGACAGAGTTCTGATAATGGGTCACTGGAATCAAAACACTAACTCTTCTTTCTCCTCTCTGCCGGACCTGCTGGGTTTCTCAAGCAATTTCTGTTTTTGTTTAGGGTCTAGAGCATTCTGCTTGAAAGAGTGTTAGAAGCAGATTCAACAGTAACTTTCAAAAGAGAATTGGATAAAAATATGTAAAGATAATGTAGACCTATCAGGAACAGTGCCATCATGGGATTAACTGAGTAATTCCTTTGAGGAGCCAGCACATACAGATGGGCCAAATAGCCTCTGTCTGCTGACATTCAACGATTTCATCCGTACAGTTTCAAACTCTGCAGACAACTGTACATTGGTAGCAATATCGTTTTACTGATTATACAAAATTAATAAATTTGGCAGTTACTGTAAGGATGGGCAAGTTAGCTTGAAATCCTACAGATTGGTGTCACAATGCTGCCACCTTGTGAAACAAGATGGAACTGGAAATAGACAAAACTGAAACTGCTGCAAAGTAAGTACGAATGAGAAGTGAAGGCAACTTTCCATGTTGGGTTAGCTTTCGCATTAATCCATCAATCATTCCTTTACCTCATACTTTCAGAAGAGATACTGTATCCAATTATTTATTGGATCAAATAACAAATTTTAAAACGATCTGCACAAACCTATATTATTTTAATGATATTTTATCTTATTTTAATGTATGTTTTCATTCAAGTTTTGGTCTTCAATTGCTATCAAATATTATATTTCACCAAAAAAGACCCTCTGAGAGCTTCCCATTCTCTTAACCAAACTGCAGTTGTGTTGAAAGTTCACCAGCCTGAAACATTCAGCAACTTGAAGCATTCAGTTTGAGATTGAGAAAGTTCATTCATCTTGAAGCAGATTAGGAAAATCACATGGACATAGGTAACCATGAGGAAGAATTAACAGAGTGTGTTCAAGAGAGTTTTCTTGGATAATAAGTTATGGATTTGTCAGGGATCAGGCTATTTTAGATCTGGTAAAATGCAACGAAGCAGGTTTAATAAATGATCCAGAACAAGAGAACCTCTAAGTGTTTTAAATTCAATTAACTGAATGGAAGTGTTTTTTAAAAAAAAACATTGTGGAGTGATTGAGAATGCAATGTTAACAACTGCAATGTCCATGGGAAAATTGGTCTGAAGCCTGTTAAACAGATAAACCAGGGTGAAGAATGGTAAAGCATCTTTTGAAAGGAATGTGGGTGATTACAAATTACCGAGGAGAAAGTGAGGTCTGCAGATGCTGGAGATCAGAGCTGAAAATGTGTTTCTGGAAAAGCGCAGCAGGTCAAGCAGCATCCAAGGAACAGGAGATTCGACGTTTCAGGCATAAGCCCTTTTTCAGGATTACAAATTACCTCAAAGAAACAGCAACCACAAAAACAGTGGCTTCAGACTAACTATTCAGGAAATGATGGAGACCATGATGGCTCAAAACAGCAGAGGGAAATAATGTACTCGATGCCTACATTGTGCTAAGGGCTTTTGCTCATCAATCTTACCATTACAAAATCACAGAAGGATATCTTCTACTCCTTCCTTAGGCTGTCTCTTGAAATCAAGGATGATTTGTTTCTTCTCCAATTCGATAGATGCTGAGGAGTCAGTGAAATAGAATGCACGAGCTGGAGTCTCTACCACATGTTGCTGTTGCTGGATGGTTGGGCAGACTGGTGCGTGCACTCCCTTCAAAGCCTTGACGCCACCTCTGCAAATTCCTCATGAAGTCTTTCACTGCACTCAGCGCATTCCCAAACCGGCCTGCTTTATTCACAAGCCGAAGGACTCTCACGAATTGATACTCTGAGGACATCCCTAATGCATTTCCACGATTGTCCTGGAAGGACTGACTCCCAAGCAGAGAGTATTGTTGTGTGCCTGATGGCAGGGAGGAATAGCCGAGTGGCATTATCACTGGACTGTTAATCCAGAGACCTAGGTAATGTTCTATTCAATAAATATATATAATTTAAATTCAGAGTCTAATGATGACCATGAATCCACTGTCAATTGTCAGAAAAACCCATCTGATTCATTAATGTCCTTTTGGGAAGGAAATTGCCATCCTTACGTGGTCTGGCCTACTTGTAACTCGAGACCCACAGCAATGTGGTTGATTCTTAATTGCCCTCTGGAAAATTAGGAATGGGCAATAAATGCTGGCCTAGCCAGTAATGCCCAAATCCTGCGAATGAATTTTTTTAAAAATGGCACATCCCTCCAGTGGATCTGTTTTGATCGAATAGAAACAGAAACTAGAAGCAGGAGTAGTCCATTCAGCCCTTCAAAGTTGCTCCACCATTCAGTATGATCACAGTTCATCCTCTCTCTCAACACTGTGCTTCCAATCTCTCCCAATACGCCGGACACCTTTGATAGTTAAGAAATTATTTCTTCCTGAAATATATTCAGTAGTTTGACCTCAACTATTGTAAATCAATAATTAAATATATTATTGTGAATGCTCCATGCAATTAAATTCAGCACCTTTAGATTTTCTTCTTTACAGTTCTACACTTTTTTTATATTATCGCCCTATTTGCTGCTATCCTTTGTTTCCTCTGCCTTCCAGTTTTGCTTTCTACTTTTCTATCTTTCATTTCTATCTTTATTTCCCACTCTTGTGTTTTCCCAATCAGATTCCCAGCCCCCGGCTATTGACTTTAAAATGTCTCCACCACTTTAGCAAGTTATACTGCTGCTGGACTGTGTTTCTGCCCAGGATCTTCAGAAGAGACTACTCAAGATATTTTTCCACCTGCTGGATGTTATCCAAGTCTCTAAAACCTTCAGGAGAAAAAGATTTAGATTTACATTTTATTGTGGTATAATGATAACGGTAAGACATGATATTAGTCATGGGTTTAGAACCCCGGTCCTCAGATTTATAAGAATGGTTTCAGGAAAGAGACACCTCAGTTATGAAGATAGACTGTTCTCCTTGGAAGAAGAAAGGTGAGAGATGACTTAATAGAGACTTTCCGAATCTTGATCAGGCTGGATAGAGTAGATAGGGAGAAGCTATTCCTGTGCATTAAAGGAACAAGAATGAGAGGGCATAGATTTTAAATGATGTGAAAAGAAGCAAAGGTGATATGAGAAAATACTTTTTTGCACAGGGAGTCATTAGACTCTGGAATGCAGTTTTGAAAGTGTGATGGAGACAGGTTTCGACTGAAGCATTAAAGAGAGCATTGGATGTTTATTTTGTATAGAAGTAGTATGGTGAAAAAACAGGAGAGTGGCATGAGATGCTCATTAGAAGAGCCAGTGCAGGGAAGATGGACTAAATGGCCTCCTCTATGGCAAGGAGTTATGAAGACTCACAACCCCCAGAGAACAGATTTCTCATCATCTCAGTCTTAAATTGATGTCCCTTTGTTCTGGGACAGATAATTACGTGATTCTGTGATTTACTTTTGATCTCAGTTGGAAATTGTGCCCACCCACAGCATGACCACATAAGAAACACAGAGTCAGGTTTGTGAAATACAGAAATCAAGTCTGCCAACACACACAGAACACACCCACAATGCCCCAGTCTTGGCCAAGCAGGCTAACAAAGAAACCAGACATGGCCTAGCTACTCCCAGACCAGAGAGTACACTTTCCAAACAGCCTGCACAGTAAAGCTCCCAGCCCCGTTTAGCACTGTGGTCCCAATACCCTAAGGGCAGGCTCACTTCCCATTGAAACCAACACCACATAAACAAAGAGGCAGACCAAGAGGCCCCTTAAGATTTCACTCACAGCAGGAACACAATGGACAGACCTGGATGCAAGGTATTCGCACATATTCGCACAGAGAGGAAATAATGAAGAATCCTCTAGAAGACATTCTCACTCACTCGCGGAGATGGCTGGAGTCTCCTGTGTCAATTACAAATGAATTGCTGCTGCCAGATGCTTGAGTATTTCCATTCAGTTTATTCTTGTTTTAATTGCTTCACAATTTTCCCCATTGAACTGTATCTGCTTTACAATTATCACCTTTGTGTTGTACCTGTATAAAGCCTGCCTGCACCTTCCACCTGGGGAAGAGAATCCTGATGCTATGACAATGAATGAATGGAACAATCACCAGAAAGGGATGTTCACTCACAGTGGGGGGCGCTTCAGCAGTCAAGGACATTCGGCCTCAGGTCTTCGGGCAAACATCCTCCAAAGCAGACTTTGGGATACACAACGATGCAGGGTCATTGAACAGAGGCTGATAGTGAAGTTCGGTACCCGTGAAGACAGCCTCAACCAGGACCTTAGGTTCATGTCGCACTACAGGTAACCCCACCACACTATACACTTTCGCACAAACACTCTCTCACACACTCACACAGACTCTCTCTCAAACACACACACACACACACACACACACTCTGATGCATAGACTCCCTCACATCCTCCCTCTTAATGACATACACAGACACTCTCACACATACACTCTCCCTCTCTCACATGCAAGTACGGCTAAGTCTATGGGGTGGATTTGCACTTGCAGATTTGTATTTGCAGATACATCTTGTTCAAAAAGCACACAATTGTGGACAATCAGTTAAAATGCAATTTTATAAACTCCTACTTTGGAAATAAACCCTGTCTGATTTCAGGTTAAGACACAGAAAGACTCCAAACAAGACTACATGCCTAAAATACATTGTCTGACTGGAGGTGACACCTCTTTTATATTAACAATGCCCTAAGTTATCTCAGGGCAGTGACTTGAAAGAAATTCTGTGATTTGTGTATTAATCGATTGAAACCTGTACCTCCATTCTAACTGATTAAAGATTTAAGAGCCATCTTAGCTGTGTTCAGTTCATTTGCATGAGTTATAGAGTCATACAGATGTACAGCAAACAGACTATTTAGTCCAACTTGTCCATGCTGACCAGATATCCTAATCTAATCTAGTCCCATTTGCCAGCACTTGGCCCATAGCCCTTCCTATTCATATACCCACCCAGATGTCTTTTAAATGTTGTAATTGTACCAGCTTCCACCACTTCTTCTGGCAGCTCATTCCATATACGCATCACCCTATGTGTGAAAAAGTTGCCACTTAGATGCCTTTTATTCCTCTCACATTAAAACTATACCCTCTAGTTCTGGACTCCCTAACTCTGGGGAAAAGATCTTGTCTATTTACTCTATCCATGCCCCTCATGATTTTATAAACCACTTTAAGATTACCCCTCAGCTTCCAACGCTCCAGGGAAAACAGCCCCGGCCTGTTCAGCCTCTCCCTGTAGCTCAAATCCTCCAACCCTGGCAACATCCTTGTAAATCTTTTCTGAACCCTTTCAAGTTTCACAACATCTTTCCAAGAGGAGGGAGCCCAGAACTGCATGAAATACTCCAATGTCCTGCACAGCCCAACATGACCTCCCAACACCTATACTACCCTTTGGGGTTTTTTTCTAATAAATATAGTGTTTCATCTCTTGCTCTCTCACTATTACCTGAAGAAGGAGCAGTACTCCGAAAGCTAGAATTTTCAAATAACCTGTTGGACTATAAACTGGCGTGGTTTTTGACCTTGCCCAATCCCAGTCCAACACCAGCACTTCCACATTATGGCCCAGTGAGACAGTGAGTGACAACTTTCAGGGGAAGCAGCGACCCCTCCTGGCAACTCTCACATTAAATGTGATTTCAGGTTCAAAAGGCGCACAAGGGAATTGCTCACGATTTTGCACGGTATAATTTACTCAGACAGGAATTAGAAACAAAAAAAAACTATAGCTGGAAATGCAGTCAGATGCAATTTGGACGGAGCACAAAGACACTGATCTTCTTCCCGAAGTGTACCATTGCCGCACTAAGGGGCACAGAGTCCCCGTTCAATCCTCGGTCTGCGCTGGTCGAGTTTTTCAATATATTTCCTCGTCTTGTATCGTGATTTGTTAAAATGTAAAGTTTGGAGCAATTTTTTCCCTAAAAATAAACCAAGAAAAAGCCCGTTCAGTTGTCAACTGTCTCTTTATGTCGTTGTTGGGCAGTTCAACTTCCCAAAGCAACATCTTTCATGCATATTTATCTATTGCAACAAAAGTAACATAATAACTTTTGTTTGGAAAGTGCGTGTATTTCCCAGAGAGGGAACAAAATAGGTTAGTAAAGTAAAAAGGAACAAAACACCGAACAGCGCCCGTAGTCAACTAGATGCGAAACCGCGACTAGAGCGTCTTTAACAACAAGGCGAAGTAACTACTGAGCTAAAGCCAGTGCCAGAAACTACCTTCCTATAAAAGCTATTTCACTGGTGACATCAGAAATCTGGTACGTATAATGGGAGGGGAGAGTCGTTTCCAAATAAAAAAATGCGGACATTGGAAATCAAAACCAAAAGTAGAAATTGTTGGAAACAACCCAGCAGGTGTGGCAGTATCTGTGAAGAGAGAAAGCAGAATTCATATCACAAAATCCTTACAGTGTGGAAACAGGCCATTCCGTCCATCGAGTCCACATCCACTCTTAGAAAAACACCCCACCGAAACCACCGAGCCAACTTCCACACTAGCAGCAATTTGGCATAGCACTGGCCATCCAAAGTGCAGCGAAATCGACGTTTCGGGCAGAAGCCCTTCATCAGGAATAAAGGCAGTGAGCCTCTCCACGCTTCAGGCTCACTGCCTTTATTCCTGATGAAGGGCTTTTGCCCGAAACGTCGATTTCGCTGCACTTTGGATGCTGCATGAACTGCTGTGCTCTTCCAGCACCACTGATCCAGAATCTGGTTTCCAGCACCTGCAGTCATTGTTATTACCTCATAGCACTGGCCATCACAAATTGCCCAGGGATGTGGAGGCTCGGTGGATTAGCCATAGTAAATGTAGACTTACAGAGCTAGGTTGGGGCCTGTGTCTGGGTAGGATGCTCTTCAGAGGGTTGGCGTGGACTTAGATGGGCCAAATGGCCTTGTTCCCCACTTTAGGGATTCTATTCTACACCTCTTTAAACTGTGGGGGAAACTGGAGCAAACCCTAATGGTGAAAACTTAAAAACTCCACACATGCAGTCACTCAAGTTTGGAATCAAACCCAGGTCCCTAATTCTATAAGACAGGAATGCTAACCACTGAGCTACCACACGACCACCTTGGAGAGAAGTTACTTCTGCTTTCTTTCCACAGATACTGCCAGACCTGCTGAGTTTGTCTGGCAATTTCTGTTTTGGAATATTGTCTCCTCTGCCTTCCTGGCCTTACCTCTCACCACCAGTTCATATTTATTGCTCTCTCTGCCTGCACATTCAGCTCACATTCACACTGTTCACTATCTCCTCCAGATAAAACCACAGGAGGCTAGAAAAACTCGGATTGTTTTCTCTGGAGTAGCAGATACTGAAGGGCGACTTGATAAAAGTTTATAAAATTATGAGATGCATGGATAGGGTTGTCAGTCAGAATCTTTTTTCCAGAGTTGAAACGTTTAATACAAAGGGGCATGCATTTAAAGTGAGATGGGGAAAGGTCAAATGTGATGTGAGGGGCAAGTTCTTTACACAGAGTGTGATAGGAGTGTGGAACATGCTGTCAGATGTGGTGGTGGAGGCAAATACAATAGGACCATTAAAGAGACTTTTAGATAAGCAAATGAATATGCAAGGAATGGAGGGAAAAAGAACAAGAGCAGGCAGAAGGAATTAGTTTAATTTGGCACCGTGTTCTGCACAACACTGGGTCAAAGGGCCTGTTCCTGTGCTGAACAGTTCTGTGTTCTATGCTCTATGTTCAAAACGAACCATTTTCACTCAATGCCCACATCTTTCAGCAGATACTGTGTACAGTAATCTGCCCTATTCACTAAACCGTCCCTCCAATACACCCCACACCAAGATGACTGCCTCATTCATAGATTCATAGAAACGTACAGCATGAAAACAGCATGAAAACACACCCTTCAGTCCATGCTGACCAGATATCCTAACCTAATCTAATCCCATTTGCCAGCACATTGCACATATCCTTCTAAACCCTTCCCATTCATATACCCATCCAGATGCGTTTTAAATAATATAACCGCACCGACCTCCACCACTTTTTCTGGCAGCTCATTCCATACACGCAGCACCCTCTGCATGAAAAAGTTGCCTCTTAGGTCTCTTTTAAATTTTTCCCCTCATTCACTCACTCATTTCTCTTTTTCATGCACATTTACAACTGTACATAAGGAGGCCATTCAGCCTGTTTCTTTCACACATTTTTTTCCCTTAGTCCCAAATTCATTGTATTTTACTTCCTCATCCTACAGGTTCAGGCCCAACTCCTGTAAAACTGGCTTCCATCACCCATTCACCTAAAACATGTCGCATCGACAACTCTGAGTGAAAATAAAATCATGTTTGCTCTCTGGTATCTAAAGGATAAGAGTAAAATCATTATAATCTTACCTGATGAGAGGGCTGCTCTCTCATTAGGGAGAAACAATTGGTGTTTTTTTAAACTGATGGTCACTACACCTCAGGAGAGGGGAGATGTTGAGAAAGAACAAAGCACAGTACAGCAGAGGAACAGGCTCTTCAGCCCACTAAGCCTGAGCTGTCATATGACACTTGTTCTAAACTAAAAGCCTCTTTGCCTACCTATTTGTGTATCTGTCAATATGCTTTATAAATGCTGCTATTGATTATGCTCTATTAGCTTCCTTCTATGGTCCAGGTGGTTTTTTTGAAATTAATGATTTTTAGTGCGCAATTTCTTGTCTGTATTTGTGAAGTCTGTTGTGAGCGTCTGTAATCATTACCTGGATCATCCTGAATCCGTTCTGTCTGGCTGTGACCCTGGTTTGTGGTTTGTTGACTGGTGGTCTGTATCTGACACATGGTGGAAGGAATCGATTCTTTCAGCATTCACGGAGGAACCGGAGTTGTTCGTATGTGGCCCTTAGGCGGTTGGCACAGGATTCCCATTTCCTGACTTGTCTTAGCGTCTCTCGCTCATAGGTGTTCAAAGTTTGTGAGAAGATTTGTAGCTCAGGTGCTCGTTGTTGTGGTTCTGTTCGCCGAGCTGGGAATTTGGGTTGCAGACGTTTCATCCCCTGTCTAGGTGACAACCTCAGTGCTTGGGAGCCTCCTGTGAAGCGCTTCAGTGATCTTTCCTCTGGCATTTGTAGTGGTTTGAATCTGCCGCTTCCGGTTGTCAGTTCCAGCTGTCCATTGCAGTGGTCGGTGTATTGGGTCCAGATCAATGTGCTTATTGATTGAATCTGTGGATGAGTGCCACAGCTAACAATCCGCATCCATGAACACCAACTAGCCACGAAATGACACAACCAGCTATCCTTAGTAGCCACACACGCAGATGACAAGCAACAAGCAACTGGATAACACTACTATTATAGGACAAGCCAAACAGAGAACAGCCAGGGAATTCCTAGAGGCATGGCACTCATCCACAGATTCAATCAATAAGCACATCAAACTGGACCCAATATACTGACCACTGCAGCTGACAGCTGGAACTGACAACCGGAAGCGGCAGATTCAAACCACTACAAATGCCGGAGGAAAGATCACAGAAGCGCTTCACCGGAGGCTCCCAACCACTGAGGATGTCACCTAGACATGGGACGAAACGTCTGCAACACAAATTCCCAGCTCGGCGAACAGAACCACAACAACGAGCACCCGAGCTACAAATCTTCTCACAAACTTTGAATAATTTTGATTATCAATTATCACTATCTCCCACTAACAAACACTTCCATCATCTTGAAAACCCTCCATGGAGTCAGTCTGTAACTGTCTCTGTTTTTGGGAGACCTTTTGGGGCCTCAACTATTTACAATTCATAATAATGACAACTCAGAGTATCAGATGTATTCTATCCAACTTTGCTGAGGATATAAATCTAGGTGGGAAAGTAAGAGACAAAGGCAAGTAAATAGACATCGCAACAGCACTTGAAGTATAATACAGAGAAGTCTGAGTTATTCACAGTGTCGGTAAGAATTGAACAGTAAAATATTCCCAAAAGAGGTGAAACATGTAAAATAACAATGCTCAGAGCAATCTGGGATTTTATCCTACAAGGAACAAAGATTGTTAGAGTGCTGAAAGAGTAACCGAATTTGATTTGATTTATTTATTGCCCCATATATTTTGTTCTACTGCACTTAATTGCAATGCCGTTGTGTAAAAGTGTAAGGAAATCTTTCTACAGTAGGACAGGGCTTTAGGAAGACCACATCTGGAATACTGTGAGTACATATTTAACCTTTACATGGAATTTACATGGAGGTGATGATATCATTAGCCTATTACTCCAGTGTCTTAGGCCAGGGACATCACTTCAAGCTCCATCTGGCACCTATTTAATTAGCATTTACATATTTGATACTTAGTTATTAGTAACAGTACTCATGCAAAATTCCATCTTTCCCACTCATACACATTTGGGAAAAATGTCTGTCTTGTCCACCTGGTTTGGCCTACAGTAACTCCAAGGCAAAGTGATTTACTCTTACCTGAGATCCAAAAATAACTGAATGAGGGTAATTAGACTTGAATGCAAATGTTGGCTTTGCCAGTGACACATCCATAATTTTTTTTATTATTATTACAGCTTAGGTGAAAATAGCCTTATCTTGTGCTCCAATCAAATTCCTCTTGAATGCATCAGTTGACTTGTCTCCACCACACTCTCACCCAGAGAATTTCAGACAATTGCCACTTACTCCATGAAAAAAGTTTCTCTGCACATTGCTATCACTTCTTTAGCCATTTACCTTAAATTTGTATACACACCTTCCTTCAGGGTTTCCCGATCAACAATGCACAGATACCTCATGTTTCTAAAAACCTCTACTAACCCTTAAGATGTTGCCCTTTATGTCAATGGACAGCCATTCTACTGGGCCCTTGAAATCTGCTCCACAGTTCAGTATGATCATGGTCAACCACTTTCTCAACACCATACTCCAGCGCTCTCCCTGTACCTCTTGACACCTTTATGGTTTATAAATCTGGTTTTTCTTTAATATATTCAGTGATCTGGTCTCCAGAGCTGTCTGTGGTGGTGCCAATACATTGTTTTATTAGATTACTTATTGTGTGGAAACAGGCCCTTTGGCCCAAAAGTCCACACTGACCCTCCCATTCACCTAACACTACAGGCAATTTAGCATGGCCAATTCACCTAACCTGCACAACTTTGAATTGAGGGAGGAAACCATAGCACCCAGATGAAACCTGTGCAGACACAGGGAGAATGTGCAAACGCCATACGGACAGTTGCCCAAAGTGGGCATTGAACCCAGATATCTAGCACTGTGAGGCAGCAGTGCTAACCACTGTGCCACCCCTACTTTCTGTTTGCAGAAGCTGCTGCTGTACACAGACTTCAGAGATCAGCACAGCTGGAAAATATATGAAAGGGAACATTGGTGCAAGTATACCCTTTCTGAGGTAAGAAGTCCAAGATTACACACAGTGCTGCAGGTGTTTCTCGAGTAAAAAATGAGGTCTGCAGATGCTGGAGATCACAGCTGAAAATGTGTTGCTGGTCAAAGCACAGCAGGCCAGGCAGCATCTCGGGAATAAGGAATTCGACGTTTCAAGCATAAGCCCTTCCTGATGAAGGGCTTATGCTCGAAACGTCGAATTCCTTATTCCTGAGATGCTGCCTGGCCTGCTGTGCTTTGACCAGCAACACATTTTCAGCTGCAGGTGTTTCTCACCAAGGTCCTGTACAGCGGCAGCAAGACATCCTCATCCCAACACTCAAATCCTCTACAGAAAGGCCAATAGACCATTTCCCTTCCTAACTGCTTGCTACACCTGCATTTGCCTTCAGTGACTGGTATACAAGACCAACTTGTGTATCAATATTTCCCAGTCCATCACCACTTAAGTAACACTCTGCCGTTCAGCGCATTCCTACTAAATTCACACTGATCAATGCTGTATTACATCTGTCATGTATTTGCTCATTCTTTCAACTTATCCAAATTGTCAGAAGTCACTTTACATGCTTTTCACCATGCACCATCCCATTTTGAATATTATATTTGATTCTCTCAACCAAATTGTTGATACATCTTGTGAATAGCTAAGGTCTAAGTATTGATCCCTGCCATACTCCACCTGTCTCCCACTACAAAAATGATCCATTTATTTCTACTCTGTTTCCTGTCTTCCAAGCAATTTCAATCCTTGCCAATTTATTGCCTGCAAACCCATGTGTTTTAATTTGATACAATAATCTCTTTTTCTGGCTCGCTTCAAAAGAGCTTTCAGAAAATCCAGTTACACAACATCACTGGTTCTCTGAGCCTTTTAAAACACTGGAACTATATTTGCCACCCTCCAATCTGCCAGGACTGCACCAACATCTAAAAGATTTTGTACAATTACAAACAATGCCTCCATTATGTATATAGCCACCTCCTTTAGTACCCTAGGATGTAGATTGTCAGGCCCAGTGTATGTATCAGTTTGCAGCCACATTAATTTTCCGAATTAGCTATTTTTTAACTCAAAGTTGTTGTATCGTTGCCTTGCTACCTTCCATTATCAATTCTCTTATTTCAGACTGTAAGGGTAAAAAATGAGGTCTGCAGATGCTGGAGATCACAGCTGCAAATGTGTTGCTGGTCAAAGCACAGCAGGTTAGGCAGCATCTCAGGAATAGAGAATTCGACGTTTCGAGCATAAGCCCTTCATCAGGAATAAGAGAGAGAGAGCCAAGCAGGCTGAGATATGCTTGGCTCTCTCTCTCTTATTCCTGATGAAGGGCTTATGCTCGAAACGTGCTCAGACTGTAAGGGCCCTATTAACCATTTATTTCTTTTTACATTACTTTTCCTTTATTCAGTCATGATGTGGGCATCGCTAGCTAGGCCTGCATTTATTGCCCATCCCTAATTAACCCAGCGCACAGTTAAGAGTTAACTACATGGCAGTGGGTCTGGAGTCACACGTAGCCCAAACCAGTTAGGTTTCTTTCCAAAATGGGCATTACTGAACTAGATACGTTTTGCAAATAATAAACAAATGTAAGACTTTTTAAAAAATTGTCCCCAGAACATTATCTGAGTCTCTGAGTTAACGGTTCAATAAAAATACCACTAGGCCTCCTCCTCCTCCTCTGTGTGTATGTATTAATAAAAGCTATACAGTCTGCTTTTCTATTTCTTGCAAATTTACCGTTGTCCCCTTTTTTTTCATTTGAAGTCAACTTTGTATTCCTTTCCTGAATTCTAAACTGCTTGCATCCTCAAACTTTCTACTTGTTCTGGCAATATTTATGACTCTTCTTTGGATCTGCCTCTAGTATCATCCTTAATTTCTTTTGTACACCATAGTTGTGCCACTTTTCCTGTTGTGTTTTTGCACCAGGAAGGAATTTACAACCGCAATTCTATTTCTTTCTTAAATGTTAATCATTGCCTCTCTATCATAATGCTTATTAATGAAATTATCCAGTCTATCATAGCCAACTCATCCCTCATGCCTACATTGTTTCCATTATTTAGATTTAGAATCCTAGTTTGAAATGGACCACTTGACTTTCCATCACAATGAAGAATTCTATCATGTTATGGTCAATTCTTACTAAAGGATCCAGAACAACAAAATTATTAATTAACCTCTTTCCATTGCACAATACCACATCTGGGGCAGCCTGTTCTCTAGGTGGTTCCCCAATGTACTTATCTAAAAAGAAAAATCTTCCATACATCCAAGGAATTTATTTGCCATAGTATTATTAATGCGGTTTGGTCAGATTTAAGTCAAAGCTGAAAATGTGTTGCTGGAAAAGCGCAGCAGGTCAGGCAGCATCCAAGGAACAGGAAATTCGACATTTCAGACGTAAGCCCTTCATCAGGAATGAGGAAATTGTGTCCAGCAGGCTAAGATAAAAGGTAGGGAGGAGGGACTTGGGGGAGGGGCGATGGAGATGTGATAGGTGGAATGTGGCTGAAGAGCTTCTGTGCAGAGGAGATGACCTGGGGGGTGCAGTGAGAGAGAGACTCACTGAGATTCTTGTAGAGGGAGGAAGAGAGCTACTTCAAGGAAGGCATCCTTGCAAGAGGATTCGCAGTGGGTTAAAATCTTCGAGGAAAAAGTGAGGTCTGCAGATGCTGGAGATCAGAGCTGAAAGTGTGTTGCTGAAAAAGCGCAGCAGGTCAGGCAGCATCCAAGGAACAGGAAATTCGATGTTTCGGGCATAAGCCCTTCATCAGGAATGAGGAAAGTCTTAGCCTGCTAGACACACTTTCCTCATTCGTGATGAAGGGCTTATGCCCGACATGCTAAATGTCCTGTTCCTTGGATGCTGCCTGACCTGCTGCGCTTTTCCAGCAACACATCCTCTCAGATTTAAGTCACCCATGTTTGCTATAGTATCCTTGTTATTTACTTCTCTACTTTCCTGTTGAACGTCATCATTGATTGTTATTAAGGCAAAGATAGATAGATTTTTGAACAGTAAAGAAATTAAGGGTTATGGTGAGTGGGTGGATAAGTGGAGCTGAGTCCACGGAACCATCAACCATGATCTTATTGAATGGTGGGGCAGGTTGGATGGGTCAAATGGCCTATTCCTGATCCTATTTCATTCGTTCTCATGTTATAGCCTAACTCACTACTCCTATTTGCAGGCTGGTAGACAATTCACAGCAATGGTTTCCACCTCCTGTTACTTTTTAGTTCTATTCAGGCTAATGCCAAATCTAGATTTCCTATGCCAATAACCATTGTCACAATTGCATTGAATTCATCCTTTACCAACAATACAACACATCTCCTTTTCCTTTTCCTCTGTCCTTCCCAAATGTTGAGTACTGTTGGATAATCAGTTCCCAGCCTTGGTCACTCTGTAGCTATGTCTCCAGAATTATAATTATATTGTACCCCTTTTCAACCATTTGGCTGTTAGTTTGTTTATTCATTTCTTTGTGTGTGATAAATGAATTCAAACATAGTAACTGTAGATTGTCTTTTTAACATTTTTATATGGTTTTGTACTATGACACCATTTGCAGCAAGTTCATTTCCTCGGACTTTCATTAGTGCTTTCTACTTTCTATCTTTCATTTCTATCTTTGTTTCCCTCTTGTGTCTCCTTACTCAAGTTCACACACCCCACACCCCCCTTACTGTCTAGTGTAGAATCTGCCTTGTCACCACAGCACTTAGCAAGTTATTTTGGAAGATGACACTGCTGTTGGTGCCTGCTGGAGATGATCAAATTCTCCAAAGCCAGCAAGAAAATAAGAATGATGGCAAAATATGATGTAAGTTATGAGTTTGGAATCCAGGTCTGCAAATTTATAAGAATGGTTATGAAATAGAAACTTCAGTTCTGAGGATAAATTAAAGAAGTTAGGGCTATTCTCACTGGTGACAGAAAAGCTGAGATGAGCTGAGAGGTTATCAAAAACTGGAGTGAGCTGTATAGTGCAGATAGGGAGAATCTGTTCCCACCCATTAAAGGAACAAGTACAACACAGTGTAGATTTAAAATGATGTGCAATAAAAGCAAGGGTGACATGCAAAAATACCTGTTCATGGAGCATGTACTTAGGATAGTCTGCCAGGTTATGGGAAACAGGTGGTAGATTGCGTAAGGAAATGATATTCATTGTAAAAGCCTGTGCAAGGATGACAGGCTGAAATACCTCTTTCTGTACTGCAATAATTCCATGAAATAATCTTTTAATCAGCTGGGCATAGAGTGAATTTGCTGATTGGAGGTGATGATGAAATTACAGAATAATGTAGCACAGAAAGAGGCCAGCTACAATTTCTTTTAACATGGATCAAAGAAGCTGGGAATTTTTTTCCTCAAAGAAATAAGACTAGTGGGAGAATTGATCAAGATTTTCAACATCACAGGAGTCTGGACAGGTCAGATAGTGAGAATCTGTTCCCATTTGGAAAATGATCAACAACCAGAGGAAACAAGATCAGAAATTGCTGGGAAAATTGAACACATCTGGCACGATCTGTGCAGAAAAAGCAGAGTCATGCCCAATGACCCTTCTTCAGAACTGGAGCCAAAATGTTCACTCTGCTTTCTTTCCGCAGGTGCTACCAGACCTGCTGAGTTTTGTGTGCAATTTCTGATTTTGTTTCTGACTTTCAGCATCAGCAGTTCTTTAGGTTTTAATTTGTTCAGTGAAAGCCAGAGGATACCGTTTGAAAGTTCTGCAAAAGAGGCAAATGCCAAGTGAGAATAAAACTGTAGTGATTGGAACCAGCTGGATCTTGCTGATTACAAAATCCTTGATTGGCCCAGGTTACCAACCCCAACCAGGAAGCCCTGGCTGACCAATGTTATCATAATATTGCGGGTTCGAGTGGCTGTCGGAGGGGAGGGCCATGGCTGTGAGGGTGACCAGGGTCAGGGACATGCTGGGTGGCGGGGGCCTGAGCTGGATGCTGCCACAGGATATAGTGAACAGGGCAGTGGTAGATGTCAGGTTCATGGCTCCTGCCATTTGACACCTTAAAACGGTGGTGCTCAGACTCAACATAGTGCACCAGTTAGAGAATGCACAGGTGTGCGGGGGAATCCCGTCTGTACTTACTCCTGCCCGGACGGAATTGCACATTGGCCCCAAGGGCCCATACTTCCCATGGGAGCCTGTGCCCCACAACCTGAACTGCCTCTGGAGTTTTAATTTTGCCCCTTTTAGGGACATAAAACAGCAGGCCCTGTAGCAACTGCTGCTGCACACCTTCCACCTCTGTTCCCTCATCCACCACCCGGACACACTTTGATGTGCCCATTTGCCACTGGGCGGTGGGGATACCCAGTGGAAAGCTGCCTACAGGGGAATGTTTTCCCTTTCTCTCAGGAATCTGGGGTGGAGGGTGTTGCATGCAGCAGTCCCCTGCAACCGCTGATTGCAGTGTTTCACGGACTCCCAGCCCAACTGTTTGTTCTGTGGTGCTGTGGAGTCCATGGACCATGTATATATTGAGTGTGGGCATTTGCACTCCCTCTTTGATTTTCTTAAAAACCTTCTCTGTTTCTGGTTGCACCTCAGTCCTTTGCTCCTGATCTTTGGGCACCCTGTGCGGAGGGTGAAGGATAGGTCAGAGGACCTCGTCGTGGGTCTGCTCCTGAGCCTGGCCAAATTGGCCACAAAAAGATCCAGGCAGCGGGCCGCGGAGGGTGTCATTAGGGCTGATTGCCTGCCCCTCTTCCGCGGCTACATCTGAGCCTGGGTGTCCTGGAGAAGGAGCACACAGTGTTTATCAACTCTGTCGAGCTGTTCAGGGAGAGATGGGCACCACAGGGAGTGGAGTGCTTTAATTCCTACCCTTCCTTTCACTTTTTTGATCACGCAACATTGTCCTCTAAGAAGGGCACTGTTTGTCACTGGCTACCCTGGTGTTTCCTTACTTCCTGTTGGTGGAAATTGAAGAAAGACTTGTACACCTTGTTGTTTTTCACTGTGTCTCACACCTGCACACACACAACATGGGTGCTGGGGAAAATATAAGCACCCCTGGAGTAAGGCAGTAGTATGGGGGTAAGGGAGAGAATACATATATTATATATACCCAGGAGATTTAGAGTCTCCTCAGTTTCAGGCACTGACTCTGTGCTGGAAGAAAAAAAATCATATTATTAGAACCTCCTCAGTTCAGGGGACTGACTCTGAGTTAGCTGGCTACAGCCAGTATACTGTACACAAGTAAATAAAGTTAAAAATCACACCACACCACTTCAACAGGTTTATTTGAAAGTACAACCTTTCGGAGCACTGCTCCTTCGTCAGGTAGCTAGTGGAGCAGGATACATATTGATCTACAAACCAGTGTTGCATGATTTTTAACTGTGTCCACTCCAGTCCAACACAGGCTCCTCCGCATCGAGTAAATAAAGTGTAACTTGGGGAAGGGATACTCGCCTCTGGGCAGTGATTTCAAAATCTTGTGTTACACAGTGAGTTGTTTCAAGTTGGAAGTGTGGTGGAAACAGGTTCAACTCAGGCATTCAGGAGGGACATTGGGAGATAAATAGCAGCAGTGTGAGGGGAGAAAGAGTTGGGCTCTCAGTCAAAATGCTCAGAGGACCAAAAGGCTTCTGTCATTAATTATTATTACCTGTTTTATTTTTTTTCCATTCTTTGCCAATTGGCATTTCCAGCGTGTCTTTGAGCTGCCGATAATCCCATCATTACCGTGTCTCCGAAATGTAAAGGTGAGTGACCCCAGTGAGATAGTGTGATAACCTTGAGACAGGAGGGAGGAGGCAGCGCCCCCTCCTGGCAACTCTCGTGTGAAATGTGACAAGGTAATTTCCGGTTAAAAATAATGTTAAATTTGGAGCTTTTCTTCTTAAACATAAACCAAAAAGTCTCTTCTTGCCGTTGTTGGGCTGCTCAGCTGCAAAAGCAGCACCTTTCATGTATAATTATCGTTTGTAACAAGAGAGAAATAATAGCATGAATGTTGTTTGGAAAGTCTGTACATTTCCCGGTGGGATGACAGAAGTTACTGAAGGAATAAAACGCTGAGCAGCACCCGTAGCTAGCGAGCTACGAGGATTTGAATGAAATCGAAGTAACTACTGAGCTAAAGCCGACGCCGGGATCATAGGCATCAAAACCTAATTAACTGGTGACACCAGCGGCTTTGTATTCCTGAATAGGGTGTAATACAGTATTTTCCAAATCTCAAAGCGACTCAAATGCAAACTTGATTTGGAAATGCCGGTGTTGGGATAGGGACAAAAAACCTGCAGAGGCTGGAGTCCAAAGTAAACAGGCAGGAGGTTTTTCACTATGCACCATCCCACCTTGAATATTATATTTGATTCTCTCATCCAAATTGTTGATATATCTTGTGAATAGCTGAGGTCTAAGTATTGTTCCCTGCCGTACTCCACCTGTTGCTGCCTTCCACTACAAAAATGATCCATTTATTTCTACTCTGTTTCCTGTCTTCCAAGCAATTTCAATCTTGGCCAGTTTATTGCCTCAAAACCCATGTGTTTTAATTTGATACAATAATCTCTTTTTCTGGCTCTTATCAAAGGCTTTCAGAAAATCCAGTTACACATCACCACTGTTTTTTTTAAAGCCTTTTTTTAAACAGTGGTACTACATTTACACTTCCAAGCTGCCAGGACTGTACCAGAATCTGAAAAACTTTGGATGATTACATTATGTACGCAGTTATCCCCTTTAGTTATCTGAGATCTAGGTTGTACAGTGGATTTAGCAGTTTTCAGTCATATTAAATTCTCTAATTATTTATTTATTTAGATCAAAGTTATTGTATCATTGCCTTGCTATTTTCTTACAAATCACACAACACCAGGTGATAGTTGAACAGGTTTATTTGGAAGCACTAGCTTTTGGAGCACTGCTCCTTCATCTTATCCTCCACAACCACCTGATGAAGGAGCAGTGCTCTGAAAGTTAGTGCTTCCAAATTAACCTCCTGGACTATAACCTGGTGTCATGTGATGTTTAACTTTGCACACCCCAGTCCAACACCAGCACCTCCAAATCGTTGCTATTTTCTGTTCTCCATTATTAATTCTCTCATTTCAGATTATAAGGGGTCTACTAATCACTTATTTCTTTTTACTTTTTTACCCAGTTTTCAGCCATGCTGGGGGCATCACTCGCTAGGCCAGCATTTATTGCCCACCCCTAATTTACCCAACGTGCATTTAAGTGTTAAGTACATTCCAGCGGTTAGATAAGTTTCCTTCCCTAATGGGCATTACTGTACCAGATGGGTTTAGCCAAAAGTCAACAAACTCCTGGTTTCTGGATTGGCCATGACAGGAGTTGAAACCCCACTCCACAGACTGTTATTAGGGTCTCTGGATTAACAGTCAATGATAATACAATAGGACATCTTCTCCCCAGGAATTTGCACATTTATGAAAGCTATCACAATATGTTTTGAATTAAATTGAATTTATTGCCATGCGTACTGAAGCACAGTGAAAAGCTTTGTCTTGTGAGCAATACAGGCAGATCACAGAGTTAAGTAACATAGATAGTAAATAATAGGTAAACAGTGGCAAAAACAAAAACACAGGTACAGGTGAATGTTAAAAGTTTCTAAGTTCATTCAGTATTCTAACAACAGTCGGGTAGAAACAGTTGCAAAACTGGCTGGTGCATGTGTTCAGGCTTCTATACCTTCTCCCCAGTAGTAAAAGTTGTAGTAAAACATTATTAGGGTGGGATGGATCTTTAAAAATGCTGGCAGCCTTTCTTTGACAGTGGGCCTGGTAGATGGATTCAATAGGTGGGAGATTGGCCTTTGTGATTGCCTGGGCTGAGTTCACCACTCTCTGTAACTGTCTCCGATCTTGAATGGTACAGTTACCATACCAGGTAGTGATACATCCAGTCAAAATGTATTCAATGGCGCTCCTAAAAATATTGGCAAGGGTATTCGCTGTCATGCCAAATTTCCTCAGTTCCCTGAGGAAGAAGAGACATTGTTGGGCCTTTGTAACCATGCATCCACATGGAGAGTCCAAGAAAGCTTGTTGTGGATAACCACTAACAGGAGCTTGACACTCTCCACTCATTCCACCTCTGTGCTGTTAATGTATGGGGGCATGAGAAACACCCCTTCGAAAGTCAATAATGAGTTCCTTGGCTTTTGCTGGCATTGGAGCTAGATTGTTCTCAGTGCACCATTTTTCCAGGTCCTCCATCTCCCATCTGTAGTCTGTTTCGTCACCATCTGAGAATCGACTGACTATGGTGGTGTCATCAGTGAACTTGTGAATGGCATTAGTCTGGTATTTGGCAATGCAGTCATGGGTATAGAGTGAATATAGAAGGGGGCTGAGTATGCACCTTTGGAGGACTCCAGTATTGAATGCTAGTGACAATGAAATATAGTCCCCAATCTTCACTGATTGTGGCCTGTGGGTCAAGAAACTGAGGATCCAGTTGCAGAGAGTGAGGCTTAGTCTGAAATCACTCAGTTTAGTAATCAGTCTTGGGGGGATAATAACGTTGAAGGCTGAACAATAGTCAATGAGTATGATTCTTACATAACTCTTCTTCGTGTCAAGATCATCTAGGAAGGAGTGAAGGACAAGTGATATTGCATTTGACGTAGATCTGTTGATCCAATAGGCAAATTGGAGTGGTCAAAAGTATTGGGGAGGCTGGAGTTGATTAATACCATGACCAGCCTTTCAAAGCACTTCATGACCACCAAAGTTAGGGCCACTGGGTGGAGTCATTGAGACATGCTGCATGAGCCTTCTGAGGCACAGGAAACAGACAGGGACAGTGGTCTGCTGCAGCGAGAAGTTGAAGATGTCCAAGAAGGTCTCTGCAGTTGATCTGCACATGCTCTGAGTGCACGGCCTGGTACTCCATCTGGTCTCATCACTTTCCTTGGATTCACAGGAAGGAAAACTGATCTGGCCTCTGATGCAGTGACTGTTGGGATCGGTTCGTCAGGCCTCGTCAGAATAGATGTTATCTCTCTGCCGAAATTCTGCTCAAAGCGAGCATAGAAGGCATTGAGATGATCTGGGAGGGATATGTCATCGTCTGCTTTTCTATTTCTTGCAAATCTACTATATTTTTCCTCTTTTAATCAACTTCTTGGTTTTTCTTTCCTGAAGTCTAAACTGTTCACAATCCTCAAACTTCTTACTTTGTCAGGCAATGTTTGTGACTCTTCTTTGGATCTGGATCTAGCACCATCCTTAATTTCTTTTCCTAGCCATAGTTGTGTCACTTTTCCTGTTGTGTTTTTGTGTGGGAAAGGAATTTACAATTGCAATTATATTTGTTCCTCAAATATTAACCATTGCCTCACTGCCATCATACCTTTTCATGAAGTTATCTTATCTATCATAGCCAATCCATTCATCATGCCTCCATTGTTTCCATTCTTTAGATTGAGGATCCCAGTTTTGGAACATACCATTTCACTTTCCATCACAATGAAGAATTCTATCATGTTAAGGTCATTTTTATGAAAGGATCCAGCACAACAAAATTATTAGTGATCCTCTTCCCATTTCACGTTATCACATCTAGAGTAGTCTGCTCCCTAAGTGGTTCCTTAATGTACTTATCTGAAAGAAAGATGTTGTATGCATCCAAGGAATTTGCCATAGTATTACTAATGTGGATTGGTCAGATTTAAGTCACCCATATTTACTATAGCATCCTTGTTACTTACTTCACTAATTTCCTGTTTAATGACATTGTTGAATGTTTTTAAGGCAAGGATAGACAGATTTTTGAACAGTAAAGAAATTAAGGATGATGGTGAGCAGGCAGGTAAGTGGAGCTGAGATTATGAAAACATCAGCCATGATCTTATTGAATGGCAGGGCAGGCTGGATGGGTCAGATGACCTACATATTTCTTATGTTCTCATGTTATACCCTATCTCACTACTACCATTTGCAGGCTGGTAGACAATTCCCCCTTATGGTTTCAACCCCTGTTACTTCTTATTTCTGTTCAGGCTGTTTCATTCCAAATCTAGATTTCTTATGCCAATAATCATTGTCAGAATTGCATTGAATTCATCCTTTACTAGCGATACAATAAATCTCCTTTTCCTTTTTCCCTGTTCTTCCTCGATGTTTTGTACTGTTGGATATTCAGTTCCTAGTCTTGGTCACACTGTAGCTAAGTCTCTATAAACACAATCATATTGAACTCATTTACAACTATTTCACTGTTAGCTTGTTTGTTTATTTCATCATGAATAATACATGAATTCAGGTATAGTATCTTTAGATTTTTTTTGACATTTTTATATGTTTTTGTACTATGGTGCTGTTTGCAGCAAGCTCTTGTTTCCTTGGCCTTGCAGCTTTGCTTTCTACTTACTATCTTTAATTTCTATCTGTTTCCCCCTCTTGTGTCTCCATGCTCAAGTTTCCATTCCCCTTGCTTTCTAGTATAGAATCTCCGTTGCCACCACAACACTTGACAAGTTACTTTGGAATAAGTTACTTTTATTCCTGATGAAGGGCTTTTGCCCGAAACGTCGATTTCGCTGCTCATTGGATGCTGCCTGAACTGCTGTGCTCTTCCAGCACCACTGATCCAGAAAGTTACTTTGGAAGGTGACACTGCTTCTGGCACCTGCTAGAGGTGCTCAAGTGAGTTTTGAGAAGATTTGTAGCTCAGATTGATGTTTTGAATGTAGGTTTGTTCACTAAGCTGAAAGGTTTATTTCCAGATGTTTCGTTACCTTACTAGGTAACATCTTCAATGGTCCTCATGCGAAGCAATGCCGAAAATTCCTGCTTTCTATTTATATGTTTGGGTTTCTTTGGGTTGGTGATGTCATTTCCTGTGGTGATATTATTTCCTGTGGTGAAGTCACTTCTGGTTCCTTTTCTCAGGGGGTGGTAGATGGGGTCTGATTCGATGTGTTTGTTGATAGAGTTCCGGTTGGAATGCCATGCTTCTAGGAATTCTCATGCGTGTCCTTGTTTGGCTTGTCCTAGGATGGATGTATTGCCCCAGTTGAAGTGGTACCCTTCCTCATCTGTATGTGAGGATACTAGTGAGAGAGGGTCATGTCTTTTTGTGGCTAGTTGGTGTTCATGTATCTTGGTGGTTAGTTTTCTGCCTGTTTGTCCAATGTAGTGTTTGTTACAGTCCTTGCATGGTATTTTGTAAATGTTAGTTTTGCTCATTGTCTGTATAGGTCTTTGAAGGTTATCAGCTGCAGTTTTAGTGTGTTGGTGGGTTTGTGGGCTACCATGAAGCCAAGGGGTCTGAATAGTTTGGCAGTCATTTTTGAGATGTCTTTGATGTGGGGGAGAGTGGCAAGGGTTTCTGGGCGTGGTTTGTCTGTTTGTTCGGGTTTGTTGCTGAGAACAACAGACTCCATAAATACAACCAGGAAATTTCATCAAAAATCTTTGAAATTTCTCAGCATTGCTTCGCATGAGGTCCACTGAAGATGTTGCCCAGTAAGGTAACAAAACGTCTGGAATTGAACCTTTCAGCTCAGCAAGCAAACTTAGTTCCAAAAGAGGTGAGCAAATTCTCCCAAGTGGACAGGAAAAGAAGGATGATGGTAAATCGAAGTCCGCAAATTTACAAGAATGGTTCCAAAAATAGCAACTTCACTTATGAGTAAAAATTAAAGAAGTTGAGACTATTCTCATTAGGGAGAGGAAAGCTGAGAAGAGATTAGAGGTTTTCCAAAGCCTGAGAGGTCTGGGTAGTGTAGATAGGGAGAATCATTAAATGAACAAATATGAAACAGTGTAGATTTAAAATGATGGGCAATAAAAGCATGGGTGATGTGAGAAAATATATTTTCATGGAGCATGTTTGTCTGGTTATGGGAAACAGGTAGTAGATTGCACAAGGAAATGACATTCATTTCAACAGCCTGTGCAGGGATGATGGGCTCAATGGCCTCTGTCTGTACTGCAATGATTCTGTGAAGTAATCTTTTCATCAGTTGGACAAAGACTGAATTTGCATGATTGGAGGGGATGATTATGTTACACAGTAGTGCAACACAGAAAGAGGACAACTACATTTTATTTTAAGAAGTTGGAGTTCTTTTTCTGGGAGAAAGGAGAAAACTTGGGGTAAGATTTGACAGAAATTTTCAAAATCGCAGGAGTCTGGACAGATGAGGTAGGGATAATCTTTGTAAAAAGATGTAGTTTGAAAATGTTTTGCTACCACGTGAGAATAAAACCTGTGTTACATAGAGTTGACAGATTTTGCAACATAGCCTTCAAGTGTTCAACTGGGCATTTAAGAGGGGCTTTGGGAGATTATTTTAATAGCAGCAGCGTGCAAGGTTAGGGGAGAAAGACAGGAACAAAGTGCTGCAGATGCTGGAGATCAGAGTCGAGAGTGTGGTGCTCGAAAAGCACAGAGCGCCAGGCAGCATCCGAGGAGCAGGAGAACCGACGTTTCGGGCTTGAACCCTGAAGACAGCAGTTGGGCTCTCAGTCAAAATGTTCAGACAGCAAAAGGCTTCTGGCCTTAACAGCATTGTTATCTATTTTCTTTCTTCCATTCTTTGCCAATTCGCATTTCCAGTGTGTCCTTGAGCTATCAATAATTAGATCATTACTGTGTCTCTGAAATTTGAAGATGAGTGACCCCAGGGAGGCAATGACAACCTTGAGATGGAAGAGAGGAGGCAGCGCCCCCTCCTGGCAACTCTCGTGTGAAATGGAACGAGGTGATTTCAGGTTAAAATACATTTGGAGGGTTTTTAATTTCTTTAAACCTGGATCAAAAACCCCCTTCAAATGTCAATAGTCTCTTCTTGCCGATGTTGGCTGATCCACTTCAAAAGCAACACCTTTTATGTATAATTATCGCTTGGAACAATGGAGAAATAACAGGGTAAACGTTGTTTGGAAAGTGTGCACATTTCCCGGTGGGGCAACACACGAAGTTACTGAAGGAATAAAACATCGGGCAGCGCCCGGAGTTACCTGGATACAAACACGCGACCAAAGGAACTTAAGTGAAAAACCGAAGTAACTACTGAACTATAGCCGGCGTTGGAAAACCGGCTCCTGCAAAATCTATTTCATGACTGACATCAGGAGCGTACTATTTCTGGAAAGGATTCTGTATAGTGTTTTTCAAACCTCAAATGGAAATTCACAGTCTCCTGCCTATCCCCTTACCTCTAACCACTGCTTCTCATTCTTTTTCTCTCTCTGCCTGCACATTCAGCACACATTCACATTTTTCACCACCTTCCCCAGACAAAACCATTATTTTCAGTGAGAACAGCAAATGTTGGCATTGCCAGTGACATCTATATACATCTCAGAAATGCATTTTTAAAAAATAATTGAAACAGCATAGAAGATGCATCACCTTGTGCCACTGCTCCACTTCCTCTCTATAATCCTTCACATTCATCCTTTTCAAATAATAGTCTAATTCCTCCTTGAGTGTCTCAATTGACCTACTTCCACCAGACTCTCAGACAACGAATTTAGGATGATTCCCACTCGTGCATGAAAAAAAACATTCTGCATATCGCCATTGCATTTTTCTCCAGTTACCTTAAACTTGTGTACAGACCTTCCCCTAGGCTTTCCCTATCAACTCTGCCCAGTCCACGCATGTTTCTAAATATTTCTGTTAAATTGCAATGGGTGGTGTAAGAAATAATGAGGTTGCAGCTGTATAAGACTTTCGTGAGATTACAAAGGGAATGCTGTGTTAGTTCTGGCCTTTCTCCCAAAAAATACGTAGGATGAAAATTTGTTTAGTTAACTCTGATTTCTCTCCACAGATGCTGCCAGACCCGCTGAGCTTTCACAGCAGCTTCTGACTGTCTTTGTGTTGATGAAGATTTGCTTGAACAGTTCATGAGATCGAATTGTAATCCAATGGGAAACATCTCTAGAGAGGGCCCCAGCCCCTGAATTTGAGAAGAATGAGAAATGAGTTAAATTTAACAATTTAAAAATACATTTAAATGTTTGACAGTGTAGATGATAAGAGGCTGTCTCCTCGGATTAGATTGACAACAGCTGGGGATCAGAATCTCAGAATTAGGAAAATTCATTTGCCTTAGTTCAAACATGACCTGAGCCATCTCTTGCTGTTTAAGAGACAAGTGGTTATTTAGTTTGAGGAAGACCACTCTGCAGAGTGCAAGGCAAGTATGTGGACCTCTATCATCTACCAAAGTGAGAACAGGGAAAGACCCTGCAATTTTGGCATCATGCCACACCATAGAGCAGCCATTTGTGCTGTCTGGGTAAGCGGTCCTGATTTAGGAGTAAGATCATGAGAAAAGTATTAACTCAGAAGGTGGTGAACTTTTGGAGTTCACTGTGCAAGAGAGCTGTGGATGCTCAAGTGATGATTCCAGTGAAGGATGAGTTGGATAGATTTAGAATACAAAGGAATGAAGGAATACTTGGCCCGTCACAAGCCATGCTCTCCCATGAGTTGATGCAGATATTTGAGCATCTCAGGAATGCTCCAAGGGCATCCCTAAGTGTTTCTGCTGTCTTCTGGGAGCCTTGTGTGATGGCTGAGTCCCAAGAAAAGCTTTCTTTGTGAGTCTAATGCCAGGTTGACACATCCTGTCCAGTAGAGCTCTTCCTGGGGATAAGAAATGCAAAAATAAACATGAAAAATAGGAGCAGGCCATTCACCCCTTCAACATTGCTCCTCTCTTCAGTATGATCATTATTGATTCTCTTTCTTAACATCATACTCCTGCACTCTCCCTATACCTCTTGCCATCTTTGTGGCTTATAAATCTGTTTCTTCTTTAACATATTCAGTAATTTGGCCTCCAAGAGACATTCATGGTAGAAAATTCCTCAGGCTGCCCATCCTCTGAGTGAAGTAAAGGTCTAGTCATCTCAGTCCTGAAGAAGCTCACCCATATTCTAAGAATGTGAACCTTTATTCTCCCGATTTCAATGTGATCCACTCTCAACCTTCAAAATTCAGTGAGCTTTTCCACATTGGAGAAAGGTGAAGACTGAGGAGAGCTTTGGCAGAAGCTTTCAAAATCACACGAGCCTAGACAGATTAGATCACAACAATTTGTTTCCATTTATCAAATTATCAACAACCTGAGGAAACAAAATTGTACATTGCTGTAAAAATCCAGCAGGTCTGGCAGCATCTGTGGAGAGAAAGCAAAGTTAATGTTTTGGGTCCGATCACCCTTTTTAAGAACTGGAGCCTAAATGTTGACTGTGCTTTCTCTCCGCAGATGCTAGCCAATCTGCTGAACTTTTCCAGCAATGTTTGATTTTATGCCTGATTTCTAGCATCCGCAGGCCTTGGATTTTTTTTTTTGTTTAGCGAACAATGAGAGGATGTGTAGGTTCTGTTCGTGAGGCTTTAAATTAGTGAGGGGGTTGTGTGGGATGGGACCCAAAGGGATCACGAACAGTTGAGAAGAGGAGCAAGTCAAAAAGTCAAACCAGGCAAGAACAAGGCAGAGAACGAGGTAAGACTGAAAAAATAAACTGCATTTATTTCAATGCAAGACGCCTGCCAGGTAAGTCAGATTAACTCAGGGAATAGATGGGAACATGGGACTGGGAGATCATAACGATTATAGAGACATGGCTCAGGGATGGGTAGCGCTGGCAACTCAGTGTTCCAGGGTATAGATGCCATAAGAAAGGGGCAAGAGAGGAGGGGGTGGTGGGGTGTTTTTGGTTAATGATAACTGGGAGAATGTTCCTGGGACTACATCCAGTGAAGTTATTTAGGTGGAAATGAGAAATAAGAAAGGGATCATCATGTTAATGGGATTGTACTATCGGCCTCCAAAAGTCAGCAGAAAACTGAGAAGTAAATTTGTAAGGAGGTCTCTGATATCTGGAGAATAAGAGGGTTGTAGTGGTAAAGGATTTTAACTTTCCAAACATAGACTGGGATTGCTTTTGAGTTAACGGTTTGAATGGAGATGGATTTGTTAAGTGTGTCGATGAAAGTTTGTTTGTTCAGTATGTGGAAGAATCTACTGGAAAAGGAGAAAAACTTGACCTCTCTTGGGAAATAAGGCAGGGCAAGTGACTCAGGTATCAGTGGGGCAGCACTTCGGGTCCCGTGACCATAATTGTACTAGTTTTAAAATAGTTATGGGAAAGGGTAAACCTGATCTAAAAGTTAAGGTTCTAAATTGGAATAAGGCCAATTTTGACAGTATTAGTCAAGACTTTCAAAAGTTGATTGGGAGAGGCTGCTCACAGGTAAAGTGGAGATTGGAAAGCAAGAGGCCTTCAAAAGTGAGATAACAAGAGTTCAGTGACAGTACACTCCTGTTAGTGTGATGTGCAGGGAAAGTTGGATGACAAGAGAAATATGGTCAAGAAACAGGAGACTTTTGGCAGGTATATAAAGCAGAGATCGAATGAATCACTGAAAGAGCAAAGGAGCAGAAAGAGAATGTTCAGGAGGGAAATCAGGATTGCAAAAAAGGGGACATGAAATAACTCTGGCAAAGTTGGTTAAAGAGAATCCAAAGAGATTCTGCAGATATATTAAGGGCAAAAGAGTAATGAGGGAGAGAACAGGGCATCTTAAAGATCAACAAGGCTGTCCATGTGTGGAACAACAGATGAGATACAAAAGGTATATTTCATGTCAGTATTTATAGTGAAGAAGGATATGCAAGGTGGAAACCTTGGAGAAATAAACAGTGATATCTTGAAAAGTGTCCATATTACAGAGGAGAAGGGACTGAATATCTGCAAATGGATAAATTCCCAGAATCTGATCAGGTGCATCCCACAACTTTGTGGGAAGCTATGGAAGAGATTGCTGGGGCCCCTTGCTGAGATATTTGTATCATGGATGCACACAGGTGAGGTGCTGGAAGACCGGAGGTTGGTTAATGTGGTAATGAGGCCAACACCAAGCTTAAAGTCTCTTTCTCCACTGTTGATGAAAGTTCAACTTCCTAGAAAAATACCTGATGGGTCTTTCTAATTCGTCATGATCCTCCTGCAGGAGCACCGCATTGACACCCACATCACTGGCATCGATATCCACCTTTAAATGCTTCATGTAATCTGGCGGGGCTAATACTGGGGCAGTGTTTATAACAGTTTTTAGGCTGTCACATGCCTTTTGGCAGTCCGCTGTCCACTGAAACATCTTGCCATTTTTAAACAATTTGGTGAGTTGGATTTGCTGCACTGCTTAAGTTCGGCACAAACTTTAGGTAAAATCCACTCAACTCCTGGAACCATAGTACTGCTTTTTTTGTTGACAGTGTGGGAAATTCTACAATTTATTTCATTTTCATATCTTGTGGGACCATTTGTCCATGTCCAATAACATGGCCCAGAAAGATGACTTGGGCTTTGACAAATTCACTTTTAGCTTGGTTTACCACCAAGCCTGCATTCCAAAGTCAATCAAACAAGTCCGTTAAATGGTGTAAATGCTACTTCCATGAGTAACTAAAAATCACCAGGTCATCAAAATGAAAGCCAAAATTGCCTTTGCTCTCTCTGACAAACGTATTTGCCAGCAACCTCTGAGCAAATCCAACTTAGAAATGTAACTTGCTCATCCCACTTTTTCAACACAGTCCTCCAACCATGGAATTGGATATGCATCAGTCTTTATAATGGCATTGACTTTGCAATTCTCCACACATAACCATTGGGTACCATATGGCTTTGGCATCATGACTATAGGTGAGCTCTGGTCACCGGAACTCATTTCGAGTATGCCATCTTGGAGCATGTGCTCTATCTCCTTCGGAACCTATGCCAACCTTAGAGGGTTATGCCTATAAGGATGTTGCTCAATTGGAACAGCACCTGCTATATCAACATCATGCACGATTATGTTAATACAACCCAGTTTATTTCTTGTGGAAGGTAACTCAATAATTTATCTCAATTCTAACAACTTCCTCATTGTCCAATTTGATTTGAGAAGTGTCCAATTCAGAATCCTCTGAACTTGGTTCTTCCTTCAGTGCTGTAATCATTAATACCTTCTCCTTTTGCTTTCCTTCCCTATCAAAATACCTTGTAAGCATATTCAAATAAAACACTCTGTGAGATTTCTTTCTCTCCGGAGTCCTTATCAAGTAGGTCACCTCATTCAATTTCTTCTCAATTTGATAAGGTCCACTAAATCTTGCTTTTAAAGGCTCATCTGTTGCTGGAAATAACACCAATACCCTCTCCCCAACTGCAAAATTGCAAATTTGTGATTTTTTTTCTGTTCCATTTCATTGTCTGCTATGATACTTTTTAAATGCTGTGTAGCCAACTCTCCAGCTCTATTTAATCATCCTCTAAAATTTGACACAGTCCAAATGGGTGGTCTCTGAATTCTGACTTATTAATTTCTCCCTAATCAATTTTAATGGTCCTCCTACTTCATGCCCAAAATTTAATTCAAAAGGACTGAATTTGGTCAATTCATTCAGGGCATCTCTGATTGCAAAATGTACAAAAGAACTTCCTTATTCCAATCATCTGGATAATCCTGACCATAAGCCCTCAACATGGTGTCTAGTGTTTGATGCCATCTCTCTCGCGCTCCCCGTGATTTTGGATGGTACACAGTAGATCTGAATTGCTTTATTCCCACATTAACCTCCTTGAATAGTTTGGATGTGAAGTTGATCCTTGATATGACTGGATCTCTATTGGCAGTCTGTATCTAGTAAAAGTTTTAGGTAGTTCTTCGACAACCCTTCTAGCTGTGATGTTGCGTAATGGGATTGCCTCTCGACATCTAGTCGACACCTCTTACATTCTTAATAAATACTTGTTCCCACATTTTGTTTGAGGTAGGCAATCAATCAAAACCCCTGTGAAAGGTTCCTCAAATTCTGTAAGAAGTATTAAAGGTGCAGGTTTTATTAATACTTGTAGTTTTCTGATTAGCTGACATGAGGGTGCCACAATTGCAGTGGGCGGCACAGTGGCACAGCAGTTAGCACTGCTGCCTCACAGCACCAGAGACCCTGGTTCAATTCCCGCTTCAGGCGGCTTACTGTATGGAGTTTGCATATTCTCCCCGTGTCTGCGTGGGTTTCCTCCAGGTGCTCTGGTTTCCTTCCACAGTCCAAAAATGCCTAGGTTAGGTGAATTGGCCATGCTAGATTTCCCATAGTGTTAGGTGAAGGGGTAAATATAGGGGAATGGGTCTGGGTGGGTTGCGCTTCCGTGGGTCGATATGGACTTGTTGGGCCAAAGGGCCTGTTTCCACACTGTATGTAATCTAATCTATGTATGACAAATCTGGCAAAATTCAATGACATCCTTGTGTAGTCCAGGCCAGTAAAAATGTCCTTGTAGTTTAGCCTGTGTTTTCCTCACCCCTAAATGGACTCCACATGGTAGCTCATGTGCCATTCGCAGCATCTCCTTTTCTACATCCTAATTTGATGAACCTCTGCCTATTTCTCATCTGCTTGAATGTGTAACGGTATCCATTTCCTCACTGAGACATCTCTTACGAAGAAATAACACACAGGGATGCATTCACTTTCTTTCTCTGTCAATGCCTTTTGATATAACTGTTTTAAGTTCTCATCTTTCTGCTGTAATTCAATCATCTTAGCAGAGCTAAAAAATACTTTCATGTTTACCAATTTGCTCTTTCGCTGTTCCAATTATCTGATTGAAGAGAGTTTCTGATAAAACTATGCCAGCTTCCTTATTTGTGCTTTTTGATCCCTCCTGCTTCAGCTTGTGCCTCTGTGATCTTGTGACCACACAATCAGGGAAAATTCCTGGATAAAGGTCCTTCATTTCTTCAATTGCCTGTGTTTCCACTGGCTTTTAAATTAGACTATGCAGCACACTTACCAGTGAATCAGCTGGAACATTTGCAAGGACAAATTATATCCCTGGACCTGAGAGTTTGTCCAATACTCCTATCACAAATTCTCCACTCTTCTCTGTACTGGCTAGCCTCATTTTACATAATTAAGCACTCTTTTGTCTCACCATGAATTCCTGTTCCAAGTACCTTTTCTGGCAATAGTCCCTCAAGAGTCCATATCTCCTCATCCTTCAGCATTACAGAGTGAGAGGATCCTGTGTACCTTAATATTGTAACTTCCTTACCTACTACTCCTGGCCTATGTGAATAAACTTTAACCCTTGCATGTGTATTTTTTAAGCAGATCTGGCACTTCCTCTTTAATCAACTACTGAACATCTTGTACACTCTGAGGCAGTTGTCTAACTTCCCTCGTGCTTTTTATTACTAGTCCAACAAAATTTCCAGGCTTGTCTGGTTTTCCTACATCTGGCTTTCTCCTTGCCCACCAACACTGTGATTTTGTGTGGCCCACATTACTACAATGAAAACACCGGAGCTTTTTAACTTTTTTGCCCCCCTCAAGGGATTCTTTTTTACCCTGTGGTAAGTTATCCTTATGATCTTCCCTGTGATCTACCTCTACCTTTCCATGTGAGGATTTCTCTTTGTCCCAATTTCTATCCCTCATGGACTGAAATTGATTCTAGAAGTCAAGCCGAGTTTTATGGACCAGCTCATAATCATTAGCCACTTCAGCTGCTAACGTTGCTGTTTTAACTCTCTGTTCTTCCACATGAGTTTGCATTACTTCCTTACTGAGCCTACCCTAAACTTTTACTTCCAGCCTTTTGAGCTGACTTTCCTTTTTAAGTGGCAGTTTTTAAAAAAGGTACTAGCTTTGTGACAGAGGGACAAGATTTATGTGCATTTGGAAAGGCAAGGACTGATTAAGGATAGTCAACATGGCTTTGTGCATGGAGAATCATGTCTCACTAATTTGATTATATTTATGAAGAAGTGAAAAAGAAGATTGATGACAGCAGAGTCGTTGATGTTGTTGTGACGGACTTCAGCAAGGCATTCTACAAGGTACTGCATGGGAGACTGAGATTACATGGAATCCATGGAGTGCTATCCATTTGGATACATAATTGGCTTGAAGGTAGGAGACAGAACATGGTATTGTAGAGTTATTCTTCCGACTGGAAGCGTATGATCAATGGTGTGCCACAAGGATCTGTGGAAGGTCCTCTGCTTTGTGTTATTTATATAAATGATTTGGATGTGAACTTAGGAGGAATGGTTAGTAAGTTTGCATATGGTATTAAAATTGACAGTGTAGTTGATAGTGAGGAAGGTTATCACAGAGTACAATGGGACCTGATCAGATGAACCAATGAGTTGAAGAGTGGAGGTGCAGTTTACCTTAGATAAATGTGAGGTGTCACATTTTGATAGGGCAAATCAGGGCAGAACTTAAAGACTTAATGGTAGGGGCCTAGGGAGTTTTGCCAAACAAAAAGATCTTGGTGTGCAGGTTCATAGTTCCTTGAACGTGGAGTCACAGGTAGACAGAGCAGTTAAGAAGGCGTTTGGTACTCTCGGCTTTATTGGTCAGTGCATTGAATTTCGGAGTTAGAATGTCATGTTACAGCTGTACAGGACATTAGCCAGATGCCAACTCGCAGACACTTCCTCCTACTGCCCCCTCAACCAAAACTTCACCAAGACATTATCTCCCAGACCATCCACAAACTCATCACATCTGGGGATCTCCCCTCCACAGCCTCCAAGCTCACTGTCCAAGAATCCCACTCCGCCTGATTCAACCTCCTACTGAACATTCACAAACCTGTCTTCCACAATCAACCCATTGTCTCAGCCTGCTCCTGTCCCACTGACCTCATTTCTGCATACATTGACATTGTCCTATTCCCCATAGTCCAGAAGCTCCACACCTATATTCGGGACACCACCAATGCCCTTTCATTTCCCTGGCCCCCAATGCCACATCTTCACCATGGACAACCATGACAAAACTTCCAGCCCTCCATTTCTTCCTCTCAAGCTGTCCCAACCAGTACCCTTCCACTGACACCCTCATTTGCCTGGCTGAACTGGTCTTCACCCTCAACAACTTGTCCTTCCAATCCTCCCACTTTCTTCAAACCAAAGGAGTAGCCACGGGCACCCATATGGGTCTCAGAAATGCCTGCCTCATTGTTGGGTACATGGAACAGTGCATCTTCCGCAGCTACACTGGCACTGCACACAATTGTTCCTCCACTACATCAATAACTATATTGGCGCCACCTCATGCTCCCATGAGGAAGTTAAGCAGTTCATCAACTTCAATAACACCTTTCAACCCTACTTCAAATTCAACTGCACCACCTCAGACACCTCCCTCCCATTCCTGCATCTCTCTATCGCCATCTCAATGTCCATCTCCATCTCTGGTGACCAACTAACCACAGACATCTACTACAAGCTCACTGACTCCCATAGCTACTTAGACTACATTTCTTCCCACCCGACCTGTAAAAATGCCATCTCTTATTCCCAATTCCTCTGCCTCCACCGCATCTGTTCCCAGGATGACCAGTTCCACCATAGATCATCACAAATGGCCCCTTCTTTCAAGATCACAATTTCCCTTCCCACATGGTCAATTATGCACTCCAGCAGATCTCCCCCACTTCCTGCACCATGCCCTTCAACCTCAGAGTGGGAGGGGGAGTTGAAGTGTTCAGCCATAGAGTGATGGGTGTTGGTTGGTGTGGTGTCCCAGAGATGTTCTCTGAAATGATCCACCAGTTGGTGTCCTGTCTCCCCGATGTAGAGGAGACCACATTGGGTGCAACATATACAGCATATGACATTGGTGGAGGTACAGGTAAATTTCTGTTGGATGTAGAAGGATCCTTTGCAGCCATGGATGGAGGTGATGGGAGAGGTGTGCGTGAACCTCCCAACACAACAGGGACAGAACCGCCTTGGTCCTCACCTTACATCCCAGCAACTTCTGTATACATCGCACCATCCTCTGCCACTTCCATTACCTACAAATGGACCCCACCACCAAGATATATTTCCCTCCCCACCCCTATCAGCATTCTGGAGAGAGCATTCCCTCCACAATACCCTCATCAGATCCACACCACATCCCACCCATCCACATCCCACTCCCAGCATCTTCCCCTGCCACCACAGGAAGTGAAAAACCTGCACCCACACCTCTCCCATCACCTCCATCCATGGCTGCAAAGGATCCTTCTACATCCAACAGAAATTTACCTGTATCTTCACCAATGTCATCTACTGTATCCATTGCACCCAATGTAGTCTCCTCTACATCGGCGAGACAGGACACCAACTTGTGGATCATTTCAGAGAACACCTCTGGGACACCACACCAACCAACACCATCGCTCCATGGCTAAACACTTCAACTCCCCCTCCCACTCTGGCAAAGACATGCATGTCCTGGGCCTCTCCATCACCAAACACTTACCATCCAATGTCTGGAGGAAAAATACCTCATATTCTGCCTTGGGACCCTGCAACCACATGGGATAAATGCGGATTTCACCAGTTTTCTCATTTATCCTCCACCTTCATTAACCCAGTCCTAAGCCTTCAACTTGACAGCGTCCTCCTGACCTGTTCATCTCCTTTCTCATCAATCTGCTCCACCTTCCTCTCCAATCTATCACCTTCTCCACCACCTTCATTTACCCATCACATTCTCAGCTACCTTCCCCCCAACCCCACTCCCCTCCCACTTATCTCTCAGACCCCCAGCCCACAAGCCTCATTCCTGATGAAGGGCTGATGCCCAAAACATTGATTCTCCTGCTCTCAGATGCTGACTGACCTGCTGCGCTTTTCCATTCCCTCACTGTCAACTCTGATCTCCAGCATTTGCAGTCCTCAGTTTCTCGTAGAATATTAGTGAAGGCATTTTCGGAAAACACTACTGTGTTCAATTATTTTCTCCCGGCTATAGAAATCATTCTGTAAATCTTGAAATGGTGCAGAAAAGACTTACAAGGATATTTCCAGCGATGGAAGGGTTGAACTATAGAGAAAGGCTGAATAGGTGTGGCAGGTTTCCTTGGATCGTGACCTGATAGAGGTTTACAAAATTATGAGGGACATGGATAGAGTAAATAGGTAAAGTCTTTCCCCAGGGAGTACAGAACTAGAGGGCATAGGTTTAGGGTGAGAGGGCAAAAATATAAAAGAGACCTAAGGGGCAACTTTTCCATGTAGAGTGTGGTCCATGGATGGGATGAACTGTCAGAAGGAGTGATGGCGGCTGGTACAATTACAAAATTTAAAAGGCATCTGGATGGGTATATGAATATGAAGGACTTAGAATTAAATGGGCCAAATGTTGGCAACTGATGACAGAGAGTTTGGCAGAAATTTAAAAAGGAGGTCCTCAAGAGTAGTAATATCTGGATTACTCCCAGTGCTACGAAATAGTGAGGGCAGGAATAGGAGGATAGAGCAGATGAATGCATGGCTGAGGAGCTGGTGTATGGGAGAAGGATTCATAGTTTTGGATCACTGGATTCACTTTTGGGGTAGAAGTGACCTGTACAAGAAGGACGGCTTGCACCTAAATTGGAAGGGGTCTAAAATATTGGCAGGGAAATTTGCGAAAGCTGCTCGGGAGAATTTAAACTAGTAAGGTGGAGGGTGGAGGGGGGTGTGTGGTAGCACTCAGGGAGATGGTGAGGAAAGAGATTGATCTGAGACTGGTACAGTTGAAAACAGAAGCGAGTCAAACAGTCAGGGCAGGCAGGGACAAGGTAGGACTAATAAATTAGACTGCATTTATTTCAATGCAAGGGGCTTAACAGGGAAGGCAGATGAACTCAGGGCATGGTTAGGAACATGGTACTGGGATATCATAGCAATTACAGAAACATGGCTCAGCAATGGTCAGGACTGGCAGCTTAATGTTCCAGGATACAAGTGCTACAGGAAGGATAGAAAGGGAGGCAAAAGAGGAGGGAGAGTGGTATTTTTGATAAGGGATAACATTACAGCTGTGCTGAGGGAAGATATTCCTGGAAATACAAACAGGGACATTATTTGGGTGGAACTGAGAAATAAGAAAGCGATGATCACCTTAATGGCATTGTATTATCGACCCCCTAATAGTCAGAGGGAAATTGAGAAACAAACTTGTAAGGAGATCTCAGCTATCTCTAAGAATAATAGGGTGGTTATGGTAGGGGATTTTAACTTTCCAAATATAGACTGGGACGGCTATAGTGTTAAAGATTTAGATGGTGAGGAATTTGTTAAGTGCGTACAAGACAATTTTCATTTTCAGTATGTGGACGTACCTACGAGAGAAGGTGCAAAGCATGACCTACTCTTGGGAAATAAGGCAGGGCAAGTGACTGAGGTGTCAGTGGGGTAGTACTTTGGAGCGAGTGAGCTTAATTCTATTTGTTTTAAAATAGTGATGGAAAAGGATAGACCAGATCTAAAACTTCAACTTCAAAATTGGAGAAAGGCCAATTTTGACGGTATTATGCAAGAACTTTCAAAAGCTGATTGGGGGCAGATGTTCGCAGGTAGAGGGATGGCTGGAAAATGGGAAGCCTTCAAAAATCAGATAATGAGATTCCAGAAAAAGTATATTCCTGCCAGGGTGAAAGGAAAGGCTGGTAGGTATAGGGAATGCTGGATGCCAAAAGAAATTGAGGGTGTGGTTAAGAGTGAAATCAGGAGGGCAAAAGGGGGACATGAGACAGCTTTGGCAAATAGAATTAAGGAGAATCCAAAGGGGTTTTTACAAATACATTAAGGACAAAAGGGTAACTAGGGAGAGAATAGGGCCCCTCAAAGATCAGCAAGGCAGCCTTTGTGTGCAGCCGCAGAAACTGGGGCGATACTAAATGAATATTTTGCATCAGTATTTACTGTGGAAAAATAAATAGAAGATATAGACTGTAGGGAAATAAATGGTGACATCTTGCAAAATGTCCAGATTACACAGGAGGAAGTGATGGATGTCTTGAAATGGGTAAAGGTGGATAAATCCCCAGGACCTGATCAGGTGTACCTGAGAACTCTGTGGGAAGCTAGAGAAGTGATTGCTAGGCCTCTTGCTGAGATATTTGTATCATCGATCGTCACAGGTGAGGTGTTGGAAGACTGGAGGTTGGCAAACGTGGTGGCACTGTTTAAGAAGGATGGTAAAGACAAGCCAGGGAACTATATACCAGTGAGCCTAACCTCGGTGGTGGGCAAGTTGTTGGAGGGAATCGTGAGGGATAGGATGTACATGTATTTAGAAAAGCAAGGACTGATTAGGGATAGTCAATATGGCTTTGTGTGTGGAAAATCGTGTCTCATAAACTTGATTGAGTTTTTTGAAGAAGTAACAAAGAGGATTGATGAGGGCAGAGTGGTATATGTGATCTATATGGACTTCAGTAAGGTGTTCGACAAGGTTTCCCATGGGAGACTGATTAGCAAGGTTAGATCTCATGGAGTACAGGGAGAACTAGCCATTTGGATGCAGAAATGGCTCAAATGTAGAAGACAGATAGGGTGGTGGTGGAGGGTTGTTTTTCAGTCTGGAGGCCTGTGACCAGTGGACTGCCACAAGGATTGGTGCTGGGCCCTCTCTACTTTTTGTAATTTACATAAATGATTTGGATGTGAGCATATGAGGAACAGTTAGTAAGTTTGCAGATGACACCAAAATTGGAGGTATAGCGGACAGTGAGGGGGTTACCTCAGATTGCAACAGGATCTGGACCAGATGGGCCAATGGGCTGCAAAGTGACAGATGGAATTTAATTCAGATAAATGTGAGGTGTTGCAATTTGGGAAAGCAAATCTTAGTAGGACTTATACACTTAATGGTTAGGTCCTAGGGAATGTTGGTGAACAAAGAGGCCTTGGAGTGCTGATTCATAACTCCTTGAAAGTGGAATCGCAGGTGGATAGACGTTTGGTATGCTTTCTTTTATTGGTCAGAGTACAGGAGTTGGGAGGTCATGTTGCAGCTGTACAGGACATTGGTTTGGCCACTGTTGGAATATTGCTTGCAATTCTGGTCTCCTTCCTATTGGAAAGATGTTGTGAAGCTTGAAAGGGTTCAGAAAAGTTTTACAAGGATGTTGCCAGGGTTGGAGGATTTGAGCTATAGGGAGAGGCTGAACAGGCTGGGCCTGTTTTCCCTGGAGTATCAGAGGCTGAGGGGTGACCTTATAGAAGTTTACAAAATTATGAGGGGCATGAATAGGGTAAATAGGCAAAGTATTTTCCTGGGGGTTGGGAGTCCAGAACTAGAGGGCATAGGTTTAGGGTGAAAGGGAAAGATATAAAAGAGACCTACGGGGCAACGTTTTCACACAGAGGATGATACGGGTATGGAATGAGCTGCCAGAGGAAGTGGTGGAGGCTGGTACAATGGCAACATTTAAGAGGCATTTGGATGGATATATGAATAGGAAGGGTTTGGAGGGATATGGGCTGGGTGCTGGCAGGTGGGACTAGATTGGGTGGGATATCTGGTCGGTATGGACAGGTTGAACCAAAGGGTCTGGTTCCATGCTGTACATCTCTATGACTCTAAGACTCTTAAGTGGTATTAGATTAGGTTAGGATATCTGGTCAGTATAAACGAGTCCAAAAGGTCTGCTTCCATGCTGTGCAAGTCTACGACTCTATGAAAATGTCCTGCAAAAGAAGCAAATGCCAAGTGAGAATAAAACTTTTTTTTGCACAGCCAGTTGTCCAAGTTGGGAATACGTGGTCTGTGTGTGGTAGAGGCAGGTTAAGTTGAGGCATTGGGAGATTCTTTTAATAGCAGCAGCGTGCAGGGTGATGGGTCAAAGGCCGGAGTTGGGCTTTCAGTCAAAATGCTCAGAGAGCCAAAAAGCTTCTGTCATTAAAATAATTACTAGTTTTCTTTCTTCCGTTCTTTGCCAATACACATTTCTTGCGTGTCTTTGAGCAGTCAAAAACAGATCATTAGTGTGTCTCTGAAATATAAACATAAGGGCACTTCTACTTCAAAAGCAACACATCTTGTACACAAATACAGATTGCAACAAGAGAGAAATACCAAGATAAACGTTGTTTGGAAAGTGTGTGCATTTCCTAATGGGGTAACAAATGAAGTTACTGAAGAAATAAAATGCCGGGCAGTGCCTGTAGTTAACTGGACTCAAAAACTAGGATTTGAGTGAAAATCAAAGCAACTTCTGAGCAAAAGCCGGTGCCAGGAAACAAGCCCTGCAAAAAATATTTCACTGATGATATCAGGTGCATTATATTTCTGAGTACCAAGGACTCCTGTGTTTCTCAAACTTTAACACGTTTCAAATAGAAACCGACACTAGAGTCATAGAGTCGCAGAGATGTACAGCTTGGAAACAGACCCTTTGGTCCAACTCATCCATGCTGACCACATATCCCAACTAAATCTAGTCCCACCTGCCACCACCTGCATGTATCCCTCCAAACCCTTCCTACTCATATACTCATCCAGGTGCCTTTTAAATGTTGCAACTCTCCTGCCTTCCTGCCTATCCCGTAAACTCAAACCACTGCTTCTTATTTATTTCTCTCTATCTCTCACCCCACCAACCCGCTCTCCACCCCTCTGCACATTCATCTTACATTCACATTTTCCATTATCTTCCCCAGACAGAGCTCAGAGCTCACATCTCCCTGGAGCAAGTGAGGTCTGCAGATGCTGCAGATCAGAGTCAAGAATGTGGTGCTGGAAAAGCACAGCTGGTTAGGCAGCATCTGAGGAGCAGGAGAACCGGCATTTCGTGCAAAAGCCCTTCATCAGGACTTATGTCCGGAACATCGATTCTCCTTATCCTTGGATGCTGCCTGACCTGCTGTGCTTTTCCAGCACCACACTCTCGACCAACATCTCTCTGCCAAGTAATGTGCAGCTAATAGTCAGGTGAAGATTTTTTCGCTGTCTGTGGGAACAAAATCCCACATTATCTTGAACACCCCAACACCCTCCACCCAAAGGTCTCAGCTAGTAATCTTCTCTGTTTCTGAGAGACCCCACTTTACAGCCTCAGAAATTTACAATTGATATTAATGACTTACTGATGGTGTTGTGACTCCATAGTTCTGTTTTCTCACCATAGACGTGTCCAGTCCTGCTGAGTTTCTCCAGCAATTTCTGTTTTTTGTTTCAGATCACCATTACCTGCAGTTCTTTCTGTTATTTCTGGCTATGACCTTACAAAGAACAAAACAAGTTATAGTGTACTGACAGAGTAAACCAAATAGCCTGATCATAAGACTGTAAGAAATAGAAACAGATGCAGACTGTTCAGCTCATGGAGCATGCCTCACCATTCAATAGGATCCTGGCTGATCTGACAGTTCTCACATCCACTTTCCTGCTCTTTTCCCATACCCCATGTTTCCCTGACTGGTCAAGAATCTAGCTGAAAGTGTGTTGCTGGAAAAGCGCAGCAGGTCAGACAGCATCCAAGGAGCAGGAGAATTGACGTAAATCACACCCCAGGTCATCTCCTTTGCCCAGACACACCCCTGGTCAAGAATCTATTTGTGTCAGCCTCAAATGTGTACAAGGACTCTGCTCATACACTTCTCTGTGACAAAGACTTCAAAACAATGCTTTGAGAGAAGAAAATTCTCCTCATTTTAGTCTTTAATTGGTATCACTTTATTCTGAGTCTATGCCCTCTGGTCCTAGACTCTCACGTGTGAGGGAACATTTTCTCAGCATTTTCTTAAGCCCGGAAAAACCTTACTTGTTTCACTAATATCACCTCACGTTATTCTAAACTCCAGTGAATACAGTGTTTCACCTTTGCTCATTAGACAATCCCTCTATATATGGGATCAATCTAATCAATCTTCTGCGAAATACCTTCAATTAAATGATGTCTTTCCTGAAAAAAGGGCACATAAATGCTCATAATACTCCAGATGTGGCCTCTTGTACAGTTGCAGTAAGACTTCCATACTCCTATGCTCCAAACCGCACTGAAGTAAGCTCTAACATTCCATGAGCCTTCCTGATAACCTGCTGCACCTATGTGCCCACTTTCTGTGTTCTGTGCACAAGTCGCCCCCAATTCCATTTGTGTTGCAACTTGCTGCAGTTTTCTTCATATTAAATAATACTACTCTTTTGTTCTCACTTCCAAACTGAATACCTTCACAATTTCCTACAATGTGCTTCATTTACCAACATTTGCCCACTTTTATCATCAATATCTCGTTGAAAAACGGTTTGCATCCCTCTCACAACCTGTCTTCACACCTGTTTTTCTGTTGCCTGTACGTTTGGTGTCAGCATATTCACTTCCTTCCTCCATATCAGTGAAATATATCGTAAAACCTCATGGAGTATCATTGGTCACAAGGCACCAACCTAAACAACCCTTTATCCCCATTTGCAGTTTCCTGCTCAGTCCATCCATTCCTGATGAAGGACTCTTACCTGAAACGTCACTTCCCCTGTCCCCGAGATGCTGCCTGATCTGCTGTGCTTTACCAGCACCCCAGTCTCGACACAGTTCTCCATCCATGCCAATATACCACCTTCGAACACCATGGTCTTACAACTTCACCTCTTCTGCACTTACCTGTTGAACACCTTCTGGAAGAGAAAATGCAACGTATCCCCTCAATCCACTCTGGTTGAATCTTTCTCAATAAACTCTCATAAACTACACAAGCAGATGCACAAAGGATGAGCAAAAGCGTCTACTTCTGTCCTGGAACAACTGCGAAAATACCATTATAACCTGTTTTCTTTCTTTTATTCTTTGCTAATTAGCATTTCCAGCGCGTCTTTGAGCTGTCAATACGCAGAACAACAAAGTTACTGAAGGAATAAAACGGCGGGTTGTATCCGTAGATACCAGGATGCGACCACGCGACTACAGTGAAATTGAAGTAACACCTAAAGCCGGCGCGGGCAAGCACCTCACAGTCAAAGCGATTTCACTACTGATACTGGGCGTGATATATTTCTGGATTCCGACTCTGCTGTTTTACAAACTCCAAAGCGTTTCACATTCAAACTCACTCTCTCCTTCGTGCCTTCCTTCCTAACTCCTTACATTCAACTCAAAACAACAAATGCTGCACATCACAGCCACTCATATACCATCCATCCACAAACAGGAGGCTAACCATTCCAGTCTACATGACTCTTCATCGTAGCTCACCGCTGTGGAGCCGCCAGCATTTGTGTAATCGTAAGCTCGAGGAGGTTGGACTCTTGGGGGAGAAAGGTTGTTGACAGTTCAGAAGAAATCATCGCCATGTGGGGCTGCCTCAACTATGGTGCGTCTAACTGCCAGGCTGGAAAGAACACACTGTCCCAGTGGAGTGGGGAGAGACGGTCCCACACAATGCAACACCCATTCAAAACACCAGAGTCCCCATTCTTCTCAGTTTACCACCCATCAGCCTCCGCATACAACTCCAGTACAATGCCACCACCAAACACACCTTCCCCCAACTCCCCCGTCTGCATTTCACAGGGATTCGTCCCTCCAGGACAGCCTACTCCATTACTTGACCCCAACACCACTCCCCTTCCCACCTCACCTTCCCACATAAGTGCAGAAGATGCAACACCTGCCTCTTTAACCCCTGCCTGATCACCTTCCAAGGGCCTAAACACTCTTTCCAGCTCAAGCACTCTTTCACCACTACCTCCTCCACTCTTGTGTATGAATTGGCCTGCACCCAATGTGGCCTAATCTACACTGGAGAAACCAAATGCAGACTGGGTGACCACTTTGCAGAACACATCCATTCTGTCTGCAAGCTTGACCCTGACCGACCTGAAGCCGGTCATTTTAACACAGCGTTCTGCTCACATGCCCATTCGTCTGCCTTTGGCATGTAGCATTGTTCCAGTGAATTGCAGTGCAATCTGTAGAGATACACCTCATCTTCAAACTTGGCTCTTTACAACCTGCTGAGCTCAAGCTTGAGTTAAATACCTTCAAATTGTGAACCTGTCCTTTCCCTTTCTTTTGGTGCTGCTTGTTACATTGTTGTTAATCTGTGACGTCCTACCCACATCCCAGTGCAACTGTCTGTCTGGGTCCAGGCAGGCAGTTAGACACACCATTGTTCCACCATTCTTCCATTCTGATCACTTCATCTGAATTTGCAGCATCCAATTACTCAAAGCACTCCAATGCCCCCTCACAAAACTAATGCAGAAGAGCTGACTCCTCCACACTTCACTTCAGCTCACGTGAAGAGTTATAGAGATGTACAGCATGGAAACAGGCCCTTCGGTTCAACCCGTCTTCGCCAACCAGATATCCCAACCCAATCTAGTCCCACCTGCCAACACCCAGCCCATATCCCTCCAAATCCTTCCTATTCATAAACCCATCCAAATGCCTCTTAAATGTTGCAATTGTACCAGCCTCCAATACTTCTTCTGGCAGCTCATTCCATTCATATACCACCCTCTATGTGCAAAACATTGCCCCTTAGGTCTCTTTTATATCTTTCCCCTCTCACCCTAAACCTATGCCCTCTAGTTCTGGACTCCCCGACCCCAGGGAAAAGACTTTGCCTATTTATCCTATCCATGCCCCTTATAAATTTGTAAACCTCTATAAGGTCACCCCTCAGCTTCTGACGCACCAGGGAAAACAGCCCCAGCCTTTTGAGCCTCTCCCTATAGCTCAAATCCTCCAACCCGAGCAACATCCTTGTAAATCTTTTCTGAACCCTTTCAAGTTTCACAACATCTTTCCAATAGGAAGGAGACCAGAATTGCACACAATATTCCAACAGTGGCCTAACCAATGACATGTACAGCCGCAACGTAATCTCCAACTCCTGTACTCAATACTCTGACCAATAACGTAAGGCATACCAAATTCCGCCTTCACCATCCTATCTACCTGTGACTCCACTTTCAAGGAACTATGAACATGCACTGCAAGGTCTCTTTGTTCACCAACACTCCCTAGGACCTTACCACTAAGTGTAAAAGTCCTGCTAAGGTTTGCTGTCCCAAAATGCAGCACCTCGCATTTATCTGAATTAACTCCATCTGCCACTTCCCAGCCCATTGGCCCACTTGGTCCAGATCCTGTTGTAATCTGATGTAACCCACTTCGCTGTCCTCTACACCTCCAATTTTGGTGTCATCTGGAAACTTACTAACTATACCTCTTATGCTCGCATCCAAAACATTTATGTAAATGACAAAAAGTAGCGGGCCCAGCACCGATCCTTGTGGCACTCCACTGGTCACAGGCCTCCAGTCTGAAAAATAACCGTCCACCAACACCCTCTGTCTTCTATTTTTGAGCCAGTTCTGCATCCAAATGGCTAGTTCTCTCTGTAGTCCATGAGATCTGACTTTGCTAAACAGTCTCCCATTGGAAACCTTGTCGAATGCCTTACTAGAGTCCATATAGATCACATCTACTGCTCTGCCCTCATCAATCCTCTTTGTTACTTCTTCAAAAAACTCAATCAAGTTTGTGAGACATGATTACCCACGCACAAAGCCATGTTGACTATACCGAATCAGTCCTTGCCTTGCCAAATACATGTATATCCTGTCCCACAGGATTCCCTCCAACAACATGCCCACCACCAAGCTCAGGCTCACCTGTCTATAGTTCCCTGGCTTGACTTTACCACCCTTTTTAAACAGTGGCACCACGTTTGCCAATCTACAGTCTTCCAACACCTCACCTGTGACAATCGATCAAACAAATATCTCAGCAAGAGGCCCAGCATCACTTCTCTCGCTTCCCACAGAGTTCTCGGGTACACCTGATCAGGTCCAGGGGATTTACAAATATATTCAGGACAAAAGGGTAACTAGGGAGACAATAGGGCCCCACAAAGATCGGCAAGGTGGCCTTTGTGTGGAGCCACAGAAAATGGGGGAGATACTGGATGAATATTTTGCATCTCTATTTACTGTAGAAAAGGATATGGAAGATACAGAATGTCGGGAAATAGATGGTGACACTTTGAAAACTGTCCAGATTATAGAGGAGGAAGTGGTGGATATCTTGAAACGGTTAAAGGTAGATAAATCCCCAGGGCCTGGTTCTCCTTAATTCTATTTGCCAAAGCAATCACATGTCCCCGTTTTTGATCAAAGTTTAAGAAATTTAAACAGGAGGCTGAGGTTATACAGGTTTATGAAATCTTGTCGGACATGGATCAGGTGGGCAGCCAAAATAGTTTTCCCAGAGCGTGAGATACTAAAACGAGAGGACATAAGTTTAACGTGAGAGGAAAAATATTTACAGGGTAACTAAGGGGCAATATTTTCTGTCAGAAGCTGGTGTAGGTACGGAATGAGCTGTCAAAGGAAGTGCTGGAAACTAGTACAATTAAAACATTTAAAATGCTTCTAGATAGGAAGATGAATTAGAAGGATTTAAATGTACATGGGCCAAACGCTGGCAAATGGAACTAGATTAATGTTGGATATCTGGTCAGCATGGTTATGTGTTGCACTGAAGGGTGTCTATGTGTGCTTTGTATCTCTGTGGCTCGTAATAACACTAGATTAACCTCAATCGGCTCATCCCTCTTTGAGAATCTTTCCTACGTCCTGGGATGTATTTTTGCTGATAGGCACGAATTACCTTCTCAAATGTCTTCCTCTGTTTACTTATTCTCATTCCTGCTAAGCGATCCACTCAGGCCAGTTTCACCAACTCGATCATCATTTGGTCTTGAGATGGCGAGTGCACTGGTTTGGAAAACATTGTCCTGAAATGTGATGGAGGCAGGTTCAGCAGGGCATGATGTGATTATTTAAATAGAGCTTTTAAAAAAACCACAGAACCAGGTTATAGTTAAACAGGTTTATTTGGAATGACTTGCTTTCGTCGTGCTGCTCCTTCATCAGGTCGCTCTGGCACCTCCACATCATGTTTAAATCGCAGCAACAACAGCAGCAGCAGCGCGCAGGATGATGGCGAAAAGGCGGGAGTTTGATCCTGACTCAAAACGCTGACAGAGCTGAGACTAAAACGGTCGGGCAAAAAGCCTCCTTCTGCGAAAATGCCGGGTTTTTAAAATCACATTCTTTGCCAATTGGCACTTCCAGCGTGTCTTTGAGCTGCCGATAATCCCAGCGTGACTGTGTCTGTGAAATGTACGGATGAGTGAGCCCACTGAGACAGAGTGACAGCTTTGAGACGGGAGAGAGGAGGCAGCTCCCCTTCTCGGCAACTCCGGCGTGGACTGTAGCAAGGTTGTTTCAGGTATGAAAATAGTGTTACTGTTGGAGCGTTTTAAATTTCTTAAACTTTGATCCAAAAGACCCGTCCAAGTTGCTAACGGTCTCTTTCTGCTGTCGTTGGGCAGTTCCACTTGAAAAGCAACACATCTTATACGCAATCTATGTTCATAGATTGCAATAAGAGAGAAATGACAGGATGAACGTTATTGGAAAAGTGTGTCGAGTTCCCGGTGGGATAAACAAGCCAAGTTACCGAAGGAATAAAACGCCGGGCAGCGCCCGTAGTTAACTGGACGCGAACTCGCGGCCAGGAGGATTTGAGTGAAATCGAAGTAACTACTGAGCTAAAGCCAGCGCCGAAATTGCGAGCCTACCAACTGCTATTTCACTGCTGATATCAAGAATCGTTTCTTTCTGGATATGCGTTCTGTTTTTTTTCCCCCCTTCAAGGCGTTACACTTTCAAACTCACTCTCTCCTTCCTGCCTTCCTTCCTAAGTCCTTACCTCCAATTCAAAACAACAAGTGCTGCACATCACAGCCGCTCACGCACCATCCATCCACAAACAGCAAGCCTGCACCCAATCTGACCTCATCTACACTGGAGAAACCAAACGCAGACTGGGTGACCTCTTTGCAGAACCCCTTCATTCTCTCTGCAAGCTTGACCTTGACCTACTCGAAACCGGTCATTTTAACACAGTGTCCCGCTCACATGCCCATTTGTCTGTCCTTGGCATGTTCCAGTCAATCGCAGTGCAAACTGTAAAGCCATACCTCATCTTCAAACTCGTCACTTTACAACCTGCTCGGATCAATAATCAGTTCGATACCTTCAAATCCCGCACAACCTCAACACAACATGACAACTCCTAAACTCAAAGTCTGAGCAAATGACAGCAAGTGTGCTAACCAACTTCTTAACCTCCTTGTCTAGATGTGATGCAAATTACAAAAACTTGTATGCACCTGAACCCGTAGGTCTCTCTGGTCTGCAACAGGACCCAACGCCCTGCCTTTCTTTGTATAAGTCTTGCCTTTCTTTCTTTTACCAAAATGAAATTCCCTGCATGCATCCCAATTAAACTCCATCTGCCACTCCTCAGCCCATTGACGCAATGGATCACGATCTCTTTCGCAACTTAGAAAACCTCTTCACTGTCCACTGCACCATCAATCTTGGTGTCATCCTCTCCCTTAGTAGCCATGCCTTCTATATTCTTATCTCAATCGTTTATAGAAATGACAAACAAAAGCTGACCTTTCTATAGCGCTTACCTTCACTTTGACCTCGGTCTTACTTTTTAGATATTTAAGGAAGCTCTAACTGTCATTTTATATATTCCTCATTAGTTTGTCTTCACATTTCTTTTTCTATCTTTATTCTCTTTTAATCTTCCTTTGCTATCATCTGACTTTAGTCCAATCTTCAGATGCGTCACTGACTTTGGCCTCTTTAGATGCTTTTTCTTTCAAGCTAATACATTGTGGAACTTGAAAGGGGTCCGAAAAGATTGACAAGGATGTTGCCAGCTTGGAGGGTTTGAGCTGTACAGAGAGGCTGTATAGGCTGGGGCAATTTTCCCTGGAGTGAAGGAGGCTGAGGTGATACAGGTTTATGAAATCTTGTCGGACATGGATCAGGTGGGGAGCCAAAATAGTTTTCCCAGAGCGTGAGATTCTCAAACTAGAGGACATAAGTTTAACGTGAGAGGAATAATATTTATAGGGTACCTAAGGGGCAATATTTTCTGGCAGAAGCCGGTGTAGGTACGGAATGAGCTGCCAAAGGAAGTGCTGGAGACTAGTACGATTACAACATTTAAGATGCTTCTAGATAGGTAGATGAATTAGAAGGATTCAAATGTACATGGGCCAAACGCTGGCAAATGGAACTAGATTAATGTTGGATATCTGGTCAGCGTGGTTATGAGTTGCAGCGAAGGGTCTCTCTGTGTGCTGTGTATCTCCGTGACTCGGAATAACACTTGATTAACCTCAATCGGCTCATCCCTCTTTGAGAATCTTTCCTACGTCCTGGGATGTATTTTTGCTGATAGGCACGAATTACCTTCTCAAATGTCTTCCTCTGTTTACTTATTCTCATTCCTGCTAAGCGATCCACTCAGGCCAGTTTCGCCAACTCGATCATCATTTGGTCTTGAGATGGCGAGTGCACTGGTTTGGAAAACATTGTCCTGAAATGTGATGGAGGCAGGTTCAGCAGGGCATGATGTGATTATTTAAATAGAGCTTTAAAAAAAAACCACAGCACCAGGTTATAGTTAAACAGGTTTATTTGGAATCACTTGCTTTCGTCGTGCTGCTCCTTCATCAGGTCGCTCTGGCACCTCCACATCATGTTTAAATAGCAGCAGCAGCAGCAGCAGCGCGCAGGATGATGGCGAAAAGGCGGGAGTTTGATCCTGACTCAAAACGCTGACAGAGCTGAGACTAAAACGGTCGGGCAAAAAGCCTCCTTCTGCGAAAATGCCGGGTTTTTAAAATCACATTCTTTGCCAATTGGCACTTCCAGCGTGTCTTTGAGCTGCCGATAATCCCAGCGTGACTGTGTCTGTGAAATGTACGGATGAGTGAGCCCACTGAGACAGAGTGACAGCTTTGAGACGGGAGAGAGGAGGCAGCTCCCCTTCTCGGCAACTCCGGCGTGAACTGTAGCAAGGTGGTTTCAGGTATGAAAATAGTGTTACTGTTGGAGCGTTTTAAATTTCTTAAACTTTGATCCAAAAGACCCGTCCAAGTTGCTAACGGTCTCTTTCTGCTGTCGTTGGGCAGTTCCACTTGAAAAGCAACACATCTTATACGCAATCTATGTTCATAGATTGCAATAAGAGAGAAATGACAGGATGAACGTTATTGGAAAAGTGTGTCGAGTTCCCGGTGGGATAAACAAGCCAAGTTACCGAAGGAATAAAACGCCGGGCAGCGCCCGTAGTTAACTGGACGCGAACTCGCGGCCAGGAGGATTTGAGTGAAATCGAAGTAACTACTGAGCTAAAGCCAGCGCCGAAATTGCGAGCCTACCAACTGCTATTTCACTGCTGATATCAAGAATCGTTTCTTTCTGGATATGCGTTCTGTTTTTTTTTCCCCCCTTCAAGGCGTTACACTTTCAAACTCACTCTCTCCTTCCTGCCTTCCTTCCTAAGTCCTTACCTCCAATTCAAAACAACAAGTGCTGCACATCACAGCCGCTCACGCACCATCCATCCACAAACAGCAAGCCTGCACCCAATCTGACCTCATCTACACTGGAGAAACCAAACGCAGACTGGGTGACCTCTTTGCAGAACCCCTTCATTCTCTCTGCAAGCTTGACCTTGACCTACTCGAAACCGGTCATTTTAACACAGTGTCCCGCTCACATGCCCATTTGTCTGTCCTTGGCATGTTCCAGTCAATCGCAGTGCAAACTGTAAAGCCATACCTCATCTTCAAACTCGTCACTTTACAACCTGCTCGGATCAATAATCAGTTCGATACCTTCAAATCCCGCACAACCTCAACACAACATGACAACTCCTAAACTCAAAGTCTGAGCAAATGACAGCAAGTGTGCTAACCAACTTCTTAACCTCCTTGTCTAGATGTGATGCAAATTACAAAAACTTGTATGCACCTGAACCCGTAGGTCTCTCTGGTCTGCAACAGGACCCAACGCCCTGCCTTTCTTTGTATAAGTCTTGCCTTTCTTTCTTTTACCAAAATGAAATTCCCTGCATGCATCCCAATTAAACTCCATCTGCCACTCCTCAGCCCATTGACGCAATGGATCACGATCTCTTTCGCAACTTAGAAAACCTCTTCACTGTCCACTGCACCATCAATCTTGGTGTCATCCTCTCCCTTAGTAGCCATGCCTTCTATATTCTTATCTCAATCGTTTATAGAAATGACAAACAAAAGCTGACCTTTCTAAAGCGCTTACCTTCACTTTGACCTCGGTCTTACTTTTTAGATATTTAAGGAAGCTCTAACTGTCATTTTATATATTCCTCATTAGTTTGTCTTCACATTTCTTTTTCTATCTTTATTCTCTTTTAATCTTCCTTTGCTATCATCTGACTTTAGTCCAATCTTCAGATGCGTCACTGACTTTGGCCTCTTTAGATGCTTTTTCTTTCAAGCTAATACATTGTGGAACTTGAAAGGGGTCCGAAAAGATTGACAAGGATGTTGCCAGCTTGGAGGGTTTGAGCTGTACAGAGAGGCTGTATAGGCTGGGGCAATTTTCCCTGGAGTGAAGGAGGCTGAGGTGATACAGGTTTATGAAATCTTGTCGGACATGGATCAGGTGGGGAGCCAAAATAGTTTTCCCAGAGCGTGAGATTCTCAAACTAGAGGACATAAGTTTAACGTGAGAGGAATAATATTTATAGGGTACCTAAGGGGCAATATTTTCTGGCAGAAGCCGGTGTAGGTACGGAATGAGCTGCCAAAGGAAGTGCTGGAGACTAGTACGATTACAACATTTAAGATGCTTCTAGATAGGTAGATGAATTAGAAGGATTCAAATGTACATGGGCCAAACGCTGGCAAATGGAACTAGATTAATGTTGGATATCTGGTCAGCGTGGTTATGAGTTGCAGCGAAGGGTCTCTCTGTGTGCTGTGTATCTCCGTGACTCGGAATAACACTTGATTAACCTCAATCGGCTCATCCCTCTTTGAGAATCTTTCCTACGTCCTGGGATGTATTTTTGCTGATAGGCACGAATTACCTTCTCAAATGTCTTCCTCTGTTTACTTATTCTCATTCCTGCTAAGCGATCCACTCAGGCCAGTTTCGCCAACTCGATCATCATTTGGTCTTGAGATGGCGAGTGCACTGGTTTGGAAAACATTGTCCTGAAATGTGATGGAGGCAGGTTCAGCAGGGCATGATGTGATTATTTAAATAGAGCTTTAAAAAAAAACCACAGCACCAGGTTATAGTTAAACAGGTTTATTTGGAATCACTTGCTTTCGTCGTGCTGCTCCTTCATCAGGTCGCTCTGGCACCTCCACATCATGTTTAAATAGCAGCAGCAGCAGCAGCAGCAGCGCGCAGGATGATGGCGAAAAGGCGGGAGTTTGATCCTGACTCAAAACGCTGACAGAGCTGAGACTAAAACGGTCGGGCAAAAAGCCTCCTTCTGCGAAAATGCCGGGTTTTTAAAATCACATTCTTTGCCAATTGGCACTTCCAGCGTGTCTTTGAGCTGCCGATAATCCCAGCGTGACTGTGTCTGTGAAATGTACGGATGAGTGAGCCCACTGAGACAGAGTGACAGCTTTGAGACGGGAGAGAGGAGGCAGCTCCCCTTCTCGGCAACTCCGGCGTGAACTGTAGCAAGGTGGTTTCAGGTATGAAAATAGTGTTACTGTTGGAGCGTTTTAAATTTCTTAAACTTTGATCCAAAAGACCCGTCCAAGTTGCTAACGGTCTCTTTCTGCTGTCGTTGGGCAGTTCCACTTGAAAAGCAACACATCTTATACGCAATCTATGTTCATAGATTGCAATAAGAGAGAAATGACAGGATGAACGTTATTGGAAAAGTGTGTCGAGTTCCCGGTGGGATAAACAAGCCAAGTTACCGAAGGAATAAAACGCCGGGCAGCGCCCGTAGTTAACTGGACGCGAACTCGCGGCCAGGAGGATTTGAGTGAAATCGAAGTAACTACTGAGCTAAAGCCAGCGCCGAAATTGCGAGCCTACCAACTGCTATTTCACTGCTGATATCAAGAATCGTTTCTTTCTGGATATGCGTTCTGTTTTTTTTTCCCCCCTTCAAGGCGTTACACTTTCAAACTCACTCTCTCCTTCCTGCCTTCCTTCCTAAGTCCTTACCTCCAATTCAAAACAACAAGTGCTGCACATCACAGCCGCTCACGCACCATCCATCCACAAACAGCAAGCCTGCACCCAATCTGACCTCATCTACACTGGAGAAACCAAACGCAGACTGGGTGACCTCTTTGCAGAACCCCTTCATTCTCTCTGCAAGCTTGACCTTGACCTACTCGAAACCGGTCATTTTAACACAGTGTCCCGCTCACATGCCCATTTGTCTGTCCTTGGCATGTTCCAGTCAATCGCAGTGCAAACTGTAAAGCCATACCTCATCTTCAAACTCGTCACTTTACAACCTGCTCGGATCAATAATCAGTTCGATACCTTCAAATCCCGCACAACCTCAACACAACATGACAACTCCTAAACTCAAAGTCTGAGCAAATGACAGCAAGTGTGCTAACCAACTTCTTAACCTCCTTGTCTAGATGTGATGCAAATTACAAAAACTTGTATGCACCTGAACCCGTAGGTCTCTCTGGTCTGCAACAGGACCCAACGCCCTGCCTTTCTTTGTATAAGTCTTGCCTTTCTTTCTTTTACCAAAATGAAATTCCCTGCATGCATCCCAATTAAACTCCATCTGCCACTCCTCAGCCCATTGACGCAATGGATCACGATCTCTTTCGCAACTTAGAAAACCTCTTCACTGTCCACTGCACCATCAATCTTGGTGTCATCCTCTCCCTTAGTAGCCATGCCTTCTATATTCTTATCTCAATCGTTTATAGAAATGACAAACAAAAGCTGACCTTTCTAAAGCGCTTACCTTCACTTTGACCTCGGTCTTACTTTTTAGATATTTAAGGAAGCTCTAACTGTCATTTTATATATTCCTCATTAGTTTGTCTTCACATTTCTTTTTCTATCTTTATTCTCTTTTAATCTTCCTTTGCTATCATCTGACTTTAGTCCAATCTTCAGATGCGTCACTGACTTTGGCCTCTTTAGATGCTTTTTCTTTCAAGCTAATACATTGTGGAACTTGAAAGGGGTCCGAAAAGATTGACAAGGATGTTGCCAGCTTGGAGGGTTTGAGCTGTACAGAGAGGCTGTATAGGCTGGGGCAATTTTCCCTGGAGTGAAGGAGGCTGAGGTGATACAGGTTTATGAAATCTTGTCGGACATGGATCAGGTGGGGAGCCAAAATAGTTTTCCCAGAGCGTGAGATTCTCAAACTAGAGGACATAAGTTTAACGTGAGAGGAATAATATTTATAGGGTACCGAAGGGGCAATATTTTCTGGCAGAAGCCGGTGTAGGTACGGAATGAGCTGCCAAAGGAAGTGCTGGAGACTAGTACGATTACAACATTTAAGATGCTTCTGGATAGGTAGATGAATTAGAAGGATTCAAATGTACATGGGCCAAACGCTGGCAAATGGAACTAGATTAATGTTGGATATCTGGTCAGCGTGGTTATGAGTTGCAGCGAAGGGTCTCTCTGTGTGCTGTGTATCTCCGTGACTCGGAATAACACTTGATTAACCTCAATCGGCTCATCCCTCTTTGAGAATCTTTCCTACGTCCTGGGATGTATTTTTGCTGATAGGCACGAATTACCTTCTCAAATGTCTTCCTCTGTTTACTTATTCTCATTCCTGCTAAGCGATCCACTCAGGCCAGTTTCGCCAACTCGATCATCATTTGGTCTTGAGATGGCGAGTGCACTGGTTTGGAAAACATTGTCCTGAAATGTGATGGAGGCAGGTTCAGCAGGGCATGATGTGATTATTTAAATAGAGCTTTAAAAAAAAACCACAGCACCAGGTTATAGTTAAACAGGTTTATTTGGAATCACTTGCTTTCGTCGTGCTGCTCCTTCATCAGGTCGCTCTGGCACCTCCACATCATGTTTAAATAGCAGCAGCAGCAGCAGCAGCAGCAGCGCGCAGGATGATGGCGAAAAGGCGGGAGTTTGATCCTGACTCAAAACGCTGACAGAGCTGAGACTAAAACGGTCGGGCAAAAAGCCTCCTTCTGCGAAAATGCCGGGTTTTTAAAATCACATTCTTTGCCAATTGGCACTTCCAGCGTGTCTTTGAGCTGCCGATAATCCCAGCGTGACTGTGTCTGTGAAATGTACGGATGAGTGAGCCCACTGAGACAGAGTGACAGCTTTGAGACGGGAGAGAGGAGGCAGCTCCCCTTCTCGGCAACTCCGGCGTGAACTGTAGCAAGGTGGTTTCAGGTATGAAAATAGTGTTACTGTTGGAGCGTTTTAAATTTCTTAAACTTTGATCCAAAAGACCCGTCCAAGTTGCTAACGGTCTCTTTCTGCTGTCGTTGGGCAGTTCCACTTGAAAAGCAACACATCTTATACGCAATCTATGTTCATAGATTGCAATAAGAGAGAAATGACAGGATGAACGTTATTGGAAAAGTGTGTCGAGTTCCCGGTGGGATAAACAAGCCAAGTTACCGAAGGAATAAAACGCCGGGCAGCGCCCGTAGTTAACTGGACGCGAACTCGCGGCCAGGAGGATTTGAGTGAAATCGAAGTAACTACTGAGCTAAAGCCAGCGCCGAAATTGCGAGCCTACCAACTGCTATTTCACTGCTGATATCAAGAATCGTTTCTTTCTGGATATGCGTTCTGTTTTTTTTTCCCCCTTCAAGGCGTTACACTTTCAAACTCACTCTCTCCTTCCTGCCTTCCTTCCTAAGTCCTTACCTCCAATTCAAAACAACAAGTGCTGCACATCACAGCCGCTCACGCACCATCCATCCACAAACAGCAAGCCTGCACCCAATCTGACCTCATCTACACTGGAGAAACCAAACGCAGACTGGGTGACCTCTTTGCAGAACCCCTTCATTCTCTCTGCAAGCTTGACCTTGACCTACTCGAAACCGGTCATTTTAACACAGTGTCCCGCTCACATGCCCATTTGTCTGTCCTTGGCATGTTCCAGTCAATCGCAGTGCAAACTGTAAAGCCATACCTCATCTTCAAACTCGTCACTTTACAACCTGCTCGGATCAATAATCAGTTCGATACCTTCAAATCCCGCACAACCTCAACACAACATGACAACTCCTAAACTCAAAGTCTGAGCAAATGACAGCAAGTGTGCTAACCAACTTCTTAACCTCCTTGTCTAGATGTGATGCAAATTACAAAAACTTGTATGCACCTGAACCCGTAGGTCTCTCTGGTCTGCAACAGGACCCAACGCCCTGCCTTTCTTTGTATAAGTCTTGCCTTTCTTTCTTTTACCAAAATGAAATTCCCTGCATGCATCCCAATTAAACTCCATCTGCCACTCCTCAGCCCATTGACGCAATGGATCACGATCTCTTTCGCAACTTAGAAAACCTCTTCACTGTCCACTGCACCATCAATCTTGGTGTCATCCTCTCCCTTAGTAGCCATGCCTTCTATATTCTTATCTCAATCGTTTATAGAAATGACAAACAAAAGCTGACCTTTCTAAAGCGCTTACCTTCACTTTGACCTCGGTCTTACTTTTTAGATATTTAAGGAAGCTCTAACTGTCATTTTATATATTCCTCATTAGTTTGTCTTCACATTTCTTTTTCTATCTTTATTCTCTTTTAATCTTCCTTTGCTATCATCTGACTTTAGTCCAATCTTCAGATGCGTCACTGACTTTGGCCTCTTTAGATGCTTTTTCTTTCAAGCTAATACATTGTGGAACTTGAAAGGGGTCCGAAAAGATTGACAAGGATGTTGCCAGCTTGGAGGGTTTGAGCTGTACAGAGAGGCAGTATAGGCTGGGGCAATTTTCCCTGGAGTGAAGGAGGCTGAGGTGATACAGGTTTATGAAATCTTGTCGGACATGGATCAGGTGGGGAGCCAAAATAGTTTTCCCAGAGCGTGAGATTCTCAAACTAGAGGACATAAGATTAACGTGAGAGGAATAATATTTATAGGGTACCTAAGGGGCAATATTTTCTGGCAGAAGCCGGTGTAGGTACGGAATGAGCTGCCAAAGGAAGTGCTGGAGACTAGTACGATTACAACATTTAAGATGCTTCTGGATAGGTAGATGAATTAGAAGGATTCAAATGTACATGGGCCAAACGCTGGCAAATGGAACTAGATTAATGTTGGATATCTGGTCAGCGTGGTTATGAGTTGCAGCGAAGGGTCTCTCTGTGTGCTGTGTATCTCCGTGACTCGGAATAACACTTGATTAACCTCAATCGGCTCATCCCTCTTTGAGAATCTTTCCTACGTCCTGGGATGTATTTTTGCTGATAGGCACGAATTACCTTCTCAAATGTCTTCCTCTGTTTACTTATTCTCATTCCTGCTAAGCGATCCACTCAGGCCAGTTTCGCCAACTCGATCATCATTTGGTCTTGAGATGGCGAGTGCACTGGTTTGGAAAACATTGTCCTGAAATGTGATGGAGGCAGGTTCAGCAGGGCATGATGTGATTATTTAAATAGAGCTTTAAAAAAAAACCACAGCACCAGGTTATAGTTAAACAGGTTTATTTGGAATCACTTGCTTTCGTCGTGCTGCTCCTTCATCAGGTCGCTCTGGCACCTCCACATCATGTTTAAATAGCAGCAGCAGCAGCAGCAGCGCGCAGGATGATGGCGAAAAGGCGGGAGTTTGATCCTGACTCAAAACGCTGACAGAGCTGAGACTAAAACGGTCGGGCAAAAAGCCTCCTTCTGCGAAAATGCCGGGTTTTTAAAATCACATTCTTTGCCAATTGGCACTTCCAGCGTGTCTTTGAGCTGCCGATAATCCCAGCGTGACTGTGTCTGTGAAATGTACGGATGAGTGAGCCCACTGAGACAGAGTGACAGCTTTGAGGCGGGAGAGAGGAGGCAGCTCCCCTTCTCGGCAACTCCGGCGTGAACTGTAGCAAGGTGGTTTCAGGTATGAAAATAGTGTTACTGTTGGAGCGTTTTAAATTTCTTAAACTTTGATCCAAAAGACCCGTCCAAGTTGCTAACGGTCTCTTTCTGCTGTCGTTGGGCAGTTCCACTTGAAAAGCAACACATCTTATACGCAATCTATGTTCATAGATTGCAATAAGAGAGAAATGACAGGATGAACGTTATTGGAAAAGTGTGTCGAGTTCCCGGTGGGATAAACAAGCCAAGTTACCGAAGGAATAAAACGCCGGGCAGCGCCCGTAGTTAACTGGACGCGAACTCGCGGCCAGGAGGATTTGAGTGAAATCGAAGTAACTACTGAGCTAAAGCCAGCGCCGAAATTGCGAGCCTACCAACTGCTATTTCACTGCTGATATCAAGAATCGTTTCTTTCTGGATATGCGTTCTGTTTTTTTTTCCCCCCTTCAAGGCGTTACACTTTCAAACTCACTCTCTCCTTCCTGCCTTCCTTCCTAAGTCCTTACCTCCAATTCAAAACAACAAGTGCTGCACATCACAGCCGCTCACGCACCATCCATCCACAAACAGCAAGCCTGCACCCAATCTGACCTCATCTACACTGGAGAAACCAAACGCAGACTGGGTGACCTCTTTGCAGAACCCCTTCATTCTCTCTGCAAGCTTGACCTTGACCTACTCGAAACCGGTCATTTTAACACAGTGTCCCGCTCACATGCCCATTTGTCTGTCCTTGGCATGTTCCAGTCAATCGCAGTGCAAACTGTAAAGCCATACCTCATCTTCAAACTCGTCACTTTACAACCTGCTCGGATCAATAATCAGTTCGATACCTTCAAATCCCGCACAACCTCAACACAACATGACAACTCCTAAACTCAAAGTCTGAGCAAATGACAGCAAGTGTGCTAACCAACTTCTTAACCTCCTTGTCTAGATGTGATGCAAATTACAAAAACTTGTATGCACCTGAACCCGTAGGTCTCTCTGGTCTGCAACAGGACCCAACGCCCTGCCTTTCTTTGTATAAGTCTTGCCTTTCTTTCTTTTACCAAAATGAAATTCCCTGCATGCATCCCAATTAAACTCCATCTGCCACTCCTCAGCCCATTGACGCAATGGATCACGATCTCTTTCGCAACTTAGAAAACCTCTTCACTGTCCACTGCACCATCAATCTTGGTGTCATCCTCTCCCTTAGTAGCCATGCCTTCTATATTCTTATCTCAATCGTTTATAGAAATGACAAACAAAAGCTGACCTTTCTAAAGCGCTTACCTTCACTTTGACCTCGGTCTTACTTTTTAGATATTTAAGGAAGCTCTAACTGTCATTTTATATATTCCTCATTAGTTTGTCTTCACATTTCTTTTTCTATCTTTATTCTCTTTTAATCTTCCTTTGCTATCATCTGACTTTAGTCCAATCTTCAGATGCGTCACTGACTTTGGCCTCTTTAGATGCTTTTTCTTTCAAGCTAATACATTGTGGAACTTGAAAGGGGTCCGAAAAGATTGACAAGGATGTTGCCAGCTTGGAGGGTTTGAGCTGTACAGAGAGGCAGTATAGGCTGGGGCAATTTTCCCTGGAGTGAAGGAGGCTGAGGTGATACAGGTTTATGAAATCTTGTCGGACATGGATCAGGTGGGGAGCCAAAATAGTTTTCCCAGAGCGTGAGATTCTCAAACTAGAGGACATAAGTTTAACGTGAGAGGAATAATATTTATAGGGTACCTAAGGGGCAATATTTTCTGGCAGAAGCCGGTGTAGGTACGGAATGAGCTGCCAAAGGAAGTGCTGGAGACTAGTACGATTACAACATTTAAGATGCTTCTGGATAGGTAGATGAATTAGAAGGATTCAAATGTACATGGGCCAAACGCTGGCAAATGGAACTAGATTAATGTTGGATATCTGGTCAGCGTGGTTATGAGTTGCAGCGAAGGGTCTCTCTGTGTGCTGTGTATCTCCGTGACTCGGAATAACACTTGATTAACCTCAATCGGCTCATCCCTCTTTGAGAATCTTTCCTACGTCCTGGGATGTATTTTTGCTGATAGGCACGAATTACCTTCTCAAATGTCTTCCTCTGTTTACTTATTCTCATTCCTGCTAAGCGATCCACTCAGGCCAGTTTCGCCAACTCGATCATCATTTGGTCTTGAGATGGCGAGTGCACTGGTTTGGAAAACATTGTCCTGAAATGTGATGGAGGCAGGTTCAGCAGGGCATGATGTGATTATTTAAATAGAGCTTTAAAAAAAAAAACCACAGCACCAGGTTATAGTTAAACAGGTTTATTTGGAATCACTTGCTTTCGTCGTGCTGCTCCTTCATCAGGTCGCTCTGGCACCTCCACATCATGTTTAAATAGCAGCAGCAGCAGCAGCAGCAGCAGCGCGCAGGCTGATGGCGAAAAGGCGGGAGTTTGATCCTGACTCAAAACGCTGACAGAGCTGAGACTAAAACGGTCGGGCAAAAAGCCTCCTTCTGCGAAAATGCCGGGTTTTTAAAATCACATTCTTTGCCAATTGGCACTTCCAGCGTGTCTTTGAGCTGCCGATAATCCCAGCGTGACTGTGTCTGTGAAATGTACGGATGAGTGAGCCCACTGAGACAGAGTGACAGCTTTGAGACGGGAGAGAGGAGGCAGCTCCCCTTCTCGGCAACTCCGGCGTGAACTGTAGCAAGGTGGTTTCAGGTATGAAAATAGTGTTACTGTTGGAGCGTTTTAAATTTCTTAAACTTTGATCCAAAAGACCCGTCCAAGTTGCTAACGGTCTCTTTCTGCTGTCGTTGGGCAGTTCCACTTGAAAAGCAACACATCTTATACGCAATCTATGTTCATAGATTGCAATAAGAGAGAAATGACAGGATGAACGTTATTGGAAAAGTGTGTCGAGTTCCCGGTGGGATAAACAAGCCAAGTTACCGAAGGAATAAAACGCCGGGCAGCGCCCGTAGTTAACTGGACGCGAACTCGCGGCCAGGAGGATTTGAGTGAAATCGAAGTAACTACTGAGCTAAAGCCAGCGCCGAAATTGCGAGCCTACCAACTGCTATTTCACTGCTGATATCAAGAATCGTTTCTTTCTGGATATGCGTTCTGTTTTTTTTTCCCCCCTTCAAGGCGTTACACTTTCAAACTCACTCTCTCCTTCCTGCCTTCCTTCCTAAGTCCTTACCTCCAATTCAAAACAACAAGTGCTGCACATCACAGCCGCTCACGCACCATCCATCCACAAACAGCAAGCCTGCACCCAATCTGACCTCATCTACACTGGAGAAACCAAACGCAGACTGGGTGACCTCTTTGCAGAACCCCTTCATTCTCTCTGCAAGCTTGACCTTGACCTACTCGAAACCGGTCATTTTAACACAGTGTCCCGCTCACATGCCCATTTGTCTGTCCTTGGCATGTTCCAGTCAATCGCAGTGCAAACTGTAAAGCCATACCTCATCTTCAAACTCGTCACTTTACAACCTGCTCGGATCAATAATCAGTTCGATACCTTCAAATCCCGCACAACCTCAACACAACATGACAACTCCTAAACTCAAAGTCTGAGCAAATGACAGCAAGTGTGCTAACCAACTTCTTAACCTCCTTGTCTAGATGTGATGCAAATTACAAAAACTTGTATGCACCTGAACCCGTAGGTCTCTCTGGTCTGCAACAGGACCCAACGCCCTGCCTTTCTTTGTATAAGTCTTGCCTTTCTTTCTTTTACCAAAATGAAATTCCCTGCATGCATCCCAATTAAACTCCATCTGCCACTCCTCAGCCCATTGACGCAATGGATCACGATCTCTTTCGCAACTTAGAAAACCTCTTCACTGTCCACTGCACCATCAATCTTGGTGTCATCCTCTCCCTTAGTAGCCATGCCTTCTATATTCTTATCTCAATCGTTTATAGAAATGACAAACAAAAGCTGACCTTTCTAAAGCGCTTACCTTCACTTTGACCTCGGTCTTACTTTTTAGATATTTAAGGAAGCTCTAACTGTCATTTTATATATTCCTCATTAGTTTGTCTTCACATTTCTTTTTCTATCTTTATTCTCTTTTAATCTTCCTTTGCTATCATCTGACTTTAGTCCAATCTTCAGATGCGTCACTGACTTTGGCCTCTTTAGATGCTTTTTCTTTCAAGCTAATACATTGTGGAACTTGAAAGGGGTCCGAAAAGATTGACAAGGATGTTGCCAGCTTGGAGGGTTTGAGCTGTACAGAGAGGCTGTATAGGCTGGGGCAATTTTCCCTGGAGTGAAGGAGGCTGAGGTGATACAGGTTTATGAAATCTTGTCGGACATGGATCAGGTGGGGAGCCAAAATAGTTTTCCCAGAGCGTGAGATTCTCAAACTAGAGGACATAAGTTTAACGTGAGAGGAATAATATTTATAGGGTACCTAAGGGGCAATATTTTCTGGCAGAAGCCGGTGTAGGTACGGAATGAGCTGCCAAAGGAAGTGCTGGAGACTAGTACGATTACAACATTTAAGATGCTTCTGGATAGGTAGATGAATTAGAAGGATTCAAATGTACATGGGCCAAACGCTGGCAAATGGAACTAGATTAATGTTGGATATCTGGTCAGCGTGGTTATGAGTTGCAGCGAAGGGTCTCTCTGTGTGCTGTGTATCTCCGTGACTCGGAATAACACTTGATTAACCTCAATCGGCTCATCCCTCTTTGAGAATCTTTCCTACGTCCTGGGATGTATTTTTGCTGATAGGCACGAATTACCTTCTCAAATGTCTTCCTCTGTTTACTTATTCTCATTCCTGCTAAGCGATCCACTCAGGCCAGTTTCGCCAACTCGATCATCATTTGGTCTTGAGATGGCGAGTGCACTGGTTTGGAAAACATTGTCCTGAAATGTGATGGAGGCAGGTTCAGCAGGGCATGATGTGATTATTTAAATAGAGCTTTAAAAAAAAAACCACAGCACCAGGTTATAGTTAAACAGGTTTATTTGGAATCACTTGCTTTCGTCGTGCTGCTCCTTCATCAGGTCGCTCTGGCACCTCCACATCATGTTTAAATAGCAGCAGCAGCAGCAGCAGCAGCAGCGCGCAGGCTGATGGCGAAAAGGCGGGAGTTTGATCCTGACTCAAAACGCTGACAGAGCTGAGACTAAAACGGTCGGGCAAAAAGCCTCCTTCTGCGAAAATGCCGGGTTTTTAAAATCACATTCTTTGCCAATTGGCACTTCCAGCGTGTCTTTGAGCTGCCGATAATCCCAGCGTGACTGTGTCTGTGAAATGTACGGATGAGTGAGCCCACTGAGACAGAGTGACAGCTTTGAGACGGGAGAGAGGAGGCAGCTCCCCTTCTCGGCAACTCCGGCGTGAACTGTAGCAAGGTGGTTTCAGGTATGAAAATAGTGTTACTGTTGGAGCGTTTTAAATTTCTTAAACTTTGATCCAAAAGACCCGTCCAAGTTGCTAACGGTCTCTTTCTGCTGTCGTTGGGCAGTTCCACTTGAAAAGCAACACATCTTATACGCAATCTATGTTCATAGATTGCAATAAGAGAGAAATGACAGGATGAACGTTATTGGAAAAGTGTGTCGAGTTCCCGGTGGGATAAACAAGCCAAGTTACCGAAGGAATAAAACGCCGGGCAGCGCCCGTAGTTAACTGGACGCGAACTCGCGGCCAGGAGGATTTGAGTGAAATCGAAGTAACTACTGAGCTAAAGCCAGCGCCGAAATTGCGAGCCTACCAACTGCTATTTCACTGCTGATATCAAGAATCGTTTCTTTCTGGATATGCGTTCTGTTTTTTTTTCCCCCCTTCAAGGCGTTACACTTTCAAACTCACTCTCTCCTTCCTGCCTTCCTTCCTAAGTCCTTACCTCCAATTCAAAACAACAAGTGCTGCACATCACAGCCGCTCACGCACCATCCATCCACAAACAGCAAGCCTGCACCCAATCTGACCTCATCTACACTGGAGAAACCAAACGCAGACTGGGTGACCTCTTTGCAGAACCCCTTCATTCTCTCTGCAAGCTTGACCTTGACCTACTCGAAACCGGTCATTTTAACACAGTGTCCCGCTCACATGCCCATTTGTCTGTCCTTGGCATGTTCCAGTCAATCGCAGTGCAAACTGTAAAGCCATACCTCATCTTCAAACTCGTCACTTTACAACCTGCTCGGATCAATAATCAGTTCGATACCTTCAAATCCCGCACAACCTCAACACAACATGACAACTCCTAAACTCAAAGTCTGAGCAAATGACAGCAAGTGTGCTAACCAACTTCTTAACCTCCTTGTCTAGATGTGATGCAAATTACAAAAACTTGTATGCACCTGAACCCGTAGGTCTCTCTGGTCTGCAACAGGACCCAACGCCCTGCCTTTCTTTGTATAAGTCTTGCCTTTCTTTCTTTTACCAAAATGAAATTCCCTGCATGCATCCCAATTAAACTCCATCTGCCACTCCTCAGCCCATTGACGCAATGGATCACGATCTCTTTCGCAACTTAGAAAACCTCTTCACTGTCCACTGCACCATCAATCTTGGTGTCATCCTCTCCCTTAGTAGCCATGCCTTCTATATTCTTATCTCAATCGTTTATAGAAATGACAAACAAAAGCTGACCTTTCTAAAGCGCTTACCTTCACTTTGACCTCGGTCTTACTTTTTAGATATTTAAGGAAGCTCTAACTGTCATTTTATATATTCCTCATTAGTTTGTCTTCACATTTCTTTTTCTATCTTTATTCTCTTTTAATCTTCCTTTGCTATCATCTGACTTTAGTCCAATCTTCAGATGCGTCACTGACTTTGGCCTCTTTAGATGCTTTTTCTTTCAAGCTAATACATTGTGGAACTTGAAAGGGGTCCGAAAAGATTGACAAGGATGTTGCCAGCTTGGAGGGTTTGAGCTGTACAGAGAGGCTGTATAGGCTGGGGCAATTTTCCCTGGAGTGAAGGAGGCTGAGGTGATACAGGTTTATGAAATCTTGTCGGACATGGATCAGGTGGGGAGCCAAAATAGTTTTCCCAGAGCGTGAGATTCTCAAACTAGAGGACATAAGTTTAACGTGAGAGGAATAATATTTATAGGGTACCTAAGGGGCAATATTTTCTGGCAGAAGCCGGTGTAGGTACGGAATGAGCTGCCAAAGGAAGTGCTGGAGACTAGTACGATTACAACATTTAAGATGCTTCTGGATAGGTAGATGAATTAGAAGGATTCAAATGTACATGGGCCAAACGCTGGCAAATGGAACTAGATTAATGTTGGATATCTGGTCAGCGTGGTTATGAGTTGCAGCGAAGGGTCTCTCTGTGTGCTGTGTATCTCCGTGACTCGGAATAACACTTGATTAACCTCAATCGGCTCATCCCTCTTTGAGAATCTTTCCTACGTCCTGGGATGTATTTTTGCTGATAGTCACGAATTACCTTCTCAAATGTCTTCCTCTGTTTACTTATTCTCATTCCTGCTAAGCGATCCACTCAGGCCAGTTTCGCCAACTCGATCATCATTTGGTCTTGAGATGGCGAGTGCACTGGTTTGGAAAACATTGTCCTGAAATGTGATGGAGGCAGGTTCAGCAGGGCATGATGTGATTATTTAAATAGAGCTTTAAAAAAAAAACCACAGCACCAGGTTATAGTTAAACAGGTTTATTTGGAATCACTTGCTTTCGTCGTGCTGCTCCTTCATCAGGTCGCTCTGGCACCTCCACATCATGTTTAAATAGCAGCAGCAGCAGCAGCAGCAGCAGCGCGCAGGCTGATGGCGAAAAGGCGGGAGTTTGATCCTGACTCAAAACGCTGACAGAGCTGAGACTAAAACGGTCGGGCAAAAAGCCTCCTTCTGCGAAAATGCCGGGTTTTTAAAATCACATTCTTTGCCAATTGGCACTTCCAGCGTGTCTTTGAGCTGCCGATAATCCCAGCGTGACTGTGTCTGTGAAATGTACGGATGAGTGAGGCCACTGAGACAGAGTGACAGCTTTGAGACGGGAGAGAGGAGGCAGCTCCCCTTCTCGGCAACTCCGGCGTGAACTGTAGCAAGGTGGTTTCAGGTATGAAAATAGTGTTACTGTTGGAGCGTTTTAAATTTCTTAAACTTTGATCCAAAAGACCCGTCCAAGTTGCTAACGGTCTCTTTCTGCTGTCGTTGGGCAGTTCCACTTGAAAAGCAACACATCTTATACGCAATCTATGTTCATAGATTGCAATAAGAGAGAAATGACAGGATGAACGTTATTGGAAAAGTGTGTCGAGTTCCCGGTGGGATAAACAAGCCAAGTTACCGAAGGAATAAAACGCCGGGCAGCGCCCGTAGTTAACTGGACGCGAACTCGCGGCCAGGAGGATTTGAGTGAAATCGAAGTAACTACTGAGCTAAAGCCAGCGCCGAAATTGCGAGCCTACCAACTGCTATTTCACTGCTGATATCAAGAATCGTTTCTTTCTGGATATGCGTTCTGTTTTTTTTTCCCCCCTTCAAGGCGTTACACTTTCAAACTCACTCTCTCCTTCCTGCCTTCCTTCCTAAGTCCTTACCTCCAATTCAAAACAACAAGTGCTGCACATCACAGCCGCTCACGCACCATCCATCCACAAACAGCAAGCCTGCACCCAATCTGACCTCATCTACACTGGAGAAACCAAACGCAGACTGGGTGACCTCTTTGCAGAACCCCTTCATTCTCTCTGCAAGCTTGACCTTGACCTACTCGAAACCGGTCATTTTAACACAGTGTCCCGCTCACATGCCCATTTGTCTGTCCTTGGCATGTTCCAGTCAATCGCAGTGCAAACTGTAAAGCCATACCTCATCTTCAAACTCGTCACTTTACAACCTGCTCGGATCAATAATCAGTTCGATACCTTCAAATCCCGCACAACCTCAACACAACATGACAACTCCTAAACTCAAAGTCTGAGCAAATGACAGCAAGTGTGCTAACCAACTTCTTAACCTCCTTGTCTAGATGTGATGCAAATTACAAAAACTTGTATGCACCTGAACCCGTAGGTCTCTCTGGTCTGCAACAGGACCCAACGCCCTGCCTTTCTTTGTATAAGTCTTGCCTTTCTTTCTTTTACCAAAATGAAATTCCCTGCATGCATCCCAATTAAACTCCATCTGCCACTCCTCAGCCCATTGACGCAATGGATCACGATCTCTTTCGCAACTTAGAAAACCTCTTCACTGTCCACTGCACCATCAATCTTGGTGTCATCCTCTCCCTTAGTAGCCATGCCTTCTATATTCTTATCTCAATCGTTTATAGAAATGACAAACAAAAGCTGACCTTTCTAAAGCGCTTACCTTCACTTTGACCTCGGTCTTACTTTTTAGATATTTAAGGAAGCTCTAACTGTCATTTTATATATTCCTCATTAGTTTGTCTTCACATTTCTTTTTCTATCTTTATTCTCTTTTAATCTTCCTTTGCTATCATCTGACTTTAGTCCAATCTTCAGATGCGTCACTGACTTTGGCCTCTTTAGATGCTTTTTCTTTCAAGCTAATACATTGTGGAACTTGAAAGGGGTCCGAAAAGATTGACAAGGATGTTGCCAGCTTGGAGGGTTTGAGCTGTACAGAGAGGCTGTATAGGCTGGGGCAATTTTCCCTGGAGTGAAGGAGGCTGAGGTGATACAGGTTTATGAAATCTTGTCGGACATGGATCAGGTGGGGAGCCAAAATAGTTTTCCCAGAGCGTGAGATTCTCAAACTAGAGGACATAAGTTTAACGTGAGAGGAATAATATTTATAGGGTACCTAAGGGGCAATATTTTCTGGCAGAAGCCGGTGTAGGTACGGAATGAGCTGCCAAAGGAAGTGCTGGAGACTAGTACGATTACAACATTTAAGATGCTTCTGGATAGGTAGATGAATTAGAATGATTCAAATGTACATGGGCCAAACGCTGGCAAATGGAACTAGATTAATGTTGGATATCTGGTCAGCGTGGTTATGAGTTGCAGCGAAGGGTCTCTCTGTGTGCTGTGTATCTCCGTGACTCGGAATAACACTTGATTAACCTCAATCGGCTCATCCCTCTTTGAGAATCTTTCCTACGTCCTGGGATGTATTTTTGCTGATAGGCACGAATTACCTTCTCAAATGTCTTCCTCTGTTTACTTATTCTCATTCCTGCTAAGCGATCCACTCAGGCCAGTTTCGCCAACTCGATCATCATTTGGTCTTGAGATGGCGAGTGCACTGGTTTGGAAAACATTGTCCTGAAATGTGATGGAGGCAGGTTCAGCAGGGCATGATGTGATTATTTAAATAGAGCTTTAAAAAAAAACCACAGCACCAGGTTATAGTTAAACAGGTTTATTTGGAATCACTTGCTTTCGTCGTGCTGCTCCTTCATCAGGTCGCTCTGGCACCTCCACATCATGTTTAAATAGCAGCAGCAGCAGCAGCAGCAGCAGCGCGCAGGCTGATGGCGAAAAGGCGGGAGTTTGATCCTGACTCAAAACGCTGACAGAGCTGAGACTAAAACGGTCGGGCAAAAAGCCTCCTTCTGCGAAAATGCCGGGTTTTTAAATCACATTCTTTGCCAATTGGCACTTCCAGCGTGTCTTTGAGCTGCCGATAATCCCAGCGTGACTGTGTCTGTGAAATGTACGGATGAGTGAGGCCACTGAGACAGAGTGACAGCTTTGAGACGGGAGAGAGGAGGCAGCTCCCCTTCTCGGCAACTCCGGCGTGAACTGTAGCAAGGTGGTTTCAGGTATGAAAATAGTGTTACTGTTGGAGCGTTTTAAATTTCTTAAACTTTGATCCAAAAGACCCGTCCAAGTTGCTAACGGTCTCTTTCTGCTGTCGTTGGGCAGTTCCACTTGAAAAGCAACACATCTTATACGCAATCTATGTTCATAGATTGCAATAAGAGAGAAATGACAGGATGAACGTTATTGGAAAAGTGTGTCGAGTTCCCGGTGGGATAAACAAGCCAAGTTACCGAAGGAATAAAAACGCCGGGCAGCGCCCGTAGTTAACTGGACGCGAACTCGCGGCCAGGAGGATTTGAGTGAAATCGAAGTAACTACTGAGCTAAAGCCAGCGCCGAAATTGCGAGCCTACCAACTGCTATTTCACTGCTGATATCAAGAATCGTTTCTTTCTGGATATGCGTTCTGTTTTTTTTTCCCCCCTTCAAGGCGTTACACTTTCAAACTCACTCTCTCCTTCCTGCCTTCCTTCCTAAGTCCTTACCTCCAATTCAAAACAACAAGTGCTGCACATCACAGCCGCTCACGCACCATCCATCCACAAACAGCAAGCCTGCACCCAATCTGACCTCATCTACACTGGAGAAACCAAACGCAGACTGGGTGACCTCTTTGCAGAACCCCTTCATTCTCTCTGCAAGCTTGACCTTGACCTACTCGAAACCGGTCATTTTAACACAGTGTCCCGCTCACATGCCCATTTGTCTGTCCTTGGCATGTTCCAGTCAATCGCAGTGCAAACTGTAAAGCCATACCTCATCTTCAAACTCGTCACTTTACAACCTGCTCGGATCAATAATCAGTTCGATACCTTCAAATCCCGCACAACCTCAACACAACATGACAACTCCTAAACTCAAAGTCTGAGCAAATGACAGCAAGTGTGCTAACCAACTTCTTAACCTCCTTGTCTAGATGTGATGCAAATTACAAAAACTTGTATGCACCTGAACCCGTAGGTCTCTCTGGTCTGCAACAGGACCCAACGCCCTGCCTTTCTTTGTATAAGTCTTGCCTTTCTTTCTTTTACCAAAATGAAATTCCCTGCATGCATCCCAATTAAACTCCATCTGCCACTCCTCAGCCCATTGACGCAATGGATCACGATCTCTTTCGCAACTTAGAAAACCTCTTCACTGTCCACTGCACCATCAATCTTGGTGTCATCCTCTCCCTTAGTAGCCATGCCTTCTATATTCTTATCTCAATCGTTTATAGAAATGACAAACAAAAGCTGACCTTTCTAAAGCGCTTACCTTCACTTTGACCTCGGTCTTACTTTTTAGATATTTAAGGAAGCTCTAACTGTCATTTTATATATTCCTCATTAGTTTGTCTTCACATTTCTTTTTCTATCTTTATTCTCTTTTAATCTTCCTTTGCTATCATCTGACTTTAGTCCAATCTTCAGATGCGTCACTGACTTTGGCCTCTTTAGATGCTTTTTCTTTCAAGCTAATACATTGTGGAACTTGAAAGGGGTCCGAAAAGATTGACAAGGATGTTGCCAGCTTGGAGGGTTTGAGCTGTACAGAGAGGCAGTATAGGCTGGGGCAATTTTCCCTGGAGTGAAGGAGGCTGAGGTGATACAGGTTTATGAAATCTTGTCGGACATGGATCAGGTGGGGAGCCAAAATAGTTTTCCCAGAGCGTGAGATTCTCAAACTAGAGGACATAAGTTTAACGTGAGAGGAATAATATTTATAGGGTACCTAAGGGGCAATATTTTCTGGCAGAAGCCGGTGTAGGTACGGAATGAGCTGCCAAAGGAAGTGCTGGAGACTAGTACGATTACAACATTTAAGATGCTTCTAGATAGGTAGATGAATTAGAAGGATTCAAATGTACATGGGCCAAACGCTGGCAAATGGAACTAGATTAATGTTGGATATCTGGTCAGCGTGGTTATGAGTTGCAGCGAAGGGTCTCTCTGTGTGCTGTGTATCTCCGTGACTCGGAATAACACTTGATTAACCTCAATCGGCTCATCCTCTTTGAGAATCTTTCCTACGTCCTGGGATGTATTTTTGCTGATAGTCACGAATTACCTTCTCAAATGTCTTCCTCTGTTTACTTATTCTCATTCCTGCTAAGCGATCCACTCAGGCCAGTTTCGCCAACTCGATCATCATTTGGTCTTGAGATGGCGAGTGCACTGGTTTGGAAAACATTGTCCTGAAATGTGATGGAGGCAGGTTCAGCAGGGCATGATGTGATTATTTAAATAGAGCTTTAAAAAAAAAACCACAGCACCAGGTTATAGTTAAACAGGTTTATTTGGAATCACTTGCTTTCGTCGTGCTGCTCCTTCATCAGGTCGCTCTGGCACCTCCACATCATGTTTAAATAGCAGCAGCAGCAGCAGCAGCAGCAGCGCGCAGGCTGATGGCGAAAAGGCGGGAGTTTGATCCTGACTCAAAACGCTGACAGAGCTGAGACTAAAACGGTCGGGCAAAAAGCCTCCTTCTGCGAAAATGCCGGGTTTTTAAAATCACATTCTTTGCCAATTGGCACTTCCAGCGTGTCTTTGAGCTGCCGATAATCCCAGCGTGACTGTGTCTGTGAAATGTACGGATGAGTGAGGCCACTGAGACAGAGTGACAGCTTTGAGACGGGAGAGAGGAGGCAGCTCCCCTTCTCGGCAACTCCGGCGTGAACTGTAGCAAGGTGGTTTCAGGTATGAAAATAGTGTTACTGTTGGAGCGTTTTTAAATTTCTTAAACTTTGATCCAAAAGACCCGTCCAAGTTGCTAACGGTCTCTTTCTGCTGTCGTTGGGCAGTTCCACTTGAAAAGCAACACATCTTATACGCAATCTATGTTCATAGATTGCAATAAGAGAGAAATGACAGGATGAACGTTATTGGAAAAGTGTGTCGAGTTCCCGGTGGGATAAACAAGCCAAGTTACCGAAGGAATAAAACGCCGGGCAGCGCCCGTAGTTAACTGGACGCGAACTCGCGGCCAGGAGGATTTGAGTGAAATCGAAGTAACTACTGAGCTAAAGCCAGCGCCGAAATTGCGAGCCTACCAACTGCTATTTCACTGCTGATATCAAGAATCGTTTCTTTCTGGATATGCGTTCTGTTTTTTTTTCCCCCCTTCAAGGCGTTACACTTTCAAACTCACTCTCTCCTTCCTGCCTTCCTTCCTAAGTCCTTACCTCCAATTCAAAACAACAAGTGCTGCACATCACAGCCGCTCACGCACCATCCATCCACAAACAGCAAGCCTGCACCCAATCTGACCTCATCTACACTGGAGAAACCAAACGCAGACTGGGTGACCTCTTTGCAGAACCCCTTCATTCTCTCTGCAAGCTTGACCTTGACCTACTCGAAACCGGTCATTTTAACACAGTGTCCCCGCTCACATGCCCATTTGTCTGTCCTTGGCATGTTCCAGTCAATCGCAGTGCAAACTGTAAAGCCATACCTCATCTTCAAACTCGTCACTTTACAACCTGCTCGGATCAATAATCAGTTCGATACCTTCAAATCCCGCACAACCTCAACACAACATGACAACTCCTAAACTCAAAGTCTGAGCAAATGACAGCAAGTGTGCTAACCAACTTCTTAACCTCCTTGTCTAGATGTGATGCAAATTACAAAAACTTGTATGCACCTGAACCCGTAGGTCTCTCTGGTCTGCAACAGGACCCAACGCCCTGCCTTTCTTTGTATAAGTCTTGCCTTTCTTTCTTTTACCAAAATGAAATTCCCTGCATGCATCCCAATTAAACTCCATCTGCCACTCCTCAGCCCATTGACGCAATGGATCACGATCTCTTTCGCAACTTAGAAACCTCTTCACTGTCCACTGCACCATCAATCTTGGTGTCATCCTCTCCCTTAGTAGCCATGCCTTCTATATTCTTATCTCAATCGTTTATAGAAATGACAAACAAAAGCTGACCTTTCTAAAGCGCTTACCTTCACTTTGACCTCGGTCTTACTTTTTAGATATTTAAGGAAGCTCTAACTGTCATTTTATATATTCCTCATTAGTTTGTCTTCACATTTCTTTTTCTATCTTTATTCTCTTTAATCTTCCTTTGCTATCATCTGACTTTAGTCCAATCTTCAGATGCGTCACTGACTTTGGCCTCTTTAGATGCTTTTTCTTTCAAGCTAATACATTGTGGAACTTGAAAGGGGTCCGAAAAGATTGACAAGGATGTTGCCAGCTTGGAGGGTTTGAGCTGTACAGAGAGGCTGTATAGGCTGGGGCAATTTTCCCTGGAGTGAAGGAGGCTGAGGTGATACAGGTTATGAAATCTTGTCGGACATGGATCAGGTGGGGAGCCAAAATAGTTTTCCCAGAGCGTGAGATTCTCAAACTAGAGGACATAAGTTTAACGTGAGAGGAATAATATTTATAGGGTACCTAAGGGGCAATATTTTCTGGCAGAAGCCGGTGTAGGTACGGAATGAGCTGCCAAAGGAAGTGCTGGAGACTAGTACGATTACAACATTTAAGATGCTTCTGGATAGGTAGATGAATTAGAATGATTCAAATGTACATGGGCCAAACGCTGGCAAATGGAACTAGATTAATGTTGGATATCTGGTCAGCGTGGTTATGAGTTGCAGCGAAGGGTCTCTCTGTGTGCTGTGTATCTCCGTGACTCGGAATAACACTTGATTAACCTCAATCGGCTCATCCCTCTTTGAGAATCTTTCCTACGTCCTGGGATGTATTTTTGCTGATAGGCACGAATTACCTTCTCAAATGTCTTCCTCTGTTTACTTATTCTCATTCCTGCTAAGCGATCCACTCAGGCCAGTTTCGCCAACTCGATCATCATTTGGTCTTGAGATGGCGAGTGCACTGGTTTGGAAAACATTGTCCTGAAATGTGATGGAGGCAGGTTCAGCAGGGCATGATGTGATTATTTAAATAGAGCTTTAAAAAAAAACCACAGCACCAGGTTATAGTTAAACAGGTTTATTTGGAATCACTTGCTTTCGTCGTGCTGCTCCTTCATCAGGTCGCTCTGGCACCTCCACATCATGTTTAAATAGCAGCAGCAGCAGCAGCAGCAGCAGCGCGCAGGCTGATGGCGAAAAGGCGGGAGTTTGATCCTGACTCAAACGCTGACAGAGCTGAGACTAAAACGGTCGGGCAAAAAGCCTCCTTCTGCGAAAATGCCGGGTTTTTAAATCACATTCTTTGCCAATTGGCACTTCCAGCGTGTCTTTGAGCTGCCGATAATCCCAGCGTGACTGTGTCTGTGAAATGTACGGATGAGTGAGGCCACTGAGACAGAGTGACAGCTTTGAGACGGGAGAGAGGAGGCAGCTCCCCTTCTCGGCAACTCCGGCGTGAACTGTAGCAAGGTGGTTTCAGGTATGAAAATAGTGTTACTGTTGGAGCGTTTTAAATTTCTTAAACTTTGATCCAAAAGACCCGTCCAAGTTGCTAACGGTCTCTTTCTGCTGTCGTTGGGCAGTTCCACTTGAAAAGCAACACATCTTATACGCAATCTATGTTCATAGATTGCAATAAGAGAGAAATGACAGGATGAACGTTATTGGAAAAGTGTGTCGAGTTCCCGGTGGGATAAACAAGCCAAGTTACCGAAGGAATAAAACGCCGGGCAGCGCCCGTAGTTAACTGGACGCGAACTCGCGGCCAGGAGGATTTGAGTGAAATCGAAGTAACTACTGAGCTAAAGCCAGCGCCGAAATTGCGAGCCTACCAACTGCTATTTCACTGCTGATATCAAGAATCGTTTCTTTCTGGATATGCGTTCTGTTTTTTTTTCCCCCCTTCAAGGCGTTACACTTTCAAACTCACTCTCTCCTTCCTGCCTTCCTTCCTAAGTCCTTACCTCCAATTCAAAACAACAAGTGCTGCACATCACAGCCGCTCACGCACCATCCATCCACAAACAGCAAGCCTGCACCCAATCTGACCTCATCTACACTGGAGAAACCAAACGCAGACTGGGTGACCTCTTTGCAGAACCCCTTCATTCTCTCTGCAAGCTTGACCTTGACCTACTCGAAACCGGTCATTTTAACACAGTGTCCCGCTCACATGCCCATTTGTCTGTCCTTGGCATGTTCCAGTCAATCGCAGTGCAAACTGTAAAGCCATACCTCATCTTCAAACTCGTCACTTTACAACCTGCTCGGATCAATAATCAGTTCGATACCTTCAAATCCCGCACAACCTCAACACAACATGACAACTCCTAAACTCAAAGTCTGAGCAAATGACAGCAAGTGTGCTAACCAACTTCTTAACCTCCTTGTCTAGATGTGATGCAAATTACAAAAACTTGTATGCACCTGAACCCGTAGGTCTCTCTGGTCTGCAACAGGACCCAACGCCCTGCCTTTCTTTGTATAAGTCTTGCCTTTCTTTCTTTTACCAAAATGAAATTCCCTGCATGCATCCCAATTAAACTCCATCTGCCACTCCTCAGCCCATTGACGCAATGGATCACGATCTCTTTCGCAACTTAGAAAACCTCTTCACTGTCCACTGCACCATCAATCTTGGTGTCATCCTCTCCCTTAGTAGCCATGCCTTCTATATTCTTATCTCAATCGTTTATAGAAATGACAAACAAAAGCTGACCTTTCTAAAGCGCTTACCTTCACTTTGACCTCGGTCTTACTTTTTAGATATTTAAGGAAGCTCTAACTGTCATTTTATATATTCCTCATTAGTTTGTCTTCACATTTCTTTTTCTATCTTTATTCTCTTTTAATCTTCCTTTGCTATCATCTGACTTTAGTCCAATCTTCAGATGCGTCACTGACTTTGGCCTCTTTAGATGCTTTTTCTTTCAAGCTAATACATTGTGGAACTTGAAAGGGGTCCGAAAAGATTGACAAGGATGTTGCCAGCTTGGAGGGTTTGAGCTGTACAGAGAGGCAGTATAGGCTGGGGCAATTTTCCCTGGAGTGAAGGAGGCTGAGGTGATACAGGTTTATGAAATCTTGTCGGACATGGATCAGGTGGGGAGCCAAAATAGTTTTCCCAGAGCGTGAGATTCTCAAACTAGAGGACATAAGTTTAACGTGAGAGGAATAATATTTATAGGGTACCTAAGGGGCAATATTTTCTGGCAGAAGCCGGTGTAGGTACGGAATGAGCTGCCAAAGGAAGTGCTGGAGACTAGTACGATTACAACATTAAGATGCTTCTAGATAGGTAGATGAATTAGAAGGATTCAAATGTACATGGGCCAAACGCTGGCAAATGGAACTAGATTAATGTTGGATATCTGGTCAGCGTGGTTATGAGTTGCAGCGAAGGGTCTCTCTGTGTGCTGTGTATCTCCGTGACTCGGAATAACACTTGATTAACCTCAATCGGCTCATCCCTCTTTGAGAATCTTTCCTACGTCCTGGGATGTATTTTTGCTGATAGGCACGAATTACCTTCTCAAATGTCTTCCTCTGTTTACTTATTCTCATTCCTGCTAAGCGATCCACTCAGGCCAGTTTCGCCAACTCGATCATCATTTGGTCTTGAGATGGCGAGTGCACTGGTTTGGAAAACATTGTCCTGAAATGTGATGGAGGCAGGTTCAGCAGGGCATGATGTGATTATTTAAATAGAGCTTTAAAAAAAAAACCACAGCACCAGGTTATAGTTAAACAGGTTTATTGGAATCACTTGCTTTCGTCGTGCTGCTCCTTCATCAGGTCGCTCTGGCACCTCCACATCATGTTTAAATAGCAGCAGCAGCAGCAGCAGCAGCAGCAGCAGCGCGCAGGATGATGGCGAAAAGGCGGGAGTTTGATCCTGACTCAAAACGCTGACAGAGCTGAGACTAAAACGGTCGGGCAAAAAGCCTCCTTCTGCGAAAATGCCGGGTTTTTAAAATCACATTCTTTGCCAATTGGCACTTCCAGCGTGTTTTTGAGCTGCCGATAATCCCAGCGTGACTGTGTCTGTGAAATGTACGGATGAGTGAGCCCACTGAGACAGAGTGACAGCTTTGAGACGGGAGAGAGGAGGCAGCTCCCCTCTCGGCAACTCCGGCGTGAACTGTAGCAAGGTGGTTTCAGGTATGAAAATAGTGTTACTGTTGGAGCGTTTTAAATTTCTTAAACTTTGATCCAAAAGACCCGTCCAAGTTGCTAACGGTCTCTTTCTGCTGTCGTTGGGCAGTTCCACTTGAAAAGCAACACATCTTATACGCAATCTATGTTCATAGATTGCAATAAGAGAGAAATGACAGGATGAACGTTATTGGAAAAGTGTGTCGAGTTCCCGGTGGGATAAACAAGCCAAGTTACCGAAGGAATAAAACGCCGGGCAGCGCCCGTAGTTAACTGGACGCGAACTCGCGGCCAGGAGGATTTGAGTGAAATCGAAGTAACTACTGAGCTAAAGCCAGCGCCGAAATTGCGAGCCTACCAACTGCTATTTCACTGCTGATATCAAGAATCGTTTCTTTCTGGATATGCGTTCTGTTTTTTTTTTCCCCCTTCAAGGCGTTACACTTTCAATCTCACTCTCTCCTTCCTGCCTTCCTTCCTAAGTCCTTACCTCCAATTCAAAACAACAAGTGCTGCACATCACAGCCGCTCACGCACCATCCATCCACAAACAGCAAGCCTGCACCCAATCTGACCTCATCTACACTGGAGAAACCAAACGCAGACTGGGTGACCTCTTTGCAGAACCCCTTCATTCTCTCTGCAAGCTTGACCTTGACCTACTCGAAACCGGTCATTTTAACACAGTGTCCCGCTCACATGCCCATTTGTCTGTCCTGGCATGTTCCAGTCAATCGCAGTGCAAACTGTAAAGCCATACCTCATCTTCAACTCGTCACTTTACAACCTGCTCGGATCAATAATCAGTTCGATACCTTCAAATCCCGCACAACCTCAACACAACATGACAACTCCTAAACTCAAAGTCTGAGCAAATGACAGCAAGTGTGCTAACCAACTTCTTAACCTCCTTGTCTAGATGTGATGCAAATTACAAAAACTTGTATGCACCTGAACCCGTAGGTCTCTCTGGTCTGCAACAGGACCCAACGCCCTGCCTTTCTTTGTATAAGTCTTGCCTTTCTTTCTTTTACCAAAATGAAATTCCCTGCATGCATCCCAATTAAACTCCATCTGCCACTCCTCAGCCCATTGACGCAATGGATCACGATCTCTTTCGCAACTTAGAAAACCTCTTCACTGTCCACTGCACCATCAATCTTGGTGTCATCCTCTCCCTTAGTAGCCATGCCTTCTATATTCTTATCTCAATCGTTTATAGAAATGACAAACAAAAGCTGACCTTTCTAAAGCGCTTACCTTCACTTTGACCTCGGTCTTACTTTTTAGATATTTAAGGAAGCTCTAACTGTCATTTTATATATTCCTCATTAGTTTGTCTTCACATTTCTTTTCTATCTTTATTCTCTTTTAATCTTCCTTTGCTATCATCTGACTTTAGTCCAATCTTCAGATGCGTCACTGACTTTGGCCTCTTTAGATGCTTTTTCTTTCAAGCTAATACATTGTGGAACTTGAAAGGGGTCCGAAAAGATTGACAAGGATGTTGCCAGCTTGGAGGGTTTGAGCTGTACAGAGAGGCAGTATAGGCTGGGGCAATTTTCCCTGGAGTGAAGGAGGCTGAGGTGATACAGGTTTATGAAATCTTGTCGGACATGGATCAGGTGGGGAGCCAAAATAGTTTTCCCAGAGCGTGAGATTCTCAAACTAGAGGACATAAGTTTAACGTGAGAGGAATAATATTTATAGGGTACCTAAGGGGCAATATTTTCTGGCAGAAGCCGGTGTAGGTACGGAATGAGCTGCCAAAGGAAGTGCTGGAGACTAGTACGATTACAACATTTAAGATGCTTCTGGATAGGTAGATGAATTAGAAGGATTCAAATGTACATGGGCCAAACGCTGGCAAATGGAACTAGATTAATGTTGGATATCTGGTCAGCGTGGTTATGAGTTGCAGCGAAGGGTCTCTCTGTGTGCTGTGTATCTCCGTGACTCGGAATAACACTTGATTAACCTCAATCGGCTCATCCCTCTTTGAGAATCTTTCCTACGTCCTGGGATGTATTTTGCTGATAGGCACGAATTACCTTCTCAAATGTCTTCCTCTGTTTACTTATTCTCATTCCTGCTAAGCGATCCACTCAGGCCAGTTTCGCCAACTCGATCATCATTTGGTCTTGAGATGGCGAGTGCACTGGTTTGGAAAACATTGTCCTGAAATGTGATGGAGGCAGGTTCAGCAGGGCATGATGTGATTATTTAAATAGAGCTTTAAAAAAAAAACCACAGCACCAGGTTATAGTTAAACAGGTTTATTTGGAATCACTTGCTTTCGTCGTGCTGCTCCTTCATCAGGTCGCTCTGGCACCACCACATCATGTTTAAATAGCAGCAGCAGCAGCAGCAGCAGCAGCGCGCAGGATGATGGCGAAAAGGCGGGAGTTTGATCCTGACTCAAAACGCTGACAGAGCTGAGACTAAAACGGTCGGGCAAAAAGCCTCCTTCTGCGAAAATGCCGGGTTTTTAAAATCACATTCTTTGCCAATTGGCACTCCAGCGTGTCTTTGAGCTGCCGATAATCCCAGCGTGACTGTGTCTGTGAAATGTACGGATGAGTGAGGCCACTGAGACAGAGTGACAGCTTTGAGACGGGTGAGAGGAGGCAGCTCCCCTTCTCGGCAACTCCGGCGTGAACTGTAGCAAGGTGGTTTCAGGTATGAAAATAGTGTTACTGTTGGAGCGTTTTAAATTTCTTAAACTTTGATCCAAAAGACCCGTCCAAGTTGCTAACGGTCTCTTTCTGCTGTCGTTGGGCAGTTCCACTTGAAAAGCAACACATCTTATACGCAATCTATGTTCATAGATTGCAATAAGAGAGAAATGACAGGATGAACGTTATTGGAAAAGTGTGTCGAGTTCCCGTGGGATAAACAAGCCAAGTTACCGAAGGAATAAACGCCGGGCAGCGCCCGTAGTTAACTGGACGCGAACTCGCGGCCAGGAGGATTTGAGTGAAATCGAAGTAACTACTGAGCTAAAGCCAGCGCCGAAATTGCGAGCCTACCAACTGCTATTTCACTGCTGATATCAAGAATCGTTTCTTTCTGGATATGCGTTCTGTTTTTTTTTCCCCCCTTCAAGGCGTTACACTTTCAATCTCACTCTCTCCTTCCTGCCTTCCTTCCTAAGTCCTTACCTCCAATTCAAAAACAACAAGTGCTGCACATCACAGCCGCTCACGCACCATCCATCCACAAACAGCAAGCCTGCACCCAATCTGACCTCATCTACACTGGAGAAACCAAACGCAGACTGGGTGACCTCTTTGCAGAACCCCTTCATTCTCTCTGCAAGCTTGACCTTGACCTACTCGAAACCGGTCATTTTAACACAGTGTCCCGCTCACATGCCCATTTGTCTGTCCTTGGCATGTTCCAGTCAATCGCAGTGCAAACTGTAAAGCCATACCTCATCTTCAAACTCGTCACTTTACAACCTGCTCGGATCAATAATCAGTTCGATACCTTCAAATCCCGCACTACCTCAACACAACATGACAACTCCTAAACTCAAAGTCTGAGCAAATGACAGCAAGTGTGCTAACCAACTTCTTAACCTCCTTGTCTAGATGTGATGCAAAATTACAAAAACTTGTATGCACCTGAACCCGTAGGTCTCTCTGGTCTGCAACAGGACCCAACGCCCTGCCTTTCTTTGTATAAGTCTTGCCTTTCTTTCTTTTACCAAAATGAAATTCCCTGCATGCATCCCAATTAAACTCCATCTGCCACTCCTCAGCCCATTGACGCAATGGATCACGATCTCTTTCGCAACTTAGAAAACCTCTTCACTGTCCACTGCACCATCAATCTTGGTGTCATCCTCTCCCTTAGTAGCCATGCCTTCTATATTCTTATCTCAATCGTTTATAGAAATGACAAACAAAAGCTGACCTTTCTAAAGCGCTTACCTTCACTTTGACCTCGGTCTTACTTTTTAGATATTTAAGGAAGCTCTAACTGTCATTTTATATATTCCTCATTAGTTTGTCTTCACATTTCTTTTTCTATCTTTATTCTCTTTTAATCTTCCTTTGCTATCATCTGACTTTAGTCCAATCTTCAGATGCGTCACTGACTTTGGCCTCTTTAGATGCTTTTTCTTTCAAGCTAATACATTGTGGAACTTGAAAGGGTCCGAAAAGATTGACAAGGATGTGCCAGCTTGGAGGGTTTGAGCTGTACAGAGAGGCAGTATAGGCTGGGCAATTTTCCCTGGAGTGAAGGAGGCTGAGGTGATACAGGTTTATGAAATCTTGTCGGACATGGATCAGGTGGGGAGCCAAAATAGTTTTCCCAGAGCGTGAGATTCTCAAACTAGAGGACATAAGTTTAACGTGAGAGGAATAATATTTATAGGGTACCTAAGGGGCAATATTTTCTGGCAGAAGCCGGTGTAGGTACGGAATGAGCTGCCAAAGGAAGTGCTGGAGACTATTACGATTACAACATTTAAGATGCTTCTGGATAGGTAGATGAATTAGAAGGATTCAAATGTACATGGGCCAAACGCTGGCAAATGGAACTAGATTAATGTTGGATATCTGGTCAGCGTGGTTATGAGTTGCAGCGAAGGGTCTCTTCTGTGTGCTGTGTATCTCCGTGACTCGGAATAACACTTGATTAACCTCAATCGGCTCTCATCCCTTTGAGAATCTTTCCTACGTCCTGGGATGTATTTTTGCTGATAGGCACGAATTACCTTCTCAAATGTCTTCCTCTGTTTACTTATTCTCATTCCTGCTAAGCGATCCACTCAGGCCAGTTTCGCCAACTCGATCATCATTTGGTCTTGAGATGGCGAGTGGCACTGGTTTGGAAAACATTGTCCTGAAATGTGATGGAGGCAGGTTCAGCAGGGCATGATGTGATTATTTAAATAGAGCTTTAAAAAAAAAACCACAGCACCAGGTTATAGTTAAACAGGTTTATTTGGAATCACTTGCTTTCGTCGTGCTGCTCCTCACAGGTCGCTCTGGCACCTCCACATCATGTTTAAATAGCAGCAGCAGCAGCAGCGCGCAGGCTGATGGCGAAAAGGCGGAGTTTGATCCTGACTCAAAACGCTGACAGAGCTGAGACTAAACGGTCGGGCAAAAAGCC